>NC_058080.1:320006124-320317430 GCF_014858855.1 Bufo gargarizans
GCTTCAACAGGGAGACATGAAACACGTTGGAGATCCGCATGCCAGGAGGAAGCGCAAGGGCATAGGCTACCGGGTTTACCCTGCGAAGCACTCGGAAGGGACCAACAAAGCGAGGCGCCAGCTTGGGAGTGGGCACTCGAAGGTTGAGGTTGCGGGTGGACAACCATACGCGGTCTCCGACCTGGTAGGAAGGAGCGGGCGCTCGTCTGCGATCAGCCTGGAGTTTCTGGCGCTGCGCAGAGACCTCAAGGGACCTCTGGATCTGTACCCAAGAAGCACGTAGGACGGAAAGGTGATCCTCCACAGCCGGAATATCCTGGGGAGAGAATACCTCCGGTAACACGGCAGGTTGGAACCCATAATTGGCCATGAAGGGAGACGTCCCAGAGGAAGAGTTCACCGCCGTGTTCCTGGCAAACTCAGCCCAAGGCAGGAGGTCAACCCAATTGTCTTGGTGATCGGAGACATAGCAACGAAGGAATTGCTCCAAGGCCTGATTGGATCGTTCTGCGGCCCCATTGGACTGAGGGTGGTAGGCCGAGGAGAAAGAGAGATGAATCCCCAACTGGGAGCAAAAGGCGCGCCAGAACCTGGACACAAACTGACTCCCCCGATCCGACACAATCTCCTTGGGCAAACCGTGCAACCGGAAGACCTCCCTGGCAAAAATCGAGGCCAACTCTTGTGCAGAGGGTAACTTCTTGAGAGGAACACAGTGGCACATTTTGGAAAACCGATCCACAATCATGAGAATGACCGTCTGGCCTCGGGATGCAGGGAGGTCCACAATGAAATCCATCCCCAGGTGTGACCATGGACGCTCCCCGGTGGCTATGGGTTGCAAAAGGCCCAACGGAAGGTGCCGAGGGGACTTACTCTGGGCACAAACGGAGCATGCCGCTACATATGCGGCGATGTCGGAACGTAGAGAAGGCCACCAGAACAGACGTGAAACCGCCCAGGACAGCTGATTCTTTCCAGGGTGCCCCGCGGCCTTGGAGTTATGGTAGGTTCGCAACAACCGAGTGCGCAACTCCTCAGGCACAAAACATCTGCCGTTGGGTCTCCCAGAGGGAGCACCAGATTGAGCCGCCAAAATCTGCTCACCCAGAGGAGAAGTCAGGCTGGTGCGAATAGCGGCCAGGATCTGATTCGGGGGTATGACCGTAGTCGGAATCGACTCCTCCCCGGACAGCTCGGAGTACTGCCGTGATAAGGCATCCGCTCTGATGTTCTTGGAGCCGGGTAGGTAGGAGACCACGTAATTAAAACGTGACAAGAACAGAGCCCATCTGGCCTGACGTGGTGTCAATCTCTTGGCCTCAGAGAGGTAGGTCAGATTCTTGTGGTCCGTCAGGATGAGAACCGGAACCACCGAGCCCTCGAGCAAGTGCCTCCATTCTTTAAGGGCCTGCACGATGGCCAATAACTCCCTGTCACCAATCTGATAGTTGCACTCCGCGGAAGACAGTTTCCGGGAGTAAAACCCACAAGGAAGCAGAGGACCCTCTGGTGTTCTACGCTGAGACAGGAGGGCGCCTACTCCCGTCTCAGACGCGTCCACCTCGAGGACAAAAGGCAACCCAGGGTTGGGATGCGACAGAATCGGAGCCGACACAAAGGCGGACTTTAGAGCCTCAAAAGCTCGGATGGCCTCGAGCGGCCAGACCTGAGGATTACTGCCCTTCCTGGTCAGATCCGTGAGAGGCTTGGCTAGCATGGAAAAGTCCCTGATGAACTTCCGATAATAATTGGCGAAGCCCAAAAAGCGCTGCAGGGCACGAAGCCCACTGGGCTGGGGCCACTGTAAGACAGCCGAAACCTTCTCAGGATCCATGGAGAACCCCTCAGCGGAAATGATGTAACCTAAGAAGGTTACCTGGGATCGGTGAAATTCGCATTTCTCAAGCTTACCGAACAGCTTGTTCTCTCGTAAGCGTTGCAACACTCGTCTGACATCCAGAATGTGGGCCTCCATGGATGCAGAATATACCAAGATGTCATCCAAATAGACCACCACACACTGCTGCAACAGGTCACGGAAAACATCGTTGATGAATTCCTGGAAGACTGCGGGCGCATTGCACAACCCAAAGGGCATAACCAAGGATTCATAATGACCGGTCCTGGTGTTAAACGCGGTCTTCCACTCATCGCCCGCCTTGATCCTTACCAGGTTATATGCCGCCCTCAGGTCGAGTTTGGTAAAGACCGTGGCCCCTTTGAGGCGATCGAACAGCTCGGAAATCAAGGGTATCGGGTAAGCGTTCTTGATCGTGATGCGATTGAGACCCCTGTAATCGATGCAAGGCCTCAACTCGCCGCCCTTCTTTTTCACAAAGAAAAATCCAGCCCCTGCCGGGGACGAGGATTTGCGAATGTGTCCGCGTGAAAGCGCCTCCCTCACGTACTCCTCCATGGCCTCATTCTCCGCTACCGACAGTGGATAGACTTTGCCACGAGGAGGAACGGCACCGGATTGTAACTCTATGGCACAATCGTATGGGCGGTGCGGAGGTAGGGCAACCGCGCGCACCTTATCGAATACACCCCGGTACTCTTCGTATTCAGGAGGCAACAGAGAGTCCGAGGAAGTACACAGCAACTTGACAGGCCCATGGATGCAACTAGCCCCACACTGCGGTGACCACGAGAGGATCTCGACCGATCTCCAATCGAAAGTCGGATTATGCTTCTGGAGCCAGGGGTACCCCAAGACCACCGAGTAGTGTGGAGACGAAATAACCTGGAGACAGACCGACTCTCTGTGAACGGCACCAATGGCCATCCCCACTGGAAGGGTCTCATGAGTCACGTGTGGCGGCAGAAGGGGTCTGCCGTCTATCGCCTCAAGAGCCAGTGGGGAACCTCGAGGCTGCAGAGGAATGGAATTGGCGGCAACGAACACTCTATCAATGAACAAACCACCAGCACCAGAGTCCACCAACGCCTGGGTCGTCACCGAACCCCCGACCCAGGAGAGGACAACCGTGATCAGTGGTTTGTCAACACGGGAAACCGGGGACGAGGAGACTCCACCCAAGATCTCTCCCCGACAGGACCTCAGGTGCGAGCGTTCTCCCGGACGGTTCGGACATGCCAACCGAAAATGCCCACCGAGACCACAGTACATGCATCGGCCCTCGCGTCTCCGGAGTACCCTCTCCCCCTCAGACAGGCGAGCAAACCCCCGCTGCATGGGTTCACCCCCAGACAAGTCATCCCCAGGAGGCGTGGGAGGAGAGGGAGGCACGGGTGGGACAGCAAACGTAGGCGCCAATCTGTTAGGAGACCTCCGCAGGCTCTCCTTAAAGGAAGGTCTCTCCCTGAGTCTGGTGTCAATCAAAATCAGGAAAGAAATAAGGGACTCGAGCTCCACTGGTAGGTCCTTAGCTGCAACCTCATCCTTCAAGGCATCCGAGAGACCATGAGAGAAAGCAGCGACCAGAGCCTCATTATTCCAGCCCACCTCTGCTGCCAGGGTACGAAACTCAATGGCGTATTCAGCTACGGATCGTGAACCCTGTCTGATAGACATAAGGAGCTTCGCAGCAGAGGCAGCACGAGCCGGCACATCGAATACCTTCCGAAGAGAAGCAACAAAACCGGAAAACTCGGCAACCACCGGATTGTTGTTCTCCCATAAAGGGCTGGCCCAGGCCAAGGCCTTGTCCGAGAGCAGCGAGATCAAGAAGCCCACCCTTGATCTCTCAGTAGGAAAGGCATGTGGCAGCAACTCGAAGTAAATGCCCACCTGGTTAAGGAAACCTCGGCACTGAGTTGGCTCTCCCCCAAAGCGCTGTGGAAGGGGGGCAGAACCGGTCATACCCTGAAACACCACAGGCGCAGCAACAGGTGTCAGGGTAGACTCTGGCGCAACAACCGGAGCGGCAGTAGGAGCGGGCCCAGGAGCGACAACCGACCCATCGGCAACGGAAGCTAAATGAGCCGTGCGTTCAAGCAGGGTTTGCAACGCCACAGCGAACCGACCCAACAGGTGATCCTGCTGATCAAGTCTGGCAACCAGCGTAGGTAGCGAGGGTGGCCCTGTACCGTCAGAATTCATGGCTTGGTCCTAATGTCATGGAACCATGAACCAGACGTACAACAAGAGATAAGTGGAAAATAAGAAGGTTTTATTGAAGAGCAAGCCGTAGCAAAGTCCGAACGGATGGCTAAACCGAAGCAGGGTCTTGCGGAGACAGAGGTCAGGAACCAGAAGGGTAGTCAGACGAAGCCAGGAACAGGAACCAACGGGGTAGTCAGACGAAGCCGGAATCAGGAACCAACGGGGTAGTCAGACGAAGCCGGAATCAGGAACCAACGGGGTAGTCAGACGAGGCCAGGATCAGGAACCAGAAGCAGCAGCAGTCTTGGAAGCATGTGAACACAGGAGGACCAAGCAAGGAACTGAAGCCACAGACCTCCTATATATATGAGCTAGGCATCCAGCTCCTCCCAGTGGGAAGGAGGAGCCGCAGGGTGGGAGGCTACAAGAAAACCCAGAAACCAAGATGGCCGCCAGCACATGTCAAACGAAGGGAACAGCAAGGAGGTAAGACCATGACAATTAGACATTAACTACCTCCCCTTAACCATATATTATTGGACTCCAGGGCACTTCCTCATTCAATCCTATGTTTATTTTCATTTTACCATTATATTGCGAGGCTACCCAAAGTTGAATGAACCTCTCCTCTGTCTGGGTGCCGGGGCCTAAATATATGCCAATGGACTGTTCCAATGTTGGGTGACGTGAAGCCTGATTCTCTGCTATGACATGCAGACTAATTCTCTGCTGACATGAAGCCAGATTGTCTGTTACGGGACCTCTCTCCTCTGCCTGGGTGCTGGGCCTAAATTTATGAAAATGGACTCTTACAGTGGTGGGTGACGTGAAGCCTGATTCTCTGCTATGACATGAAGACTGATTCTCTGCTATGACATGAAGACTGATTCTCTGCTGACATGAAGCCAGATTGTCTGTTACGGGACCTCTCTCCTCTGCCTGGGTGCTGGGCCTAAAATCCTGACAATGGACTGTTGCAGTGGTGGCTGACGTGAAGCCTGATTTTCTGCTATGACATGCAGACTGATTCTCTGCTGACATGAAGCCAGATCCTCTGTTACGGGACCTCTCTCCTCTGCCTGTGTGCTGGGCCTAAATATATGCCAATGGACTGTTGCAGTGGTGGCTGACGTGAAGCCTGATTCTCTGCTATGACATGCAGACTAATTCTCTGCTGACATGAAGCCAGATTGTCTGTTACGGGACCTCTCTCCTCTGCCTGGGTGCTGGGCCTAAATTTATGAAAATGGACTCTTACAGTGGTGGGTGACGTGAAGCCTAATTCTCTGCTATGATATGAAGACTGATTCTCTGCTGACATGAAGCCAGATTGTCTGTTACGGGACCTCTCTCCTCTGCCTGGGTGCTGGGCCTAAATTTATGACAATGGACTGTTGCAGTGGTGGCTGACGTGAAGCCTGATTTTCTGCTATGACATGCAGACTGATTCTCTGCTGACATGAAGCCAGATCCTCTGTTACGGGACCTCTCTCCTCTGCCTGTGTGCTGGGCCTAAATATATGACAATGGACTGTTGCAGTGGTGGCTGACGTGAAGCCTGATTTTCTGCTATGACATGCAGACTGATTCTCTGCTGACATGAAGCCAGATTGTCTGTTACGGGACCTCTCTCCTATGCCTGTGTGCTGGGCCTAAATATCTGACAATGGACTGTTGCAGTGGTGGCTGACGTGAAGCCTGATTTTCTGCTATGACATGCAGACTGATTCTCTGCTGACATGAAGCCAGATTGTCTGTTACGGGACCTCTCTCCTCTGCCTGGGTGCTGGGTCTAAATTTATGAAAATTGACTCTTACAGTGCTGGGTGACGTGAAGCCTGATTTTCTGCTATGACATGCAGACTGATTCTCTGCTGACATGAAGCCAGATCCTCTGTTACGGGACCTCTCTCCTCTGCCTGGGTGCTGGACCTAAATTTATGACAATGGACTGTTGCAGTGGTGGCTGACGTGAAGCCTGATTCTCTGCTATGACATGCAGACTAATTCTCTGCTGACATGAAGCCAGATTGTCTGTTACGGGACCTCTCTCCTCTGCCTGGGTGCTGGGCCTAAATTTATGACAATGGACTGTTGCAGTGGTGGCTGACGTGAAGCCTGATTCTCTGCTATGACATGCAGACTGATTCTCTGCTGACATGAAGACAGATTCTCTGTTACGGGATCTCTCTCCTCTGCCTGGGTGCCGGGGTCTAAATATCTGAGAATGGACTGTTCCAGTGGTGGGTGACGTGAAGCCAGATTCTCTGCTATGGGACCTCTGTCGAATTGATTTTGGTTAATTTTTATTTATTTAATTTTTATTTTTATTCATTTCCCTATCCAAAATTGTTTGCAGGGGATTTACCTACATGTTGCTGCCTTTTGCAGCCCTCTAGCCCTTTCCTGGGCTGTTTTACAGCCTTCTTAGTGCCGAAAAGTTCGGGTTTCCATTGACTTCAATGGGGTTCGGCCGAACTTCTCGAACCCGAACATCCAGGTGTCCGCTCAACTCTAATGGTGACCACAACTTTTCCTCTTCACGCTCATCCACAGCCTGATCCAGCACTCTTCGCAGGGCACGCTCCAGGAAGAAAACAAATGGGATGAGGTCGCTGATGGTGCCTTTGGTGCGACTGACTAGGTTTGTCACCTCCTCAAAAGGACGCATGAGCCTACAGGCATTGCGCATGAGCGTCCAGTAACATGGCAAAAAAATTCCCAGCTCCGCAGAGGTTGTCCTAGCACCCCGGTCATACAAATACTCGTTGACAGCTTTTTCTTGTTGGAGTAGGCGGTCGAACATTAGGAGTGTTGAATTCCAACATGTCGGGCCGTCGCAAATCAAGTGCCTTACTGGCATGTTGTTTCGCCGCTGAATATCGGAAAAGTGCACCATGACCGTGTAGGAAAGCCTGAAATGGCCACACACCTTCCTGGCCTGCTTGAGGACGTCCTGTAAGCCTGGGTACTTAGACACAAAGCGTTATACGATGAGATTCAACACATGTGCCATGCACAGCACATGTGACAACTTGCCCAAATTCAATGCCGCCAACAATTTGCTTCCATTGTCACACACCACTTTGCCGATCTCCAGTTGGTGCGGGGTCAGCCACTAATCCACCTGTGCGTTCAGAGCGGACAGGAGTGCTGGTCTGGTGTGGCTCTCTGCTTTCAGGCAAGTCAACCCGAAGACAGCGTGACACTGTCATATCCAGGATGTGGAATAGCACCTGGGGAGCTGGGGGGATTCAGTTGATGTGCAGCCAGACGCCGCAGCAGAAGAGGACTCAGCCGAGGATGTTATCGAAGAGGATGGAGTAGGAGGAGTAGAGGAGGTGGCAGTAGCCCTGCCTGCAAGTCGTGGCGGTGTCACCAACTCCGCTGCAGAGCCACGTATTTCATGCTTGTCAGCCGTCAGCAGGTTGACCCAATACACAGTGTAGGTGATATACCTGACCTGACCGTGTTTTGCAGACCAGGTATCAGTGGTCAGATGGACCCTTGCCCCAACACTGTATGCCAGAGATGCCATGACTTCCTTTTCAATAACAGAGAAGAGGTTTGGGATTGCCTTTTTTGAAAAAAAAATTAATCTGGGTACCTTCCACTGTGGTCTCCCAATAGCGACAAATTTTTTAAAGGCCTCAGACTCCACCAGCTGGTATGGTAAAAGCTGGCGGGCTAAGTGTTCTGTCAAGCCAGCTGTCAGACGCCGGGCAAGGGGGTGACTCTGTGATATTGGCTTCTTACGCTCAAACATTTCCTTGACAGACACCGGACTGTGGGCAGATGAGATGGAACTGCTGAAGGTGAGAGTTTGTCAAACCTCCTAGGGAGCCAGTAGTGGGATGAGGAACCCACTGGCAGTAAGCAGCTGACAGCCCAGAACGCGGTACAAGTTTAGGGATAATCCAAGAGGGGTAGTCGGAAGACAGTCCAGGGGTCAGTAGCCGGGAAGGATACAAAGAATCAACAGGCAATAGGAGGATCTGCAGGGAGGCTAGGTGTTCACCATAAGGTGGAATAACTCAGCAATGAGCCAGAGCTCAGGCCAGGTCTTTATAGCCAGGGCAGGTAGGAACCACCCTCCCCAGGAACCAATGGCAGGCGAGGAAGGTGGAAGGTGTGTACTGGGAACCTCCCCCAGCAAGGCTCACACCTGACAGCCAGATAATGCAGGAATGCTATGCACCCGGGAATGCGCACGCAGCCTGCATACTGCGCACGCGCACACGCCACGCACCCGCACCTTGGGCACCAGGTGTTCTTGAGAGGGGGCAAGGAGGACAGCAGTGGTTGACGTGGCTGAAGATGCTGGACCAGGAGGAGGATGGTGGCTTTGAGTTTATGTGCTGCTTGTACTCATGTGTTGATCCCATTGGCGTTTGTGATGTGAAATCATGTGCCTTTGCAAAGCAGTTGTACCTAGGTGGGTGTTGGACTTTCCACGACTCAGTTTCTTTTGGCACAGGTTGCAAATGGCATTGCTGTTATCAGAGGCAGACACATAAAAAAATGCCAGACTGCTGAGCTTTGCAATGATGGCATTCTGGTGGTGGCAACAGCATGCGTTGATTGGCATGTTGTCTGGCTGACCCTGGGTGCCGATACATGCTGTCTGACTGTGCCACTAGCTCCTTGCGATGACTTCCCCCTGCTTCCAACTCGTCTCCGCCTTCTCTCTGTCTCCCCTTCTGAACTTTCCCCCTCTTCTTCTTCTCTTCTAGCAGGCACCCACGTGGCATCCACGGACACATCGTCATCATCAACCACTTCACTTGTATCTGACACCTCAGCAAAGGAAGCAGCAGCGGGTACAACATCATCATCCTCACACTGTACGTCCATGTGTGTAATCCTGCCTGACTGAGACATATCCCTGTTATCTACATCCTCTGGCAATAATGGTTGCGCATCACTAATTTCATCCAAATGATATGTAAATAACTCCTCTGACGGATCAAGTGAAGCGGCTGTGGTGGTAATTGTGGTGGTGGCGGCGGGCAGGAGAGTGGTAACTTGAGAGCAGTTGACCAAAGCTGAGCTGGAGGAGGATGGTGCGTCAAGGTTCTTAGCGGAAGCTGTTGAAGATTGGGTGTCCTGTGTATGCCAGTAAACTATGTTCTCAGAATTTTTCGGGTTCAGGGTACGTGGCCTCTGAACACTGGGCATTATTCCGGGGCCAGTGGAAATCACAGCACCCCGACCGCGACGGCCCCTGCGGGGTGGCCTGCCTCAGCCTGTAATTTTTTTTTTTATAAGTGGTACTATGCGTGCAAGGTACTGTGCCACCCTATATAAGTGGTGGGCAGAGGGTACAGTACAGTCTGGCCTGACACACACTGGCTTGCAACTGCGATTATATCACATACAAAAAATAATTTGACTTTTTTTATCTGCAAGGTATTGTGACACCCTGTAACGGTATGAGTGGTGGCCTGGCCAGTGGGCACAGTACAGTCTGTGTGGGCCTGACACACACTGGCCTGCAACTGCGATTATATCACAGAGAAAAAATAATTTGATATTTTTTTATCTGCAAGGTATTGTGACACGCTGTAACGGTATGAGTGGTGGCCTGGCTAGTGGGCACAGTACAGTCTGTGTGGGCCTGACACACACTGGCTTGCAACTGCGATTATATCACAGTGAAAAAATAATTTGACTTTTTTTATCTACAAGGTATTGTGACACCCTATAGTGGTGTGCACACAGTACAGTCTGTGGGCCTGCAGCCTCTCACACACGGGCAGGCAACAGCAATATATATAAAAATATATAAAAATAAAAAAAAAGCAGACTGATGTACCAGCCCTAAAAAGGGATTTTTGGGGTGCTGTCAGGACGCTCTTCTTACAGCAGATGAGTCTGTGGACACAGAACACTGCCCTAGCTAACACTTTCCCTATTAGATCAGCAGCAGCAGCACAGTCCCTCCTCTCACTAAGAATGCAGCTTCCGAATGAATCTAAAATGGATGCTGTCCAGGAGGTGGGAGGGTCTGGGAGGGAGGGTCTGCTGATTGGCTGGAATGTGTTTTTGCTGACTGTGAGGTACAGGGTCAAAGTTTGCTCAATGATGATGTATAGGGGGCGGACCGAACATCGCATATGTTCGCCGGCCGCGGCGAACAAGCCATGTTCGTCGTGAACTGTTCTAGTTCGGGACATCACTAATGGCGTACTGTATATGTCACAGAAAGCCACGCACTATGGACACTAGATTAAGCCCAAATTATTGTTATTTACACTAAAGAAACAGTTTTTGGATGGAGTACTGTATATGTCACGGAAATGTATTACACGCACACACTACAGAGACAGCAGATGAGGACTGGCCCCTGATTATTTAAATTTACGCTAAACAAACAGTTTTCCGATGGCGTACTGTAGATGTCACAGGAAACAACACACTATGGACACTATATTAAAATGTGGTTAAGAGCATGGCAAGTGCTCTGCAAACAAATATGGATAGGGACATGACTTTAAATATCATAAAATACGTAAAAATAAAAAATAATTATCTTGATCTAGGAGGACGAGGTCCATATGGAGTAGGACCTTGAGGAGGCGGCGGATGTGTCGGTGTAGGTGGAAGCGGCGGTAGAGGAGGAGGAGGTAGCCTACACTGCTCTTTGGTTTTACATTTATTTATATTTTTTTAAATTAGGGTACACCCCAAAACATTGGGAAATATAACCTGTGATAACCCCCGCCAGTCGTGCTAAACACACGTTTAGACAATACACTGGCTGCAGGGCAGGCCAGCGCCTCCAAGGGGTAAAGGGCAAGCTCAGGCCATGTGCCCAATTTGGAGACCCAGAAGTTGCAGCGGCTGACCCCTGTCAGTCAGTTCGTGTAGGCGTGTGCACACTAACTGCCCCACCATGTTGCACGTCCCCGTGATGTTCATGATCCAAATTGATATCTGCTCTATCAACTTTCGATGTTCTTTTCTGCGCCTACCATGGTGATCACAGGTAGCAGGGAATCAGGATTCCAGGCCAGAGAGGGAGCCTGAGAAAATAATACTACATGCAAGGGAGGTCAATGGATGAAATTTAATTGTGATCGAGCGGAAATGTGGGAGAAGCTATTAACCACCTCAGCCCCCCTAGCTTAAACACCCTTAATGACCAGACCACTTTTTACAATTCTGCACTACACTACTTTCACCGTTTATTGCTTGGTCATGCAACTTACCACCCAAATGAATTTTACCTCCTTTTCTTCTTACTAATAGAGCTTTCATTTGGTGGTATTTCATTGCTGCTGAAATTTTTACTTTTTTTGTTATTAATCGAAATTTACTGAAATTTTTGCAAAAAAATTACATTTTTCACTTTCAGTTGATATATAATCTATATATAATTTTTTCTCTAAATTTATTGTTCTACATGTCTTTGATAAAAAAAGAAAAATGTTTGGGTAAAAAAAAAATGGTTTGGGTAAAAGTTATAGCGTTCACAAACTATGGTACAAAAATGTGAATTTCCGCTTTTTGAAGCAGCTCTGACTTTCTGAGCACCTGTCATGTGTCCTGAGGTTCTACAAATGCCCAGACTGTAGAAAAACCCCACAAATAACCCCATTTCGGAAAGTAAACACCCTAAGGTATTCGCTGATGGGCATAGTGAGTTCATAGAACTTTTTATTTTTTGTCACAAGTTAGCGGAAAATGATGATTTTTTCTTTTTCTTTTTTCCACTAACTTGTGACAATTTTTTTTTTTTTACATGAACTCGCCATGCCCCTCACGAAATACCTTGGGGTGTCTTCTTTCCAAAATGGGGTCATTTGTGGGGTAGTTATACTGCCCTGGCATTTTAGGGGCCCTAATGTGTGAGAAGAGGTTTGAAATCAAAATGTGTAAAAAATTGCCCTGTGAAATCCTAAAGGTGCTCTTTGGAATGTGGGTCCCTTTGCCCACCTAGGCTGCAAATAAGTGTCACACATGTGGTATCACTGTACTCAGGAGAAGTTGGGCAATGTGTTTTGGGGTGTCATTTTACATATACCCATGCTGGGTGACATAAAAAAAAAAGGGAAAAGTTGTCTTTTGCCGAGGTATTCAATGAGGGGCCTGGCGAGTTCGAAGAAATTATTATTTTTTTTGCAGAAGTTAGCGGAAATTGATTGTTTTTAGTTTTTTCTCACAAAGTCTCCCTTTCCGCTAACTTGGGACAAAAAGTTAAATCTTTCATGGACTCAATATGCCACTCAGCGAATACCTTGGGGTGTCTTCTTTCCGAAATGGGGTCACATGTGGGGTACTTATACTGCCCTGGCATTTTAGGGGCCCTAAAGCGTGAGAAGAAGTCTGGAATATAAATGTCTACAAAATTTTGTGCATTTGGATTCCGTGAGTGGTATGGTGAGTTCATGTGAGATTTAATTTTTTGTCACAAGTTAGTTGAATATGAGACTTTGTAAGAAAAAAAAAAAATGTCCGCTAACTTGTGCCAAAAATGTCTGAATGGAGCCTTGCAGGGGGGTGATATCAATGACAGGGGGGTGATCAGGGAGTCTATATGGGGTGATCACCCCCTGTCATTGATCACCCCCCTGTAAGGCTCCATTCAGACGTCCGTATGTACCGGCCAGTGTAGGCGTCATCGCCACTGGCATGTTGGTGGAGTACTCGAAACAGCTCAACAGGGCACACGCCTCTGCTGTTGCAAAAAACCTCCCTATGAGTCACTTCGAAGAGGCTGGCCTGAAAATGACCCCTCTTCCTCCTCCTCCTGGGCCACCTCCTCTTCGATCATTGCCCTAAGTGTTTTCTCAAGGAGACATAGAAGTGGTATTGTAACGCTGATAACGGCGTCATCGCCACTGGCCATGTTGGTGGAGTACTCGAAACAGCGCACACAGGTCTCGCATGGAGGCCCAGTCATTGGTGGTGAAGTGGTGCTGTTCCGCAGTGCGACTGAACCGTGCGTGCTGCAGCTGAAACTCCACTATGGCCTGCTGCTGCTCACACAGTCTGTCCAGCATGTGCAAGGTGGAGTTCCACCTGGTGGGCACGTCGCATATGAGGCGGTGAGCGGGAAGGCTGAAGTTACGCTGTAGCGCAGACAGGCGAGCAGCGGCAGGATGTGAATGCCGGAAGCGCGAACAGACGGCCCGCACTTTATGCAGCAGCTCTGACATGTCGGGGAAGTTGTGAATGAACTTCTGAACCACCAAATTCAGCACATGCGCCAGGCAAGGGATGTGTGTCAAACCGGCTAGTCCCAGAGCTGCAACTAGATTTCGCCCATTATCGCACACCACCAGGCCGGGATTGAGGCTCACCGGCAGCAACCACTCGTCGGTCTGTTGTTCTATACCCCGCCACAACTCCTGTGCGGTGTGGGTCCTGTCCCCCAAACATATGAGTTTCAGAATGGCCTGCTGACGTTTTCCCCGGGCTGTGCTGAAGTTGGTGGTGAAGGTGTGTGGCTGACTGGATGAGCAGGTGGAAGAAGAGGAGGAGGAAGCCGAGTAGGAGGAGGAGGCAACAGGAGGCAAAGAATGTTGCCCTGCGATCCTTGGCGGCGGAAGGACATTTACCCAGTGTGCAGTTAGGGAGATATAGCGTCCCTGGCCGTGCTTACTGGTCCACGTATCTGTGGTTAGGTGGACCTTGCCACAGATGGCGTTGAGCAGTGCACACTTGATTTTATCGGATACTTGGTTGTGCAGGGAAGGCACGGCTCTCTTGGAGTAGTAGTGGCGGCTGGGACAACATACTGTGGGACAGCAAGCGACATGAGCTGTTTGAAGCTGTCTGTGTCCACCAGCCTGAATGACAGCATTTCATAGGCCAGTAGTTTAGAAATGCTGGAATTCAGGGCCAGGGATCGAGGGTGGCTAGGTGGGAATTTACGCTTTCTCTCAAATGTTTGTGAGATGGAGAGCTGAACGCTGCCGTGTGACATGGTTGAGATGCTTGGTGACAGAGGTGCTGGTGTTGGTGGTGCATCCCCTGTTTGCTGGGCGGCAGTTGCCAACGTTCCTCCAGAGGCGGAGGAAGAGGCCGAGGCGACAGCAGCAGAAGAGGTAGCAGGGGGAGCCTGAGTGACTTCCTTGTTTTTAAGGTGTTTACTCCACTGCAGTTCATGCTTTGCATGCAGGTGCCTGGTCATGCAGGTTGTGCTCAGGTTCAGAACGTTAATGCCTCGCTTCAGGCTCTGATGGCACAGCGTGCAAACCACTCGGGTCTTGTCGTCAGCACATTGTTTGAAGAAGTGCCATGCCAGAGAACTCCTTGAAGCTGCCTTTAGGGTGCTTGGTCCCAGATGGCGGCGGTCAGTAGCAGGCGGAGCCTCTTGACGGCGGGTGTTCTGCTTTTGCCCACTGCTCCCTCTTTTGCTATGCTGTTGGCTCGGTCTCACCACTGCCTCTTCCTCCGAACTGTGAAAGTCAGTGGCACGACCTTCATTCCATGTGGGGTCTAGGACCTCATCGTCCCCTGCATCGTCTTCCACCCAGTCTTCCTGCCTGACCTCCTGTTCAGTCTGGACATTGCAGAAAGACACAGCAGTTGGCACCTGTGTTTCGTCATCATCAGAGACGTGCTGAGAAAGTATTCCCATGTCCTCATCATCAGGAAACATAAGTGGTTGTGCATCAGTGCATTCTATGTATTCCACCGCTGGGGAAGGGCTAGGTGGATGCCCTTGGGAAAGCCTGCCAGCAGAGTCTTCAAATAGCATAAGAGACTGCTGCATAACTTGAGGCTCAGATAGTTTCCCTGATATGCATGGGGGTGATGTGACAGACTGATGGGCTTGGTTTTCAGGCGCCATCTGTGCACTTTCTGCAGAAGACTGGGTGGGAGATAATGTGAACGTGTTGGATACACTGTCGGCCACCCAATTGACTATTGCCTGTACCTGCTCAGGCCTTACCATCCTTAGAACGGCATTGGGCCCCACCAAATATCGCTGTAAATTCTGGCGGCTACTGGGACCTGAGGTAGTTGGTACACTAAGACGTGTGGCTGTAGCAGAACGCCCACGTCCTCTCCCAGCACCAGAGAGTCCACTAACACCACCACGACCATGTCCGCGTCCCTTACTAGATGTTTTCCTCATTGTTACCGTTCACCACAATAAGAAAAAAATTATTTGGCCCAATGTATTGAATTAAAATTCAGGCCTTTTTTTACAGACACCTAACACTATCTGGCTATCTATTTAGGTACCATATTACACTAATACAGGCACAGCAGTAACGACAGATTTAGCTGAATATAAATTGTAGGCCTAGTATTTAGGCGCTAGATGACAGGTATACGTTTACGGACAGAATTAGACTTGGAAATGCACGGTAGCGTGTGAAGTTATTGTGGATGACCCTATCAGCACCTTCAATCTAATATACCCTTTTATGGATCGATTTAAACTTGGCCTGATACAGCAGAAACCACTGATTTAGGGAATTGCTAAGTTGGGAATTGTATTTCAACCCAGAACAAAAACTGTGCTTTGACGGACACCAAATAACTTGACCAGCCACAGCAATAACCACAGATTTAGCTGAATATAAATTGTAGGCCTAGTATTTAGGCGCTGGATGACAGGTATACGTTTACGGACAGAATTAGACTTGGAAATGCACGGTAGCGTGTGAAGTTATTGAGGAGGACCCTATCCGCACCTTCAATCTAATATACCCTTTTAAGGATCGATTTAAAGTAGGCCTGATACAGCAGAAACCACTGATTTAGGGAATTGCTAAGTTGGGAATTGTATTTCAACCTAGAACAAAAACGGTGCTTTGGCGGACACTAAATGAATTGACCAGCCACAGCAATAACCACAGATTTAGCTGAATATAAATTTTAGGCCTAATATTTAGGCGCTGGGTGACAGATATATACGTTTACGGACAGAATTTAACTTGGAAATGCACGGTAGCATGTGAAGTTATTGAGGATGACACTATCCGCACCTTCAATCTAATATACCCTTTTATGGATAGATTTAAAGTAGGCCTGATACAGCAGAAACCACTGATTTAGGGAATTGCTAAGTTGGGAATTGTATTTCAACCCAGAACAAAAACTGTGCTTTGGTGGACACTAAATGAATTGACCAGCCACAGAAATAACCACAGATTTAGCTAAATATAAATTTTAGGCCTATTATTTAGGCGCTGGGTCACAGGTATACGTTTACGGACAGAATTAAACTTGGAAATGCACAGTAGCGTGTGAAGTTATTGAGGATGACACTATCCGCACCTTCAATCTAATATACCCTTTTATGGATAGATTTAAAGTAGCCCTGATACAGCAGAAACCACTGATTTAGGGAATTGCTAAGTTGGGAATTGTATTTTAACCCAGAACAAAAACTGTGCTTTGGCGGACACTAAAGGAATTGACCAGCCACAGCAATAACCACAGATTTAGCTGAATATAAATTTTAGGCCTATTATGTAGGTGCTGGGTGACAGGTATACGTTTACGGACAGAATTAAACTTAGAAATGCACGGTAGAGTATGAAGTTATTGAGGATGACACTATCCGCACCTTCAATCTAATATACCCTTTTATGGATAGATTTAAAGTAGGCCTGATACAGCAGAAACCACTGATTTAGGGAATTGCTAAGTTGGGAATTGTATTTCAACCCAGAACAAAAACTGTGCTTTGGCGGACACTAAATAAATTGACCAGCCACAACAGTACAGCAGTAGAGTTGAGCGGACACCTGGATGTTCGGGTTCGAGAAGTTCGGCCGAACTTCCCGGAAATGTTCGGGTTCGGGATCCGAACCCGATCCGAACTTCGTCCCGAACCCGAACCCAATTGAAGTCAATGTGGACCCGAACTTTTCGGCACTAAAAAGGCTGTAAAACAGCCCAGGAAAGGGCTAGAGGGCTGCAAAAGGCAGCAACATGTAGGTAAATCCCCTGCAAACAAATGTGGATAGGGAAATTAATAAAAATAAAAATAAAATAAATAAAAATTAACCAATATCAATTGGAGAGAAGTCCCATAGCAGAGAATCAGGCTTCACGTCAGCCACCACTGCAACAGTCCATTGTCAGATATTTAGGCCCAGCACCCAGGCAAAGGAGAGAGGTCCCGTAACAGAGAATCTGGCTTCATGTCAGCAGAGAATTAGTCTGCATGTCATAGCAGAGAATCAGGCTTCACGTCAGCCACCACTGCAACAGTCCATTGGCATATATTTAGGCCCAGCACCCAGGCAGAGGAGAGAGGTCCCGTAACAGAGAATCTGTCTTAATGTCAGCAGAGAATTAGTCTGCATGTCATAGCAGAGAATCAGGCTTCACATCAGCCACCATTGCAACAGTCCATTGTCAGATATTTAGGCCCAGCACCCAGGCAGAGGAGAGAGATCCCGTAACAGAGAATCTGGCTTCATGTCAGCAGAGAATTAGTCTGCATGTCATAGCAGAGAATCAGGCTTCACGTCAGCCACCACTGCAACAATCCATTGGCATATATTTAGGCCCAGCACCCAGGCAGAGGAGAGAGGTCCCATAACAGAGGATCTGGCTTCATGTCAGCAGAGAATCAGTCTGCATGTCATAGCAGAGAATCAGGCTTCACGTCAGCCACCACTGCAACAGTCCATTGTCAGATATTTAGGCCCAGCACCCAGGCAGAGGAGAGAGGTCCCGTAACAGAGAATCTGGCTTCATGTCAGCAGAGAATCAGTCTGCATGTCATAGCAGAGAATCAGGCTTCACGTCAGCCACCACTGCAACAGTCCATTGGCATATATTTGGGCCCAGCACCCAGGCAGAGGAGAGAGGTCCCGTAACAGAGGATCTGGCTTCATGTCAGCAGAGAATCAGTCTGCATGTCATAGCAGAGAATCAGGCTTCACGTCAGCCACCAGTGCAACAGTCCATTGGCATATATTTAGGCCCAGCACCCAGGCAGAGGAGAGAGGTCCCGTCACAGAGGATATGGCTTCATGTCAGCAGAGAATCAGTCTGCATGTCATAGCAGAGAATCAGGCTTCACGTCAGCCACCACTGCAACAGTCCATTGGCATATATTTAGGCCCAGCACACAGGCAGAGGAGAGAGGTCCCGTAACAGAGAATCTGTCTTCATGTCAGCAGAGAATTAGTCTGCATGTCATAGCAGAGAATCAGGCTTCACGTCAGCCACCAGTGCAACAGTCCATTGGCATATATTTAGGCCCAGCACCCAGGCAGAGGAGAGATGTCCCGTAACAGAGGATCTGGCTTCATGTCAGCAGAGAATCAGTCTGCATGTCATAGCAGAGAATCAGGCTTCACGTCAGCCACCACTGCAACAGTCCATTGTCAGATATTTAGGCCCAGCACCCAGGCAGAGGAGAGAGGTCCCGTAACAGAGAATCTGGCTTCATGTCAGCAGAGAATCAGTCTGCATGTCATAGCAGAGAATCAGGCTTCACGTCAGCCACCACTGCAACAGTCCATTGGCATATATTTAGGCCCAGCACCCAGGCAGAGGAGAGAGGTCCCGTAACAGAGGATCTGGCTTCATGTCAGCAGAGAATCAGTCTGCATGTCATAGCAGAGAATCAGGCTTCACGTCAGCCACCACAGCAACAGTCCATTGTCAGATATTTAGGCCCAGCACCCAGACAGAGGAGAAAGGTCCCATAACAGAGGATCTGGCTTCATGTCAGCAGAGAATCAGTCTGCATGTCATAGCAGAGAATCAGGCTTCACGTAAGCCACCACTGCAACAGTCCATTGTCATATATTTAGGCCCAGCACCCAGGCAGAGGAGATAGGTCCCGTAACAGAGGATCTGGCTTCATGTCAGCAGAGAATCAGTCTGCATGTCATAGCAGAGAATCAGGCTTCACGTCAGCCACCACTGCAACAGTCCATTGGCATATATTTAGGCCCAGCACCCAGGCAGAGGAGAGAGGTCCGGTACAGAGGATCTGGCTTCATGTCAGCAGAGAATCAGTCTGCATGTCATAGCAGAGAATCAGGCTTCACGTCAGCCACCAGTGCAACAGTCCATTGTCAGATATTTAGGCCCAGCACTTAGGCAGAGGAGAGAGGTCCCGTAACAGAGAATCCGGCTTCATGTCAGCAGAGAATCAGTCTGCATGTCATAGCAGAGAATCAGGCTTCACGTCAGCCACCACTGCAACAGTCCATTGGCATATATTTAGGCCCAGCACCCAGGCAGAGGAGAGAGGTCCCGTAACAGAGGATCTGGCTTCATGTCAGCAGAGAATCAGTCTGCATGTCATAGCAGAGAATCAGGCTTCACGTCAGCCACCACAGCAACAGTCCATTGTCAGATATTTAGGCCCAGCACCCAGGCAGAGGAGAGAGGTCCCGTAACAGAGGATCTGGCTTCATGTCAGCAGAGAATCAGTCTGCATGTCATAGCAGAGAATCAGGCTTCACGTCAGCCACCACTGCAACAGTACATTGTCATATATTTAGGCCCAGCACCCAGGCAGAGGAGATAGGTCCCGTAACAGAGGATCTGGCTTCATGTCAGCTGAGAATCAGTCTGCATGTCATAGCAGAAAATCAGGCTTCACGTCAGCCACCACTGCAACAGTCCATTGGCATATATTTAGGCCCAGCACCCAGGCAGAGGAGAGAGGTCCCGTAACAGAGGATCTGGCTTCATGTCAGCAGAGAATCAGTCTGCATGTCATAGCAGAGAATCAGGCTTCACGTCAGCCACCACTGCAACAGTCAATTGGCATATATTTAGGCCCAGCACACAGGCAGAGGAGAGAGGTCCCGTAACAGAGAATCTGTCTTCATGTCAGCAGAGAATTAGTCTGCATGTCATAGCAGAGAATCAGGCTTCACGTCAGCCACCACTGCAACAGTCCATTGGCATATATTTAGGCCCAGCACCCAGGTAGAGGAGAGAGGTCCCGTAACAGAGGATCTGGCTTCATGTCAGCAGAGAATCAGTCTGCATGTCATAGCAGAGAATCAGGCTTCACGTCAGCCACCAGTGCAACAGTCCATTGTCAGATATTTAGGCCCAGCACCCAGGCAGAGGAGAGAGGTCCCGTAACAGAGGATCTGGCTTCATGTCAGCAGAGAATCAGTCTGCATGTCATAGCAGAGAATCAGGCTTCACGTCAGCCACCACTGCAACAGTCCATTGGCATATATTTAGGCCCAGCACACAGGCAGAGGAGAGAGGTCCCGTAACAGAGAATCTGGCTTCATGTCAGCAGAGAATCAGTCTGCATGTCATAGCAGAGAATCAGGCTTCACGTCAGCCAGCAGTGCAACAGTCCATTGTCAGATATTTAGGCCCAGCACCCAGGCAGAGGAGAGAGGTCCCGTAACAGAGAATCTGGCTTCATGTCAGCAGAGAATTAGTCTGCATGTCATAGCAGAGAATCAGGCTTCACGTCACCCGACTTTGGAACAGTCCATTGGCATATATTTAGGCCCCGGCACCCAGACAGAGGAGAGGTTCATTCAACTTTGGGTAGCCTCGCAATATAATGGTAAAATGAAAATAAAAATAGGATTGAATGAGGAAGTGCCCTGGAGTCCAATAATATATGGTTAAGGGGAGGTAGTTAATGTCTAATCTGGACAAGGGACGGACAGGTCCTGTGGGATCCATGCCTGGTTCATTTTTATGAACGTCAGCTTGTCCACATTGGCTGTAGACAGGCGGCTGCGTTTGTCTGTTATGACGCCCCCTGCCGTGCTGAATACACGTTCAGACAAAATGCTGGCCGCCGGGCAGGCCAGCACCTCCAAGGCATAAAAGGCTAGCTCTGGCCACGTGGACAATTTAGAGACCCAGAAGTTGAATGGGGCCGAACCATCAGTCAGTACGTGGAGGGGTGTGCACACGTACTGTTCCACCATGTTAGTGAAATGTTGCCTCCTGCTAACACGTTGCGTATCAGGTGGTGGTGCAGTTAGCTGTGGCGTGTTGACAAAACTTTTCCACATCTCTGCCATGCTAACCCTGCCCTCAGAGGAGCTGGCCGTGACACAGCTGCCTTGGCGACCTCTTGATCCTTCTCTGCCTTGGCCTTGGGCTTCCACTTGTTCCCCTGTGACATTTGGGAATGCTCTCAGTAGCGCGTCTACCAACGTGCGCTTGTACTCGCGCATCTTCCTATCACGCTCCAGTGCAGGAAGTAAGGTGGGCCCATTGTCTTTGTAGCGTGGATCCAGCAGGGTGGCAACCCAGTAGTCCGCACACGTAAAAATGTGGGCAACTCTGCTGTCGTTGCGCAGGCACTGCAGCATGTAGTCGCTCATGTGTGCCAGGCTGCCCAGGGGTAAGGACAAGCTGTCCTCTGTGGGAGGCGTATCGTCATCGTCCTGCCTTTCCCCCCAGCCACGCACCAGTGATGGGCCCGAGCTGCGTTGGGTGCCACCCCGCTGTGACCATGCTTCATCCTCATCCTCCTCCACCTCCTCCTCATCCTCCTCATCCTCGTCCTTCTCGTCCTCCAGTAGTGGGCCCTGGCTGGCCACATTTGTACCTGGCCTCTGCTGTTGCAAAAAACCTCCCTCTGAGTCACTTCGAAGAGACTGGCCTGAAAGTGCTAAAAATGACCCCTCTTCCTCCTCCTCCTCCTGGGCCACCTCCTCTTCCTTCATCGCCCTAAGTGTTTTCTCAAGGTGACATAGAAGTGGTATTGTAATGCTGATAACGGCATCATCGCCACTGGCCATGTTGGTGAAGTACTCGAAACAGCGCAACAGGGCACACAGGTCTCGCATGGAGGCCCAGTCATTGGTGGTGAAGTGGTGCTGTTCCGCAGTGCGACTGACCCGTACGTGCTGCAGCTGAAACTCCACTATGGCCTGCTGCTGCTCGCACAGTCTGTCCAGCATGTGCAAGGTGGAGTTCCACCTGGTGGGCACGTCGCATATGAGGCGGTGAGCGGGAAGGCCGAAGTTACGCTGTAGCGCAGACAGGCGAGCAGCGGCAGGATGTGAACGCCGGAAGCGCGAACAGACGGCCCGCACTTTATGCAGCAGCTCTGACATGTCGGGGTAGTTGTGAATGAACTTCTGCACCACCAAATTCAGCACATGCGCCAGGCAAGGGATGTGCGTCAAACCGGCTAGTCCCAGAGCTGCAACGAGATTTCGCCCATTATCGCACACCACCAGGCCGGGCTTGAGGCTCACCAGCAGCAACCACTCGTCGGTCTGTCGTTCTATACCACGCCACATCTCTTGTGAGGTGTGGGGCCTGTCCCCCAAACATATGAGTTTCAGAATGGCCTGCTGACGTTTACCCCGGGCTGTGCTGAAGTTGGTGGTGAAGGTGTGTGGCTGACTGGATGAGCAGGTGGAAGAAGAGGAGGAGGAAGCCGAGAAGGAGGAGGTGGCAACAGGAGGCAAAGAATGTTGCCCTGCGATCCTTGGCGGCGGAAGGACGTGCGCCAAACAGCTCTCCGCCTGGGGCCCAGCTGCCACTACATTTACCCAGTGTGCAGTTAGGGAGATATAGCGTCCCTGGCCGAGCTTACTGGTTCACGTATCTGTGGTTAGGTGGACCTTGCTACAGATGGCGTTGCGCAGTGCACACTTGATTTTATCGGATACTTGGTTGTTCTCTTGGAGAAGTAGTGGCGGCTGGGAACAACATACTGTGGGACAGCAAGCGACATGAGCTGTTTGAAGCTGTCTGTGTCCACCAGCCTAAATGACAGCATTTCATAGGCCAGTAGTTTAGAAATGCTGGCATTCAGGGCCAGGGATCGAGGGTGGCTAGGTGGGAATTTACGCTTTCTCTCAAATGTTTGTGAGATGGAGAGCTGAACGCTGGCGTGTGACATGGTTGAGATGCTTGGTAACGGAGGTGGTGGTGGTGGTGTTGGTGGTACATCCCCTGTTTGCTGGGCGGCAGTTGCCAACGTTCCTCCAGAGGCGGAGGAAAAGGCTGAGGCAGCAGCAGCAGAAGAGGCCGAGGCGGCAGCAGCAGAAGAGGTAGCAGGGGGAGCCTGAGTGACTTCCTTGTTTTTAAGGTGTTTACTCCACTGCAGTTCATGCTTTGCATGCAGGTGCCTGGTCATGCAGGTTGTGCTCAGGTTCAGAACATTAATGCCTCGCTTCAGGCTCTGATGGCACAGCATGCAAACCACTCGGGTCTTGTCGTCAGCACATTGTTTGAAGAAGTGCCATGCCAGGGAACTCCTTGAAGCTGCCTTTGGAGTGCTCGGTCCCAGATGGCGGCGGTCAGTAGCAGGCGGAGTCTCTTGGCGGCGGGTGTTCTGCTTTTGCCCACTGCTCCCTCTTTTGCTACGCTGTTGGCTCGGTCTCACCACTGCCTCTTCCTCCGAACTGTGAAAGTCAGTGGCACGACCTTCATTCCATGTGGGGTCTAGGACCTCATCGTCCCCTGCATCGTCTTCCACCCAGTCTTGACCCCTAACCTCCTGTTCAGTCTGCACAGTGCAGAAAGACGCAGCAGTTGGCACCTGTGTTTCGTCATCATCAGAGACTTGCTGAGGTGGTATTCCCATGTCCTCATCATCAGGAAACATAAGTGGTTGTGCGTCAGTGCATTCTATGTCTTCCACCACTGGGGAAGGGCTAGGTGGATGCCCTTGGGAAACCCTGCCAGCAGAGACTTCAAACAGCATAAGAGACTGCTGCATAACTTGAGGCTCAGACAGTTTCCCTGATATGCATGGGGGAGATGTGACAGACTGATGGGGATGGTTTTCAGGCGCCATCTGTGCGCTTTCTGCAGAAGACTGGGTGGGAGATAATGTGAACGTGCTGGATCCACTGTCGGCCACCCAATTGACTAATGCCTGTACCTGCTCAGGCCTTGCCATCCTTAGAACGGCATTGGACCCCACCATATATCGCTGTAAATTCTGGCGGCTACTGGGACCTGAGGTAGTTGGTACACTAGGACGTGTGGATGTGGCAGAACGGCCACGTCCTCTCCCAGCACCAGAGGGTCCACTAACACCACCACGACCATGTCCACGTCCGCGTCCCTTACTAGATGTTTTCCTCATTGTTATCGTTCACCACAACAACAAAAATATTATTTGGCCCAAATTCAGCTGAATATAAATTAAAGGCCTAGTATTTAGGCGCTGGGTGACAGGTATAGAAATTGCTAAATTGGGAATTGTATTTCAACCCAGAACAAAAACTGTGCTTTGACGGACACTAAATAAATTGACCAGCCACAACAGTACAGCAGTAACGACAGATTTAGCAGGATATAAATTTGAGGCCTAGTATTTAGGCGCTGGGTGACAGGTATAGGTTTACTGACAGAATTAGACTTGGAAATGCACAGTAGCGTGTGTGTGAAGTTATTCAGAATGACCCTATGAGCACCTTGAATCTGATATACCCTTTTAGGGATAAATTTAAAGTAGGCCTGATTCAGCAGAAACCACTAAATTAGGAAATTGCTAAATTGGGAATTGTATTTCAACCCAGAACAAAAACTGTGCTTTGACGGACACTAAATAACTTGACCAGCCACACCAGTAACGACAGATTCAGCTGGATATAAACTTGAGGCCTAGTATTTAGGCGCTGGGTGACAGGTATACGTTTACTGACAGAATTAGACTGGGATATGGCCAAAAAATAACCACACTATTGATGGTTAAATGCACTTGGTGTGACAGCTTGACCAACCACACTACTGAGGGTTAAATGCACTTGGTGACAGGCGCAGCTTGCCCCTGATGTAGTATATGGCCAAAAAATAAACAGACTATTGCTGGTTAAATTCACTTGGTGTGACAGCTTGACCAACCACACTACTGAGGGTTAAATGCACTTGGTGACAGGTGCAGCTTGCCCCTGATGTAGTATATGGCCCAAAAATAAACAGACTATTGCTGGTTAAATGCACTTGGTGTGACAGCTTCACCCTGATGTAGGATTTAGCCAAAATACAACCACACCATTGAGGGTTAAATGCACTTGGTGGCAGCTTGTGCTGGCACACCACAAGACACAAAATGGCCGCCGATCACCCCACAAAAAAGTGACTGAAAAACTCTCTGGGCAGCCTAAAAACAGTGAGCAATTCAATAGCAGCAGTTCAATCATCCACAGCTGCAGATCGATCTCTGAATGAAGTCCTTTGGAGGAGTTAATCACTGCCTAATCTCGCCCTAACGTCGCGGCTGCAACCTCTCCCTATGCTGATCAGAGCAGAGTGATGTGCGGCGCTACATGACTCCAGCTTAAATAGAGGCTGGGTCACATGGTGCTCTGGCTAATCACAGCCATGCCAATAGTAGGCATGGCTGTGATGGCCTCTTGGGGCAAGTAGTATGACGCTTGTTGATTGGCTGCTTTGCAGCCTTTCAAAAAACGCCAAGAAAGCGACGAACACCGAACCCGAACCCAGACTTTTACGAAAATGTCAGAGTTCGGGTCCGTGTCACGGACACCCCAAAATTCGGTACGAACCCGAACTATACAGTTCGGGTTCGCTCATCCCTACTAAAGAACACAAGGAATGGACATTAGACCAGTGGAAATCTATGCTTTGGTCTGATGAGTCCACATTTGAGATCTTTGGTTCCAACCACCGTGTCTTTTTGCGACGCAGAAAAGGTGAACGGATGGACTCTACATGCCTGGTTCCCACCGTGAAGCATGGAGGAGGAGGTGTGATGGTGTGGGGGTGCTTTGCTGGTGACACTGTTGGGGATTTATTCAAAATTGAAGGCATACTGAACCAGCATGGCTACCACAGCATCTTGCAGCGGCATGCTATTCCATCCGGTTTGCGTTTCGTTGGACCATCATTTATTTTTCAACAGGACAATGACCCCAAACACACCTCCAGGCTGTGTAAGGGCTATTTGACCATGAAGGAGAGTGATGGGGTGATGCGCCAGATGACCTGGCCTCCACAGTCACCGGACCTGAACCCAATCGAGATGGTTTGGGCTGAGCTGGACCGCAGAGTGAAGGCAAAAGGGCCAACAAGTGCTAAGCATCTCTGGGAACTCCTTCAAGACTGTTGGAAGACCATTTCAGGTGACTACCTCTTGAAGCTCATCAAGAGAATGCGCAGAGTGTGCAAAGCAGTAATCAAAGCAAAAGGTGGCTACTTTGAAAAATCTAGAATATGACATATTTTCAGTTGTTTCACACTGTGTTTGTTATGTATATAATTCCAAATCTGTTAATTCATAGTTGTGATGCCTTCAGTGTGAATCTACAATTTTCATAGTCCTGAAAATAAAGAAAACTCTTTGAATGATAAGGTGTGTCCAAACTTTTGGTCTGTACGGTATAATCTATCCATTATGGCCGGAATAGTTATTCATTTACCCATCATATGTCTGCTGTGACAGACATTTTTAACAATTGGTATTAATGTGAGGGATCTTGGGATTTTTGTACTTTTAAATTGTTAAGTCAACACTATATACTCATGAGTCATTAATTAATCTACAACTTAACCAGTCACTTTACAAATAAGAACTATAAACTCTAATGAGATGTTCCAAAATAAACGACTAGCTGTAAAGGATTCCTTAAGATCTAAAATTTTTTCAATGATATTCAGGAACACCACCCAATCTTAATGGTCAATGGTGCTCACTGTGGATTCATCTTCAGAATTCAATACTCTGTAGTGCACGAGCCATGTATCGCAAAGGTGGCATAGCACGATGAGTTTGGTTGGTGGTTCTCACATTTGTGTTGTTGTTTTAAATTAATGTTGCTCTTGTGATACCCAAATATTTTTTTTGTTAAATTTGGATTTTTATTACTGTCTGCTTTGTAGTTGCACTAAGAGAAGAATCATGTAAGTCTCAATGTGACTGTATGCCTCATTGAGATAATTTCTGTGAATCTTTACTGCTGTAACAATAGGTTTATAGAATCTTTTATTTAAAAAGAATATTGGGTATGTGTTTTAAGAGTGAACAGACATTGGGTGGGACAGGTCACACCCGTACTACAGCTTGTGATTTTTATTACGGTGTGGTTAAAAAAGCGGTTCAAATACAGATCGATTGACGATCACAATGCAAAATAATCCAAGAGGGGAACCAGACCTCACATAGACTGTAAAGAGTGTGGAGGTACTTTTTTGTTAATGCAATTGTATCTAAATGTAAGTGTGGGAATTTAGGTTATCCAATATGTGTGTTGTGAACAAAGATTCATTTTAAAGCGTTGAAATTATTATTATTGCTTGGTCAAAGAAAGTATGCCTGTGGTGAAGACTAAACTGACATGTGTTTGTGTGTGTGAACAGTGAATGATTTAAAACAGCCATAGTACATAATTACCCTCCTGATGGGGGATGGTCGCTGCCTTCGCATCGTCATCCTCATCCTCACACAATTGGGTGGGGGAAGCAGATTGGGCTGCCCTCAGGTCCCTCCATGGACTCGGCCTCCCTAGGAGGGCTAGAGGCAGGTGGCTGACCTGAGGGCCGGGCTGCGCCTCCTCTTCCTCAGACACCTGACACACCTCCGATAACAACAAATTTGAATAAGTTTTAAAATAAAAATGCAACCGTAAATCTACATATGCTTCACATTACTTTTGTAATCCTGCGCACGATTCTTCTTTTTTCCACATGTGAGTGCGTCTGGTCATATCCCCGCTCAAGCATTCTCTGCAATGTAAAAAAAAAAAAAAAAAGCATATGATCAGATGTTATAACGGTAACTTTACAGCTAATATTCTGCTACAACATGTGCTGTAGTATAAAAAAACAAGCATATAATCTGATCTTATAACGGTAACATTAAATCTAATATTTATCTTTCAAACAATAATACATTTTTTTGGGCTGGTTAACATGATGTAGAAATGTTGGTGGCTATAGCAAACTTACGGCAGAAAAAAGGCAGCGCATGGCGATAGGTTCCCCAGACTTAAAAAACGACATGCATACCTTTTAGTTAGACTGTCTCTCGCTGCGTGCTGCCTTGCTGCTGCCGGAACTCCGCCTCCGCCACCACTATTGCCAATAGGGAAGAAGCGTCATTCTAGGAGCTTAGGTAACCTAGCGGCAGTATGGATACGACATGCTGTTCACCTTCCTGGAATAGTCAGACGTACTCCCGCCCACTAATGTTAAAGTAGCGTAATCTTATGTTTTACAAATATTAGGGATTGTATTGAAAGGGTATGTGTGCGGAGTATGAGCTACTGGATACTGGCCATCTGAGGAGAGGTGTACCTGTCTAGTGAAGTGACGGTACGGTATGGGGTGTAAAACTGGTTCGCCTCCCCGCGGTGCCTCCTGGGTAACGCTAAATGAACCAGCAAATACTGAATGTCCAAGGTTACTTCTTACCACCAGGACACTTATTAGAATCTATGGACTAGGCATCATCAAAGTGTGGTCCTCCTGCAAACTGTGGCCCTCCAGCTGTTGCAAACATAACACTCCCTTCATTCCATTATAGCCTAAAGCAGGCATCCTCCAGCTGTTGCAAAACTACAACTCCCAGCATGCCCGAACAGCCTACAGGTATCAGCCTACAGCAGGGCATTGTGGGAGTTATAGTTTTACAACAGCTAGGAGGCCACAGTTTGAGGATGCCTGGCCTAAAGCTATCATCCGAAGCCCATAATAGTGCATCATGGGAGTTGTAGTTTGACAACAGCTGTAAGGCCACTGCTTCAGAATGCCTGCTATAGACTGTGTGTGTCTCTGTGTGTTGTTGGGGGTGGGGGTTGGTCTAAGGGGGTGTGGGTTTGAGGTGGGGGGTCTGGTGGTATATAGCAGTGGGTATATAGTGGGGGTATATTGTGTAAGGTGGAAAATCAGATGTGCAATGTGCATCTAAAATATATTTGTCTGCTATCCATACATAAGGACATTAATGTAGACCGCATGTGTGTATGGATAGCATGTAAATATCAGATGACAGTGACATAATGCTCTGATGTCAGACCAACTGTTTATTGATATGGAAAAAGTTTACCTATATTTTGTTTCAATCCATATTACATAACATATTATTTAGGTTTCATAGATGATAATGATTTTTGAAAAAAATTATGTATTTTTTTTAAAGTAAACTAGGTTTGTTTCCAATAGGCATTTATATGTAAGCATAAGCATTAAGCTAATGATGTGAAAATAATTTTTAAAGTATCGCGAAAAAGTTTTAAATAAAGTTTTTCGTAATCGCGAAAATTTATTCGCAAGTGTTATTAAGTTAACATACATTTAAATATTTCAAGCATGCGCAATGTACTAGATTTAATGCTGATAAATAACTTACTTTGATCAGGACTTCTTCCTCCGCCTCGCTGAACTTGCCTCCAACCATTTTGTTCAAGATGAATTCGCATCCACAGACATAAGAACTTGTTCTATCTGCCTTCCAGAAGAAGCCACGCCCAAAATTGCGCAGGCGCATACCAATATGTTATCGCATGACGAACAATGAATACTATTTATGCGCACGCGATAAATCTTTTGTAAAATAATTGGATACTATGCGAATTCAGCTAATTTACGAATATAATGAATTTGCAAATATATCACGAAAATTCTTTTTGAAATATTCGTCAAATATTGCGAATACGAATATTGCCCCTGCCACTCATCTCTAGCGGTGATCAGCAATGAACGTGGAATCTGAGGGGTTCAACGATGGGGGGGGGGGGGGGGTGCAATTGCCGTTCCCCATCATTGCGCCCACTACTCACAACAAAATGATGAAGTAATTTGTGACAAAACAAATTTCTTTGTGAAATTCAGCAAAGCAGCCGAATTAAAGGTTTGAAAGGCTGACCTTTCATGAACCGCCACAGCTGAACCTCACTGGTCACTGTAGTTGTGGCCGGTGTTTCTGAATGTGCTGATGACAGAGAGGCAGCCTTGGTACAGACAGTGGTGCAGGTTAAGTTCCACTCATCTGTCATCTACATAGGACACTAATGGTTAAAGGGGTTGTCCGGGTTCAGAGCTGAACCCGGACATACCCATATTTTCACATATTTTCACCCTAATGTTAGCATCGGAGCATCTCATGCTCCAATGCGCTCCCTTGCCCTGTGCAAGATCGCACAGGGCAAGGACTCTTTTAATTACAATAACACTGCCGGGTGGAGGCTTCCCCCCGGCAGTGTGTTCGGTGACGTCACCTGCTCTAATAGGTGTGCTTTAACGCTGTCCTAGCCGTTTTACTAGCTAGGGCAGCCCTAAAACCCGCCCATCAGTGCCGATGACGTCACCGGGCTCCTGGCAGCCCCATGGAGAGCCCGGTTTGTCACCGGAACTCCTGAAAATGCCTTTGCCCTGTGCGATTTGGCATGAACTGCTCTGATGCTCAAGTCAGGTGGGCTGCCTGGGTGAAAATAGAGGTATGTCCAGGTTCAGCTCTGAGCCCGGACAACCCCTTTAAAGTTTAAATGCACTAATGAATCAATTAGTGCTATACTTACTATACATGAAAATTTGGAGGTTTTTGCGCACATTTTTGATCAAAATTGTGTCAGGCCCACCTACCAATGGCAAGGTGGCTTCTACAGATGGGAACCTAATACTAGCAGAATTGCTCATCTTAAGCATAAAGCCTACGACATTCAGGGCAGTGCAGGATCTAGCTATAGTATACTCTAGTATCTGTTAGACCTGTCTGACCACTGACTGTGCTGTTGTTATGTTCTGTTTGTTGTATAGTATACTCTAGCTATACTATACTATGCTATTTGGGATAGCTCATCAATATGAGATCGGAAGGGGTCCGACATTTGTCACCCCTGCCAAGCAGTTGTTTGAAAAAAAGGCCTCACTTCATGCCAGCGCTGCTTCTCTTCACTGTTTACCTGCTCGCTGTCACAACAGCAGCAATGAGCAGATATGGGATAGCTTAGGTGTAATGACACCTGCTCACCAATACTGTGACGGCTGATCAGCGGGGGGGTGCCAGGTGTGGGTCATCAATAAAAATAACTTGGACAACCCCTTTAAGGGTTTCCCCTTGGTAATAAATTTGAGAATCATTGTATCAAACAATAAAACACTGGGTATGACTGTCACATAAAAAGACTTGATGGACACTAACCTTGACTTCAATAACGAGTGCCAGGCAGCTGTTGACAAAGCAAATAAAATAATAGGATGCTTAATGTGAAGAAGCCTATGCGCTCATAACAAATACATAGTTTTGCATATATACAAATCAGTAGTCAGACCACACATAGAACATTGTGTACAGTGTATGAGGAGGACAAAGCAGAGCTATAGTGACGCAGAGGACTGCAGTACCAATATGAAACTTGGCGATCTAATTACAATGTTCACACATACATGAATGGACAGTACAGAGAGATTTTTAATTATCTATTAATACTTAGTTGTAAGCATGACAAGAGAGCATCCTTTATGTTTAAATGAAGAAATGTTTAATTATTGTTATAGATGGGAATTCTTCTTTACTGTAAGAGCAGTAAACAGTGCCATAAGATGTTGCAATGGTGACTCATTGAACAAGCTCAAGAGCGGTAGGGATGCATGTATTCATGATCTGGGCCATGCTCTCTCTCCCCTGCTTTACAAACCCCCACATACCCCCACTACAAGAGAGGAAGTTAAATGATATGTCAAAGAGCCCTTCCACATCACATTCAGGAGATTCAACTGTTTTGATATCCCAAAAATTATATTGCACTAGGCAAAATAAAGACCATATTTAACCAAATAACTTTTTTTGAGAATGGATTAATGATTTTAGAAATATAATACATATATTCTGAACAATGTGAAGTTTACAGCACACCTGAAAAAAGTAAAAAAGTGACCTAATTTATCTGAATAATTTGATTGATATATTCCCCAAAATTCTATTGATTGCAAGGGCAAGTGTTATTAGAGATCACTGACAGCTTGACCCCCCCCCCCCCTGCCATAGCAACAGACCCAACACACACAAATACACATGTAATAAGGGGAAACACCTAAAAGTATTTAAAAACGTGTTAAGAAGAAGACATAAGGTATAGATGAAATTGCAGTGCTTTATTTATGGTACATCACTAGCATCAATGAGCCCTTTAACCTTCAGCTGGATACAGAGCCCGCTGCCCAGTAAAGTAAGAGTCCCTGCATTATGCACATGCTGAATGTACACATATTTCTCAAGGGTAAATATTTAACATTTTAAAATGTCAAAAATTATCTCACTTTTAAAGTAGACATAGTTGACCTTTGCAATAGATATTCAAAATAAAAATTTCAGAAAAGGAAAAATATCTCAGTGCTCACTTTCTTACAAACTGTGTTCAACATGTAAATGCAGATTAAATTGGAGATACCTGTACAAACACTAAGGGGCACATTTATTAAGTCCAGCGTTTTAGACGCCAGGAGCAGGGAGAAGTCGCAGATTGTGACGCAAAGGACTTTTGCGCCACAATCTGCACCAGAAATAAGCCTAATTTAGACATACAATATTTCTGTTTGCTAAATGACCCCCTAAGTCTGCGAATACCACTCACTATAGTAATTTAGCTCCAGCTCAAAATGTTTTCCTTCTTCCTAGAAGAAGGAAATTGTTCTGCTCCCATATTGAGTTTTGTATATTGTATATTTTGTGTCACTATAGCATATTCCATACAAACCAACCGACATTCTTGTGCATCTATCAGCACTACTGTGCACAGAGGAGCATGTATCAGTCTAGGCTTCCTCGTACTGGCCATACACATTAGACAGATGTTGGCTAAACCCATTGATTTCAGAGGGATTGATCAACGACCAATGTATATGGGGACTCCCGACTCTCCAGACAGGAAAGAAAAGGATAGGACAGTCAGATTTCTCCTACCTGATCCTTTTGTTTCTGGGAAGATAAGCCACATCTCACAAGCTTCTGAAACCTCATAGATGACTGTGTCAGCTGTTTCTGTACACGCTTATAAACCTAAAAGTGTTGTTAAAAAACAACCATAGAATGCCCAGTAAATTTAAAAATATAAATACTTTATTATATCATAAATTGATCAAAATTCATAAATATGAGACATTATTACACAGAATTAATTTGGAAAAAATCAGCAAACAAACTGGATGCCATAGTTCCCCCGCCGGTGTCTCAATAACCTGCCAAACAGATGGAACACATGTAAAGTGTATGTGCCGTATGCAGTGGAGTAATTTACAAGTAGATATTATTTGGTACAAAACAACTACAAGTAACTGTGGTCCTCACTCCACTGCATACCCCTGAGGAGAGTCAATATAGGTGTGGGGCCCAAAGTAGTATAACAATAATGACAGAAAAAATAATGACACAGTATCTGTCTGAAATATTCAAGTAATTACGCCCCCTTACACCGAGCTATCACTATGGAAGCTATAAGAAAGAAACTCTCCCACCGGTACCTGCTGGAAAAACAAACATACCCAAAGACATGATGGAGGGCAGAGACAGCGGACACAGGGCAGTCATTCAAAATAGTCAACAGGGTCACAAGAAGTGTGTGGAAAAACCAAGGCGCAAAATAACTGCCCATGAACTGAGAAAAGTCAAGCGTGCAGCTGCCAAGATGCCACTTGCCACCAGTTTGGCCATATTTCAGAGCTGCAACATCACTGGAGTGCCCAAAAGCACAAGGTGTGCAATACTCAGAGACATGGCCAAGGTAAGAAAGGCTGAAAGACGACCACCACTGAACAAGAAACACAAGCTGAAACGTCAAGACTGGGCCAAGAAATATTTCAAGACTGATTTTTCTAAGGTTTTATGGACTGATGAAATGAGAGTGAGTCTTGATGGGCCAGATGGATGGGCCCGTGGCTGGATTGGTAAAGGGCAGAGAGCTCCAGTCCGACTCAGACGCCAGCAAGTTGGAGGTGGAGTACTGGTTTGGGCTGGTATCATCAAAGATGAGCTTGTGGGGCCTTTTCAGGTTGAGGATGGAGTCAAGCTCAACTCCCAGTCCTACTGCCAGTTTCTGGAAGACACCTTCTTCAAGCAGTGGTACAGGAAGAAGTCTGCATCCTTCCAGAAAAACATGATTTTCATGCAGGACAATGCTCCATCACACGCGTCCAAGTACTCCACAGCGTGGCTGGCAAGAAAGGGTATAAAAGAAGAAAATCTAATGACATGGCCTCCTTGTTCTCCTGATCTGAACCCCATTGAGAACCTGCGGTCCATCATCAAATGTGAGATTTACAAGGAGGGAAAACAGTACACCTCTCTGAACAGTGTCTGGGAGGCTGTGGTTGCTGCTGCACGCAATGTTGATGGTGAATAGATCAAAACACTGACAGAATCCATGGATGGCAGGCTTTTGAGTGTCCTTGCAAAGAAAGGTGGCTATATTGGTCACTGATTTGTTTTTGTTTTGTTTTTGAATGTCAGAAATGTATATTTGTGAATGTTGAGATGTTATATTGGTTTCACTGGTAAAAATAAATAATTTAAATGGGTATATATTTGTTTTTTGTTAAGTTGCCTAATAATTATGAACAGTAATTGTCACCTGCACACACAGATATCCCCCTAAAATAGCTAAAACTAAAAACAAACTAAAAACTACTTCCAAAAATATTCAGCTTTGATATTAATGAGTTTTTTGGGTTCATTGAGAACATGGTTGTTGTTCAATAATAAAATTAATCCTCAAAAATACAACTTGCCTAATAATTCTGCACTCCCTGTACAGTAAATACATTTCATCCAATCCTAGTGTACAGACCCCAATTTAATAATACATGATTTTATGAAGAAAAAGATCAAGAGAACAATGATTTTCTAAGAGAAAATTTAGAGAGAATGATAAATAGACAATATATAATGTGCTCATCCCATACCAATATTTTCACAGACAAATTTGATAGTCTAGATATCATACGTGATCATAAAATAATTTTTTTCATAGAAATTCATAACAATAATACCTCAAGGCAACATGTACCAATTTTTCATAGGAATTCATAACAATGACACCTCAACGGCCAAACGTACCACTATACTCCAAACCTTCATTCTAAGTGAGTACAAAATCCCATAAAAGAAAAAATGGAAATCATAGCCAACATGGGTAATGCATCACACCACAGCTGTCACAATCCATAGCAAGGGGTGGTCGATGCGCCAAAGTGCAGCTGGGCACCACAGACTGTGGTCAGTCCAGCGCAGTCAGGCGCATCGCCACCCATATACCGTGCTGGATACACAAACAGTCACCATCCTTAAATACCATCATAGTGGTCTAATGTCTCTGTCTCAACTGGCCTAAAGGGCTATAGAGGTCCGACCGATATATTATAACAAATACTATACTATAACAGCTTATCATAAACTAATACATAAAGTGACTCCTCATATCATAAACAGTGCAAACGGGTGTAATATCACCCCTGTGTCTCAAAGATAGAAATTGATCACGTCACAACCAGACAGCTGAGAAGCTCTGACAGAAGCCTTTCAGAACCTCCTCCTTGAGTTTTCTTTGTTGTGGTGTTTAGTTCCTCATCTTGTTAGCCTCTCTCAGCTGTCATGTAGTTGGACTGATTGCATCCCTTTAAATTCCTCCCCATAATGCATTACTGGGCGGCTTATACTTCTTCCTCGAGTGTGTGTGCATGCTAATCCTATTTCCCAGTCTGCTACTAAGTTAAGTGCTGTACATTTATCTGTTATTTTCTGTTTGCCCATGACATCACAACTCCCACAATTCCTAATGAAGGGTGATCAATGCGCCCAAGCGTGACTGGGCCACATGTCCATAGTTAGCCCAGCACAATCAGGCACACCGCCACCTGTCTAATGTGCTAAGTACATAACCAATACATCAAAATAAAGGATGATCGATGTGCCGAAGTGTGACTGGGCATCATCAAAATAGCAAGCCCAGCACAGTCAGGCAAATCGCCATACATCTAAAATGCTGAATACATAAATAATAATTCCCAAAGCAGGGTGATCTATGGCACCAGAAACTATAATTGACCCAGCACAATCAGGCACATAGCAACCCAATGTGCTGAATATAAAAACAAATACCATTTACCCATCTCAACCCAACTGGCCTAATGCCAATGGTTAAGCTGACCTAAAAAGTTGTGACGGTCGGGCCACTACGTTATAAAGAATACTCTGCCGAACTATCACAGCACCAGCATATACAGTAACCACATATACGATGGAAAATGTACAAAAAATATATAAGGCGTGGATCCCATGAATCAATCTATTCTGATGCATAGAGTAGTCCCTCTTCAGGCTTGCATTTTCTTTTTGTCTTCATCACTATATTCTCAGCATGCACCGAAATTGCTCCTCTCCTCACAATCCTCCAATCCTCATAGCATGACCACATGAAAACTAAATAGAATAAGAAACAGTTAAAATCACAGAAAAATTCAGTAACAGCGCTAACCTAAATAAAGGATTTGAAACTCAAAGCCTCATTTAATCCATGAGGAGTCACTGTGTTGAGCAGAACCATCCACTTTGTACCCGATCTATCCCTTTGAAAAGAATGCCTCTTGTATTGCAGTTATGCACCTCCCTAAAGTGTTTTGCCACTGGTTTTAATTTCCTGAGCTTGTCACACTCAGTGATCTCAGCACCCGCCTTAATGTCACGGATCTGTTCCAGAACTCTTGTCCTGGGAGCCCTTGTGGTCATGCCAATGTAGATCAGGCCACAAGGGCACTCAGCACGATAGACCACCGCCTCTGATTTACATGAGATATGATGTACATTTTTGTACTCCTTTTCCCTGTTGGTATTGGTAAATTTATCTGATCATATATTTACATGCGGTGCATTCCCCACAGGGGAAAAAAAAACCACTGTGGGCCCCTATCTCCAAAAATCCCCCTATTTTGTAGGGGCTACATAGTGACTCCTGGTCACTATGTCTCTCAGATTTTTGGCTCTCTTCCAGGTGACTAACGGTCTCTCAGAGATGACCTTCTTTAGGTCCCTAGTAATAAATGTGGGTAGAAGCAGCACTAGACGGTCTTTTGTAGATGCGTAACATTCGATGCAACAGCCTCACCGTTGACCCTTGATCCAAAAGGCCATATGATGAACGAAGAAACAAAGATGGCACCGGCAGCATCTCACATTATCCAATATTTTATTGCGACCTCAAGACAAATACAGCAGCAACGTTTCGGATGAAACTCAGCCTTTGTCAAGCCTAATGACATCAACATCAATACATGAATATACAGACGTGGACAAAATTGTTGGTACCCTTTGGTCAATGAAAGAAAAAGTCACAATGGTCACAGAAATAACTTTAATCTGACAAAAGTAATAATAAATTAAAATTCTATAAATGTTAACCAATGAAAGTCAGACATTGTTTTTCAACCATGCTTCAACAGAATTATGTAAAAAAATAAACTCATGAAACAGGCATGGACAAAAATGATGGTACCCCTAACTTAATATTTTGTTGCGCAACCTTTTGAGGCAATCACTGCAATCAAACGCTTCCTGTAACTGTCAATGAGACATCTGCACCTCTCAGCAGGTATTTTGGCCCACTCCTCATGAGCAAACTGCTCCAGTTGTGTCCGGTTTGAAGGGTGCCTTTTCCAGACTGCATGTTTCAGCTCCTTCCAAAGATGCTCAATAGGATTGAGGTCAGGGCTCATAGAAGGCCACTTTAGAATAGTCCAATTTTTTCCTCTTAGCCATTCTTGGGTGTTTTTAGCGGTGTGTTTTGGGTCATTGTCCTGTTGCAAGACCCATGACCTGCGACTGAGACCAAGCTTTCTGACACTGGCTAGTACATTTCTCTCTAGAATTCCTTGATAGTCTTGAGATTTCATTGTACCCTGCACAGATTCAAGACACCCTGTGCCAGACGCAGCAAAGCAGCCCCAGAACATAACAGAGCCTCCTCCATGTTTCACAGTAGGGACAGTGTTCTTTTCTTGATATGCTTCATTTTTTCGTCTGTGAACATACAGCTGATGTGCCTTGGCAAAAACTTCGATTTTTGTCTCATCTGTCCACAGGACATTCTCCCAGAAGCTTTGTGGCTTGTCAACATGTAGTTTGGCATATTCCAGTCTTGCTTTTTTATGATTCGTTTTCAACAATGGTGTCCTCCTTGGTCGTCTCCCATGTAGTCCACTTTGGCTCAAACAACGACGGATGGTGCGATCTGACACTGATGTTCCTTGAGCATGAAGTTCACCTTGAATCTCTTTAGAAGTCTTTCTAGGCTCTTTTGTTACCATTCGGATTATCCGTCTCTTAGATTTGTCATCAATTTTCCTCCTGCGGCCACGTCCAGGGAGGTTGGCTACAGTCCCATGGATCTTAAACTTATGAATAATATGTGCAACTGTACTCACAGGAACATCTAGTTGCTTGGAGATGGTCTTATAGCCTTTACCTTTAACATGCTTGTCTATAATTTTCTTTCTGATCTCTTGAGACAGCTCTTTCCTTTGCTTCCTCTGGTCCATGTCGAGTGTGGTACACACCATATCACCAAACAACACAGTGATTACCTGGAGCCATATATATAGGCCCAATGGCTGATTACAAGGTTGTAGACACCTGTGATGCTAATTAGTGGACACACCTTGAATTAACATGTCCCTTTGGTCACATTATGTTCTGTGTTTTCTAGGGGTACCATCATTTTTGTCCATGCCTGTTTCATGAGTTTATTTTTTTACATAATTCTGTTGAAGCATGGTTGAAAAACAATGTCTGACTTTCATTGGTTAACATTTATAGAATTTTAATTTATTATTACTTTTGTCAGATTAAAGTTATTTCTGTGACCATTGTGACTTTTTCTTTCATTGACCAAAGGGTACCAACAATTTTGTCCACGTCTGTATAACCCACATAAAAACACACCCCTTCAGATCATCAGTGTTAATCACCATTCATTTAAAACACTACTGGCCATGTGTTCATTACCTTGCACCTGGTCAGAGACTCAGTATGGTGATGCTGTTCATGTCGGCGTTGTCCCATGTGAAGTGCGCAGCCACGCACAGCTGCACTCACTTGATCGGGTGTATCAGCCGTATCCACGGCAACTGACGGCGCTCATTAATGTGGCCAATCGGCCATCTCCAAATACCCATGACGCACGCAATCACGTGCCATGTCCACAGACATCATCCAAACGCGCCCTTGCGCGTCAGATGATCGTATCACGTGGACACTCACGTCCGGTGTCAATACAGCGCATCATCAGTGCCATGGTAACGGGGACACATCCACAGGAATCATTCCTGTAGCTCAAATAAGGCAAATCAACTTTAATCCATTTAGCCAATAATCGCATGGGACAGTTCCGATAAGTATCCATAAAATAATCGCATACTCAGCATGATCATATAGCCTACAAGGTCGATCTCAATGCATCACATACAGCAACCCCAATTATAATAGGGAAGTAGGTGCATAATTAAACATAATTAATATGGACGTGCGTCATGGGTATTTGGAGATGGCCGATTGGCCACATTAATGAGCGCCGTCAGTTGCCGTGGATATGGCTGATACACCCGATCAAGTGAGTGCAGCTGTGCGTGGCTGCGCACTTCACATGGGACAACGCCGACATGAACAGCATCACCATACTGAGTCTCTGACCAGGTGCAAGGTAATGAACACATGGCCAGTAGTGTTTTAAATGAATGGTGATTAACACTGATGATCTGAAGGGGTGTGTTTTTATGTGGGGTATATATACATGTATTGATGTTGATGTCATTAGGCTTGACAAAGGCTGAGTTTCATCCGAAACGTTGCTGCTGTATTTGTCTTGAGGTCGCAATAAAATATTGGATGATGTGAGATGCTGCCTGTGCCATCTTTGTTTCTTCCTTCTTTAGGTCCCTGTCAGTACGAAGAACCTGCCAATGTCTATGGAGAATATCGTGTACTTGTCTCCATTGGGCATAAAAGTTAGTGATGAATCTAGGAAAGCCATAATCTTTTTCTTTTTCTTTCTTACATGGAGATTGTTTTAGCAGACTATTCCTAGAGGAATTTTTGGCCCTAACGTAGCCCTTTCTAATAACTTTATTGCTGTAGCCCCTCTCCTGGAGTCTCCTAGATAGGTCAGCTGCCTCCCGCTCAAAACTCGCTTCACTGAAACATATCCTCCTGGCCCTGCAGCTGTATTACACCAACAGATTATCTGACCAATATCTGTCCAATCAGATCATTAATTGGCGAGTATAACAAAAGATCTGTGAAAAAATCTGTTAGATAATCTATTGATGTAATACAGCCCTAATTCTCGTTCACTTGTTAGGTGGTAGGTCAGTGGGTCCATGCCCGTCCCTGCGCTGCTACTCACCATGCTGCCCCACATCCTCTGCAAGCTGCTGTGTCCATTGCTCCAGTGTATTCTCTTAGGGAACATGCACACTCACCTTGGCCTTTTATTTATTTATTTTCAATTTTGAAAATACTTTATTCTGAATGATGAGCAGAAAATACATAAGATGCAATAAACCCCACAATATGGTACCTTTTACATAGATTGCATATCTTGTCAGCACATACAATCAAGTACCTACATTAGGGGAGGAGAGGGAGGGAAAGGAGGGGGGTACTTCCTACTATATCCATAGTTAACAGATACCAAGCCCTTTCGACACTAAGGGACCACATGGCCTTCCACGGGGACCACATGGCCTCAAACATATGCGTCCTCTTGGCTTCCCACCCTGCAATCTGCTCCAATCTATAGAGTGCGTCACACTTCGCTATCCATTGGGAAATAGATGCGGCCCTGCGACTTTTCCAATTATACGCTATCAAAACTCTCGCAGCCGCAAAGAGTTGACCTAACAGAGAGGTGACTTGTCTATTGCCCTTAACATCTCCTAATAAACCCAGTAGGCACCTTATTTCTGAAGGTATGATCAGTACATTACTTATCTTCGAGCATAATGAACAGACCTGGTTCCAATAACTAGAGATAGCAGGACACGACCACCATATATGCAATAGTGAACCTTTGCAGTTACACACCTCCAACACTCCGAGTCACATTCTGGATAAATGAGATGTAACTTCTGAGGTGTATAGTACCACCTGGTGATCACTTTATAGAAGTTTTCCTGAAGCTTTACACATCTAGACACCCTGGGTGCATTAGAACAGATTTGCGAGACTTCCCTGTTTGTGAATTGGACATCGAGGTCCTTTTCCCACATACGAATGAAGCTATATGAGTCGGGTCTGGCCTGGGAAACCAACACAGAGTATAGCTGTGCCACTTTCTTTTCGGGAGGTACCCTTGCAAGGATCATTTTTTCAAACTGGGTCATAGATGCGTTCGGTGAAACCTTTTTTTCCCCCCAAGTATTGTTTAATGCGCAGCTTATGAATAAAGGATAATGTTTGCAGTTTAGGGTGGGTATCCCATGCGTCTAAGAGAAGGCCCGTTGGGCCCAGTAGGTCGACTACCTGGAGGGACATATCTTTGAGGTCTTCTGGTAAGGTGGAGCCAAAGACCCCCCAGAGCTCCACAGGATATCCCTCACCTGAAGTACAGGCGACACATCATGGCCTGAAAGCAGCACCTTAGACAGAATGCCATACTTTCATATTTTTTCTTGTCATGTTACTAAGAGGTCTGATCTGCTGAGACATATCGCTAGGTGGCGAGAGTAGGAAAGTTCTCAGAGGGGGCCTCACCTCTCCTGATTCCGCTAGGATGTCAAGTCTATTTTCTGAACTCCTTATCCACTCTAGGCATCTCATCCCCTGTATTGCCTTGAAATATACTGCCATGTCAGGTAGACCTACTCCCCCCAGCCTGTTTTATTGTATCATTGTTGAATGTGGGAGACGTGGTCTCGATTTTTTCCAGAGGAATCTGGAAAAACATTGCTTCAGTTGAGTAAAGAAGGTTTTTGGTAAGTGAATGGGTAGCACTGACATGCAGTACAGTATTTTAGGGACCAAGTTGGATTTAATCAGTGTACATCTTCCAAACCAAGAAGTGAAGGGGACACTCCGTGAGTCTATAGTGGCTGTAATATTCTTGGGTAAGTTTCGGAAGTTTTCTTCAAATAAATCGCTTGGATCTTAAGTTATGTTTACCCCTAAGAATTTAATTGAACACGTTGCCCAGATGTATTTGTGTTGTGATTCGAAGGACGACTGAACTTCCTGACTGGTCGTGACATTTACAGCTTGGGATTTTGTGGGGTTAATAAGGAAGTTAGACCGGTCCCCAAACCTCTGAAACAGGTCCTGTATAGCAGGAAACGCTTCAGCAGGATTGGTTATGATAACCAGTAGATCGTCAGCGAATGCCGCAAGTTGGTGGTAGGTGTCTCCCACCCTTAGGCCCTGAATCTTCCACCACAAGGATAAAGAGCAGGGGGAACAAGGGGCAACCCTGCCTTGTACCATTGCCAATTGTAAATCTGGGGGATAGAGTACCATTTACCATTACTCTGGCCGTAGGTGAATCGTACATAGCCATTGTAGCTCCTATAAACTGGGACGGTATCCCAAACTTTGCCAGTGCCAGTTGCATAAAAAGCCAGTCTATGCGATCAAACGCTTTTTCTGCATCAGTCCCCAAGAAGACTAGAGGAATGGATTTCTCCCTGGCATGGTGTATGATATTGACTAGCCGAATAGCATTCATTCTTTCCTCCATACCAGCCACAAATCCCACCTGTTCCGCGTTCATAAGCTGGGGCAAAAAGGGTTGCAACCTAAGAGCAAGCATTTTGGCGTACAGTTTCAGGTCCGCATTCAATAGCGAGATGGGTCTGTAGCTGGCACAGAATGAAGGATCCTTGCCCTCTATCGGCAGAATGGTAATCAGGGCTGCCAACATTTGTGTCGGGAGTGATTTACCCCTATATACCTTGTTATACACTGTAATTATTTTGGGTAACAATATCGAAGAGAAGGTAGTATAGTACCCCGAGGTTAATCCGTCTGGTCCAGGGCATTTATATCTAGGGACCGTTCTTAAAGCTTTGTTTAATTCTTGTATCATGAATGGCTTAGTAGGGACAGAGCTTGATCTTGGGAGATAGCTGGGAGATGCAATTGTGATAGCCAACTTTCTATTTTCTCTGACTTTATTTTGTTTTCTGCCGAACTACCACGCTCCCTAAGATTATATAGCGAACTGTAGTAAGTGCAAAATTGTTTTGCAATAAGGTCTGTGGACATAAGTGACCGGGAGGACGTGTCTTTAATAGAATGTATATAGGATTTAACTTAACGTTTTTTTAGACTGGACATCATGAACTTTGATGCCTTATCCTCATGTATGTAATATTTAAATGTCGCTGACAGATAAAGTTTGGCTACCCGGTTGTTCAGTATATTCTTAAGCTCAGCCCTCAATCTATTTAGGTTATCCAACACTTCGGAGGAAACCTGCTTTTTGTGTAGTAATTCAAGCTTTTGGATTTGGTCTTGTAGTGACACAGTTGAGGCTTCCCTCTTTTTTTTTATATGTGAGTTCAGGGCAATAAAGTGTCCTCTCACTACTGCCTTATGTGCCTCCCAGACTAGACCCGGCGACATACCCTCCGTCTCATTGAGAATGAAGTATTCTTCAATGTGCTTTTGTATAGTGAGGGTGTATTCTTGCTTGCTCAGCAAAGTCTCGTCTAATCTCCATGTGAAATGTGTTTTAGGCAGAGATTTAACCTTAAAAGTTAAGTACATGGGAGCGTGATCTGACAGTAATATATTACTTATCAATGCTTGGGAGCATTCACCTAAAAACCTTGGTGGGACAAACAGGTAATCTAATTGCTGATATGAGACATGTGCTACTGAGTAATATGTGTAGTCTTTTGATGTTGGGTTCATAGCTCTTCAAATGTCAACTAGGCCTAGCTCTGCTAATTTTTTCTTAATCCGCCTAATAGTGACCTGTGACAGCGACGAGGAGCCTGTCGATGTATCTATAGATGGGTTTAAAGCTACATTAATATCTCCACCTACTATTACGGTACCTTCAGCAAAGTTCTGTAGCTTTGCTAAAGTGCTTTCCAACCATACCGCCTGCGCCACATTAGGAGTGTATAGATTACCAAGTGTTATCGTCTGATTGCCCAAGGTCCCCTTCAAAAACAGGTAAAGCCCCTCATCATCCTTGAATGCACCACTAGTGGAGTGTTTTTATGGATTGCTATAGAAACTCCTTTCGAAGCCCCAGAAGGGGAGGTACTGAGAAACCATTGGTTGTAAGACATGTGTGATAATCGCGGAACATGTTCCTTTTTTAAATGAGTTTCCTGCAGAAGAGCGATGCTCACTTTCTGTTTATTAAGAAGCTGGCAAATTTGAGTTCGCTTGGGTGGTGCATTCAATCCTCTCACATTGTAGGTGCATATTTTTATCTCAGCCATACAGATGATAAGGTGTCCGCCACATGCCCATCATACATATTACTAACATGTCTTAGGACTACAGTGCAGTAAGTAGGAAGAAAGGGAGAGGGGGGGGGGGGGTGAAATACATACAAGACATATAAACCTCTTTAAAAAAAAAAAAACTAGCAGAGATAAAGCCGTAGTAACCCACAACTTGGATCCAACATTGCATTTGAAAGACCTAAATGCTAACATGGTCATCTAGAGGGGGTGGAGAGGACCAAATACTATTTCCAGAGGCTATTTCCAGAACGTCGCATACTAGCGGGATGTCTGCCGGCGAGCGCACAGTTAATTTTCGGCCTGGTGCATTTATCAACAATCCAAAAGGATGGAGCCAACGGTAGGTGATGTTCTTACCCCTTAAGACGTCTAGGTGCGGCTTCAACATTCTTCTCTTTTGGAGGGTGATCGGGGATAAGTCCTGAAAAATCAGCACTTCTGTGTCTCCAAACGGGATAGATTTTTAGGTTCTAGCTGCCCTCATTATCTGGTCTTTAGATAAAAAGCTGGATAACCGGCATATCACATCCCTCGGAGGTTCTCCTTGTTTCAGAGGGGGGCGCAAAGCCCTATGTACTCTTTCCATGGTAAGATCACCCACTATATTGGAGCCTACCAACGCTGTAAAAAGCTCGGTCACCGCACCTCGCAGGGCTTCAGGCCCTATTGCTTCCGGCAGGCCTTTCAGCCGTAGATTGTTGCGGCACCCGAGATTGTCTTGATCCTCCACCATCTCATACAGGTGATTTATGTGTGCCTGGGTTCTATCCAGGCTGCTCACCACTGCCGACTGTGAATTATAATGGATTCTTACTTGCTTTCTCTTTCACTTGCCTGAGGTCACGCTTGAAGTCCTGCAGGTCTTTGCGGAGAGGGGATATAGTGTCTGCCAAGAGGTCTTTCATAAACCTCCTCGATAATGGCAAGTTCTCTCCCTCCAGCTCTGGCTCGTGTTCACTTTCTCGATCGGAGTCTGCCGACATCTCCAAAGTTGCAGGGGTTTTCCGCTCTAGGCGCCATCTTGAAAGCCTGCTTTCCTCCAGCCGTGCTTTGTTTTCGGACAAATTTGTCCATATCCCTGTGTCTGGTGCCGGGTTTGTTCGGTCCTAGAGTGTCTTTGGACCTGTCTCTCAGAGTCTTGCCCATTTTCTGGCTGGTAGTGTGGCTCAAAATAAACTCGTTTCCACTGGACCCAGAGTAGAGCTCACAGCGGCATGTGTGTCTCGCTCTGCTGCCAAGCTCCGCCCCACCTTGGCCTTTTAAAGGGTCAGTGCACACATCTGAAAATCCTTCCCCAGCCAAAGGTTGAGGGTCCCCGAGTATAATAGGAACTCTCCCCAGGCAGAGAGTGCCTGAGCTTTAAGTTTCCCTGCGACCAGAAAAGGGGTTTGGAAGACTTGTTCTTCAGAGACTCTCTTGCATTATCTAGTCTGTATTTCCATCTGTGTTCCAGCCTTGCAACCATCCTGACTGTCTATTCCTGACCTCACAGTTCATCTTTCAGTTCAAGTTCATGTGTAAGTTCTCCTAGTCTGTCTACCTTATCCGTTCTACTGTCTTGGCTCCTGCCTGCCTTGTATCTACATCCACCATTATCCCTCCTGCCCCCTCCTAGTGTCTTCTTTTTTGTGTTGTCATTATCTGCAGTTCCAGTATTAGAGACTGTCCAGACTGTTTCTGTGATTGTGGGACAGTTTCCCTGCATCTCAGCCATTCAGCCAAGTTTCCTGTCAAATGTCACATCAGGTGACTGTTTAGACTAAACCTGTTGTCTTGCACCAGAGCCCTTGACCCCAGTGGGTCAGCTGCCAACTATACTAGGACTATCCCAAGAGGTGGTGGTCTGGTTGCTCCCCAGCAGAGAAGTCCAGATCTGTGTACAGGAGTTACAGGGTGAATACCAGGGGAGCACCCGAATAACGCCCTTAGGGTATTGCAACAGAATCTGGTTTCCTGTTGCAGTTTTGGAAGCCAAAAATAGGAGCGAATGCAAGAGCGAGAATTTGTATTTTTCATTTATACAGTCTCCTATTTTATGATCTACTCCTGATTTTGGCTTCCAAAACTGCATCAGGAAACCTGACCATGTAGACGTACCCTTAATATTTAGCCCAACCAATTAGTTGGCATAGTGGGTCCACATTCACTGATCTGTGACATAAGGGAGCTACAAACACAGCATTGCAAAACCCATTTGCGGTTTCCATAATTCTGACCACCTCTGGTTGCCACATTCAGATGGGAGGGGATTGTTTTAGAAATAGCTATGGGCCCCAGTGGAGGGACCAAGATCTATCAGACATTAATTGCATATTATGTGGGTATGACATCAATGTTTGAGATGAGAGTTCTTCTTTAGGTCTGTACTGGGAGCACTTCTGAGCTTTGGATGAAATGTTCATAGAAGCATTGAACATTGTAGGGGAAGCCACTGGAATTTCACTTTTGATGAATACTTTGAATAAAGTACAGTATAAACAGGACACAGTGTGGGTGGCAATTTAAAGGGGTTATCCCATGACCAATGTGAAAAATGAAAATTAGGCATCATATAGTAATTGACAACCTCTTTCTAACAAAGCTAGAACCAGACCTGTACCTTACATGGATCTAGAAATCTCCACATTCATTGCTCTGCTAGATTTATATCAAGCTGAAAGATAAAGGGGAGTGTCTTTTCTGCTGCAGCTAAGGTGTGTGTTTATGCTCTGCCTATCACAACACAGGAGGCAGTTGAAGGATGAAACTGAGCATGTGCGGCCTTCTCAGTGAACAGGTCAAAGAAATCCAGAAAAAAAAATAAAGCAGTAGATGGCTGTCACGGCAGACAGGATACAAGATACACAGGATATAAACAAACAAGTGTTTAGACAAGAATCTGGGGATAGAGGTCACCTCCTAAAAAAATCCCTACCAGCTCTCCCTAGACTTCTATGCCCACGTTCAGACCCTGTAGTTGGGAAAAAACGTATCCTCGTGCCTAGGCTGAAGATTCCCTAGAATCCCTAAGATGGTGAAAGGGGGAAAGAGGCAGCCTGCTCCATCAGGACCTGGAGGGGGTTGGTGTCTCTCTAACAGCCTAGACAGACAACCACAAGAAAACAAAACCAACTTATCTTTACTGAGCAGGAACAGGAAATCCTTCCTTGCTTCCTTCCTCTATAACCCGCACAGGACACTGGGAGTGGGCGTAATTTAAACTCAAACCAACGACCCCACCCAGTGCACCTGAAATGAGGCGGCTATAGCTCAATTCCAAATCAAAAAGGCTACACACGTGCTGCTAACCTGGCAGACCTCCGCACATAGCCTGAGCAGGGCATGACAATGGCGCTATACAGATATATTTTATTAAATAACTCAGCTATGCTAAATTTTTTATTACATACAATTACAAAATGTTCAGATCCAGGTATCAAAGTACTAGAGATGATCAGCAGGGGCAATATTCAAATTTGTGATATTTCGCAAGTATTTGGGCGAATATTCACCATATATTCACAAATTTGAGAATTCGTTATCTACAGTCATTATTTTCTTGATTACGAAAATTTGCATTGAAAAAATTTGCAATCAACACTACTCCTAAAGTCAAAGATATTGCAGCCTTCTCATTGGCCCACAAGCTAGAAGCAGGGAGGGATCATGTGTACTGATTTCGAAATTAAGAATATATATCACTATATTTATCAATATTGAGTGTGCCTTATTGTAGTTATTTAAAACATAACTTTTATTTCATCTAATTTTTTGAATATTGTGACACTATATTAAAACAATGCTGTTGATGCACTGCTTTGTTGGAGGAGGTGTATCTAGCAGCCCTAGTCCCATTGGTCAAGTGGCAGTTTGTCAGAGGGGTCACTTTAGACACTTTGTTTCTGTGGATTGCTCGGCCTAGGTTCTTTCCCTAAATAAGCTAGTCAGAGAGCTGGGAGAACCCTAACAGGCTGTATTCCGGGCACCCGCCCTTAGAAGGGCGACCCACAGCCGCTGGAACCTCGGATCTATAGCTGTTAAGCCCTGACAACTAGTCCTTCCTCAAAGTTGTCCGACGCGTTTCACCACAAAGAGTAGTGGTTCTTCAGGGACACAGAATGTATCGCCGGGGCGTCTGGTGCAGTGACAGCGCTCCCGCACGAATATAAAGGCAGTGGCAACTAACTGAGTCTAAGTGTCCATTTTTTATAGCGCTTCAACCCTGCCCACCTGGTTAATTAACCTATGGTTGCAGGGTGAGCGCTCATTCAACCCCTCCCACTCACTTGTCATACCGTCCAGAGTGAGGACGCGCGGTCATTGGGCTATTACCTTCAGTCTTGCCCAGTCAGCAGCACCTCGCTTACAACCGGAAGTGATGTCAGTGGAGGGCGTCGTGGTTGTTATGGGGATCTAGTACCACGTCCCCGGCAGGTCCTTGCAGGGTAAACATAATGAATACAAGTGTCCACGAAGGCAAACATGGAGATCAAAAGTCATATGTTTAAATATTTAAGGTCTGCCATGTGCGCGCATAAACCTTATAGCTGACTTATATACGATCTATTCAATAAAGAGTACTTTAGATTAGAGATGCTTGTCCATACATAGTTACAGGTCCTTGCAGGTCACAAGTTCCTTTTATGTTTATACTCCTCACCAAAAATACAGTAATCGATGATACTAGAGGAGTAAAACAGACTGCCAGGTAAGCTCTAAGATGTTACAGCCCCCTTGGCAGGCACAGAGTTAGACCACTAGGGGGGCAGTCTCTATTCAGAGGCTTTATACAAGCATCTATGCTTCATTACTTCCCATATCTAGCAGAATGAGGTATTGAAGAGATCTAGGAAGGTCGACTAAAAAATACAAAGGCTTAATCAGGACTTTGATGGATATATTTACAGAAATGGCTTATATGAAATATATATTTATTCAGGACCTTCGGTGTCACGGAGTTTAGTCTATAGGTTAATTTTCTTTTGGCTCGCAGGATCTTCTTGTCCCAATCACTACCTCTCTTTGGTTTGGAGACTTGTTGTATTCCTATGAATCTCAGACAGTTGGTATTGCCTCTATAGTGTTGAACAATGTGGCGTGCCACTGATGTGTCTTTTTCATTTAAAACATCATTTACGTGGTCCATTATCCGTCTCTTGTACTCCCGTTTTGTCTTGCCCACATACTCCAGTGGGCAAGTACATTGGGCCAGGTACACCACACCAGTAGTGAGGCAGTTTATAAAGTCTCTGATGGTGTACTCCTTGTTGTTATAAGAGCAGGTAAATGTTGTTTTGTTTTTCTGATCTGACCACATGCTGTGCTACTGCCACATTTAAAAGTTCCCAAGGGTTTCCTAGACAGCCAGTTTCCAGGTCTCTCAGGTGATTGAAAATGGCTATTAACCATTCTGTCCCTCAAACTACCCCCCTTTCTGAATGTAATCTGTGGGTATGATCCTAGAACCTTATCTAGATCGGGGTCCGCTTTCAGGGTGTCCCAGTGTCTAGATAGAACTTGTTTTATTGCTTGGTGTCCGCTATCGAAGGTGCCAATAATCCGAATATTATTCTGGCCTATAGCATGTTTGGATCTCTGTTTTTTAGGGATGAGAAGTTGGTCCCGTTTTTCACTATACGCAATTTCATAAGCCATGCGTAGGATTCCATCGGGATACCCTCTCTCCCTAAACCTGACTCTCAGATCTGATGCCTGCTTTTTGAACTTTTTCATTGTAGAGCAATTCCTCCGAAGTCTGAAGTATTGGCCTTTGGGGATCCCTTTGCGTAAAGGAAATGGATGTGCACTGTCCCAACAGAGCAGACTATTTCCAGCAGTGCTTTTGCGGTAGACCAAGGTGATATTGCTCTGGTTTATGCCTCTTTCAATCAGCACATCAAGGAATGGTAATGCATTTTTATTGCATGTTGATGTGAAGTTGAGGCCCAGGTCATTGTCATTAATGGCCATGACAAAATCCGCAAAAGATTCTTCAGTCCCCCTCCATAGCACAAACACATCATCTATGAACCTCAGCCAAAGAACTACTTTGTCTTGCCACTTTTCCAATTCCTCGGACCCAATGTAATTGGCCTCCCACCAGCCCAGGAGTAGATTTGCGTACGACGGCGCACAAGAACTGCCCATCACGGTACCCCTGAGCTGGTGGTAGTGGCGATCATCAAAGACAAAGTAGTTCTTTGTGAGGCTGAAGTTCAATAGATCCAGAACAAATTTATTATGTGCTGTCAATCATTTATCACGCATTGAGAGATAGTACTCCACCGCATTTAATCCCAAATCATGTCTGATAGAACTATAGAGTGCCTCAACATCTATGGATGCAAAGATGATTCAGTCATCAAGGCATATGCCATTCAATCTCAGCAATAGATCAGAAGTGTCTTGTATATAAGATGGCAAAGCTGTTACAAATTGCTGAATGATCTTGTCTACATAGATGTCTACATTTTGCCCTATACTCCCTGCCCCTGATACTATTGGGCGTCCTCTGAGCGGCCCAATGACTGCGCGTCCTCACTCTGGATGGTATGACAAGTGAGTGGGAGGGGTTGAATGAGCTTTTACCCTGCAACCATAGGTTAATTAACCAGGTGGGCAGGGTTGAAGCGCTATAAAAAATGGACATTTAGACTCAGTTAGTTGCAACTGCCTTTATATTCGTGCGGGAGCGCTGTCACTGCACCAGATGCCCCGGCGATACATTCTGTGTCCCTGAAGAACCACTACTCTTTGTGGTGAAACGCGTCGGACAACTTTGAGGAAGGACTAGTTGTCAGGGCTTAACAGCTATAGATCCGAGGTTCCAGCGGCTGTGGGTCGCCTTTCTAAGGGCGGGTGCCCGGAATACAGCCTGTTAGGGTTCTCCCAGCTCTCTGACTAGCTTATTTAGGGAAAGAACCTAGGCCGAGCAATCCGCAGAAACAAAGTGTCTAAAGTGACCCCTCTGACAAACTGCCACTTGACCAATGGGACTAGGGCTGCTAGATACACCTGACACCCCTCCAATAAAGCAGTGCATCAACAGCATTGTTTTAATATAGTGTCACAATATTCAAAAAATTAGATGAAATAAAAGTTATGTTTTAAATAACTACAATAAGGCACACTCAGTTCAATATTGATAATTAAGGACACCTCTGAGTAACTATACACTGGGCCACGACTACTGAATCCCTGACCCTGAGTATATATCTACTTATATATCACTATAGTCTGAATATTTGCAAATTATCGAAGTGCCGATATTCGCAATATAAATTTTCAATTTGAATATTCGTGATCAAGACTACAGAGGACATACACTGATCTCATAATATTTCAGTGTACATTTTTGTACATGTGAGGTAGTAATGTTGGTTGTCCATCTGTCTTCCAGTTAAAATCTCATGTCCGTGGACAGCTTTTCTGTAAATAATATGACTGTTATACAATTAAAATATGTCCTCGTGGTTCTTTAATTTGTCATTTCCACCATATGGCACTGCAACCACATTGTTCTGTATTAGGATGGCATACAGTTACTACTGTAGGTTGTGATGTAGGTACACGCCAGCCTGCATCCGGCTGATGTAAGCATCTCCATAGCAACAAGAAATCCCTTTCTATTCTCTGACGCTGATGCACTTCTTACACACAATATAATCTTCTGGGAGCAGATATTTTTATTCTTATCCACCCACTGGCTTCTATAAATAGATATAAACCATGAAAAAATACCTCAAATTACAGGCTGAATTCACATGAATGTATTAATTCTTAAAGGCAACAGAACACATTGTAGCATGCCTCCTGCAAAACCAGGAATAACTGTAGTCAGGGTCGGCTGGGGTCCATAGAGCCCACCACAGGATGTGATTCTGAGGGCCCACCCTCCCTGTCAACTTATCAAATATTCAGTTTTTAATAATCAGTTCTGAACTGAGTACTTGATGCTCCCTGAAGCACCATTTTCCTTCTACGCTGCTCATATATTTCATATACAGTGGCTACTGCATTTATAATGGAATTGTCTGATTACTAGTGTATGAGAAGTACAGAAAGAACATAGAGACCTGACGAAAAAAATTAAATAGTGCGAAACAAATAGAACCATACGCATATCATACAGTGTGCATATCATAGTACAACCAACCCAAAAACCTGCAGTGTCAAATATAACTGAAATAAAGTGGCCATGGAAGGAAATGCTCAAAAACCCCAAACACTGTAGCGTGTTTATAACCGGGGGAGCAATTTCTCCGCATGTGATCCGTCGCTAACGGTATTCCCCAGCAAAAATGCATACAATGGAGGATGTCGGCAGCGGGCCACATGCACTACAATGGCATCCTTCGCAAGATGAGATAATGTGTGGATGCAAATATAAAAATACATAAATCACTGAGAAAGGTGCACCACAATGATATATAACTGACAACACTGGCTATCCCCTCAAGCTGATGTGGTCCGCTGCCGACATTCTCCATTGTATGCATTTTTGCGGGGGATTGCCATTAGCAATGGATCACATGCAGAGGAATTGCTTCCCCGGTTATAAACACGCTACAGTGTTTGGGGTTTTGGAGCATTTCCTCCCATGGCCACTTTATTTCAGTTATTTTTCTTGATCTGTTTAGAATGTGCCATTGCGTACTGCTGGTAGAATTCTGTTGCACCTCGTAGCATGTGTCACATGGCCTGTTATAGGTGGGGCTTACAGCCTTATCTCTCCCACTACATGAGTGATTTCACTATGGAGGTATTTGGGAGCTTGGCTGTAAGTTGTATCTTAGCACCTCTCAGACCGTGTTCACACACAGTAGGTAGTCTAGTGGTAGGAACCCATGCCACGCTGAGATACCTTGACGGTGGTGCAAAAGGGCTCCGATGTGTTCCTGACTGGAATACATCGGCTAAAGTCTCAGTTGACTAACTGTAAATCACGGTCTGAGGCCCCATTCAAGTCAATGAGTCCGCAAAAAATACAGAACGCACACAGAACACATCCGTATGTCATCCTTTAACATTAGCTTGAGGGGTTAGCCAGTGTTGTCAGTTGCATATTACAAAAAGTAAAATCTTGCATTAACATTAGTGTTGATCACAAATATTTAAATTGCTAATTTTTATCGCGAATATCGGCACTTCGAGAATTTGCGAATATTTAGAATATAGTGATATATATTAGTAATTTTCAATATTCGAGATTCTTTTTTAATCAGTAGACATGATTCCTCCCTGCTTCTAGCTTGTGGGCCAATGAGAAGGCTGCAATATCTTTGACTTTAGGAGTAGTGTTGATTGCAAATTTTCATAATGCAAATTTTCGTAATGCACATTTTTATCGCAAATTTTTCAATTGCCGATTTCCGCAATCAAGAAAATAATGACTGGAGATAACGAATTCTCGAATTCGAGAATATATGGCGAATATTCGCCCAAATACTCGCAAAATATCACAAATTTGAATATTGCCTCTGCCACTCATCACTAATTAACATAAATATTCACACCTTTTGGCAGCACCATTGCCAGCGATTACAGTCCCCAATGTTTTTTGGGTATGATGCCACAAGATTTGCACATATGGATTTGTGGATTTTCTGCCATCTTTCTCTGCAGATCCTCTCAGGCTCTGTCAGGTTGGAAGGGAACCGACAGTAGAAAGTGATTTTTAGGCATTTCCGGAGATATTTGATTGGGTTCCAGTCATGACTTTGGCTCGGACACTGAAGGAAATTGACAGTGTTGTCGCTAGGCCACTACTATGTTGTCTTGGCTATGTGGATAGGTTCATTGTCTCATTGGAAGATAAACATTTGTCGCAGTCTGAGGTCCAGAGCAATCTGGCTCAGGCTTTCATTAATAATATCTCTATACTTTGCTCCATCCAGCTTTCTCTTAAGGGCTCATGCACACAAACATATATTTTTTCTGTATTCTGTATTTTTTGCGGACCATATGCAGAACCATTCACTTCAATGGGTCCGCAAAAACACGGAAGGTAATCCTTGTGCATTCCGTTTCTATATTTCGGTTCCTCAAAAAGGTTGTGCATGTCCTATTATTGTCCGTAAATCACGGTCCGAGGCCCCATTCAAGTCAATGGGTCCTCAGAAAATACAGAACGCACACAGAACACATCCGTATGTCATCCTTATTTCATCCGTATTTTGCGGATCCATAACTGTAGAAATGATATGCCTAGCCCATATTGCTGATGTGTTTGGTGATTAATAAGTTACTGTTGCCGTTTCCAATCCGCAAAAAACGGATCGCATACGGATATGTTTTGTGGAATAACGGAACGGAAGAGAACTTAAGTCAGAGGAAAAAAAAACTCAGATATGGAACAATGGATCCGTGAAAAACGGACTGCAAAACAACAACGGTCGTGTGCATAAGCCCTAATTCTAACCAGTCTTAATGTCCCAGCTACTGGAGGTTACACCCACAGCATATGCAGTAACCCAAAACAGGGCACTTACAAACTGTTCTTGCTATTTAATGCTGTTTAACCCCTTAAGGACCAGGCTCATTTTCACCTTAAGGACCAGGCAATTTTTTGCAAATCTGACCAGTGTCACTTTAAGTGCTGATAACTTTAAAACACTTTGACTTATCCAGGCCATTCTGAGACTGTTTTTTCGTCACATATTGTACTTCATGACACTGGTAAAATAAAGTCAAAAAAAAAATTTTTTTTGCATAATAAAATACCTAATTTACCAAAAATTTGGAAAAATTAGCAAATTTCAAAGTTTCAGTTTCTCTACTTCTGTAATACATAGTAATACCCCCCAAAATTGTGATGACTTAACATTCCCCATATGTCTACTTCATGTTTGAATTATTTTGGGAATTATATTTTATTTTTTGGGGATGTTACAAGGCTTAGAAGTTTAGAAGCAAATCTTGAAATTTTTCAGAAATTTACAAAAACCCAATTTTTAGGGACCACTACAGGTCTGAAGTCACTTTGCGAGGCTTACATAATAGAAACCGCCCAAAAATGACCCCATTCTATAAACTACACCCCTAAAGGTATTCAAAAACTGATTTTACAAACTCTGTTAACTCTTTAGGTGTTGCACAAGAGTTATTGGCAAATGGGGATGAAATTTGAGAATTAAATTTTTTTGCCTAATTTTCCATTTTAACCCATTTTTTCCACTAACAAAGCAAGGGTTAACAGCCAAACAAGACTGTATCTTTATTGCCCTGACTCTGCTGTTTACAGAAACACCATAAATGTGGCCGTAAACTACTGTACGGCCACACAGCGGGGCGTAGAGTGAAAGGTGCGCCGTATGGTTTTTGGAAGCCAGATTTTGCTGGACAGTTTTTTTGACACCATGTCCCATTTGAAGCCCCCTGATGGACCCCTAGAGTAGAAACTCCATAAAAGTGACCCCATCTAAGAAACTACACCCCTCAAGGTATTCAAAACTGATTTTACAAACTTCGTTAACTCTTTAGGTGTTGCACAAGAGTTATTGGCAAATGGGGATGAAATTTGAGAATTTCATTTTTTTGCCTAATTTTCCATTTTAACCCATTTTTTCCACTAACAAAGCAAGGGTTAACAGCCAAACAAGACTGTATCTTTATTTCCCTGACTCTGCCGTTTACAGAAACACCCCATATGTGGCCGTAAACTACTGTACGGCCACACAGCGGGGCGTAGAGTGAAAGGGGCGCCGTATGGTTTTTGGAAGCCAGATTTTGCTGGACAGTTTTTTTGACACCATGTCCCATTTGAAGCCCCCTGTTGCACCCCTAGAGTAGAAACTCCATAAAAGTGACCCCATCTAAGAAACTACACCCCTCAAGGTATTCAAAACTGATTTTACAAACTTTGTTAACCCTTTAGGTGTTGCACAAGATTTAATGGAAATAGAGATACAATTTCAAAATTTCACTTTTTTGGCAGATTTTCCATTTTTATATTTTTTTTCCAGTTACAAAGCAAGGGTTAACAGCCAAACAAAACTCATTATTTATGGCCCTGATTCTGTAGTTTACAGAAACACCCCATATGTGGTCGTAAACTGCTGTGCGGGCACACGGCAGGGCGCAGAAGAAAAGGAATGCCATACGGTTTTTGGAAGGCAGATTTTGCTGGACTGTTTTTTTGACACCATGTCCCATTTGAAGCCCCCCTGATGCTCCCCTAGAGTAAAAACTCCAAAAAAGTGACCCCATTTTAGAAAGTACGGAATAGGGTGGCAGTATTGTTGGTACTAGTTTAGGGTACATATAATTTTTGGTTGCTCAATATTACACTTTTTGTGCGGCAAGGTAACAAGAAATAGCTGTTTTGGCACTTTTTTTTGTTATTTACAACATTCATCTGACAGGTTAGATCATGTGGTAATTTTATAGAGCAGGTTGTCACGGACGCGCGATACCTAATATGTATAAATTTTTTTTATTTATGTAAGTTTTATACAATAACTTCATTTTTAAAACCAAAAAATTGTTTAGTGTCTCCATAGTCTAAGAGCCATAGTTTTTTCAGTTTTTGGGCGATTATCTTGAGTAGGGTCTAATTTTTTGCGGGATGAGATGACAGTTTGATTGGCACTATTTCAGGGTGCATATGACTTTTTGATCGCTTGCTATTACACTTTTTGTGACGTAAGATGGCAAAAAATTTCTTTTTTTACACCGTTTTTTTTTTTTTTTTTTTTTTTTACGGTGGTCACCTGAGGGGTTAGGTCATGTGATATTTTTATAGAGCCGGTCGATACGGACACGGCGATACCTAATATGTATACTTTTTTTTTTATTTATGTAAGTTTTACACAATGATTTTATTTTTGAAACAAAAAAAATCATGTTTTAGTGTTTCCATAGTCTAAGAGCCATAGTTTTTTCAGTTTTTAGGCGATTATTTTGAGTAGGGTCTAATTTTTTGCGGGATGAGATGACGGTTTGATTGTTGCTATTTTGGCGTACATGCAACTTTTTTTAATCATTTTTATTACCTTTTTTGGGAAGTAAGGTGGGCAAAATTTCAATTTTCTCATAGTTTTTATTTTTTTATTTTTATTGCGTTCACCGTGCGGGGAAAGTAACATGACCGTTTTATAGATCAGGTCGTTACGGATGCGGCGATACCTAATATGTGTAGTGTATTTTTTTTTTTTAATTTTTATTCAGTGATAAATGTTTTTTTTTTATCTTAACTTTTTTTTTTTTTTTTGACCCAGACCCACTTGGTTCTTGAAGATCCAGTGGGTCTGATGTCTGTATAATACAGTACAGAACCTATATAGGGTTCTGTACTGTATTTTACTTGCACTGAACAGATCTATGCTTTTAGCATAGATCTGTTCAGCACTATGGACAGCAGGACGCCTTCTTGTCTGTTTTAGGCATTGTTACAATGGTTCCACACAAAAAAAAGGATTGCATACAGATGCCATCAATTTTTTTTTTGCAGATCCCAAATTTGCAGACCGCAAAACACATATGGTCGTGTGCATGTAGCCTAAGTGTGCTGTCCGCAAAAACGGAGGACAGTATATTTCAGTGAAAAACAGAAATGTGAACGAGGACTTAAAGGGGTTTTCTGGGTGTTTTTATACCCAGCTCCACGAGCATTGAGGTCTAGTGATGAGCGAACCTGTGGAAGTCAATGGGGACCCGAACTTCACTTTATTATTTTCCATTATAACATGGTTATATCGGAAAATAATAGCAATCGTGAGACAGAATGCAAAACATTATGGCCATTTAGGGGTTAAAAAACCAAACAACTCACCTCATCCACTTGATCGCTCTGCAGTAGCTTCTTCACATCGCATGTCCTTTGGCTGCAAGTGGATCAAGTGAGGTTATTTGTTTATTTTTAACCCCTAAATGGCCATATTGTTCTGCATTCTGTCTTAAGAATGCTATAATTTTTGATAACCATGTTATAACAGGAAAAAAAAACATTGAACTGGTCTCGGTACCCAAACTCACAAAGTTCGGTACAAACCCAAACTTTGCAGTATGGGCTCGCTCATCCGTACTGTGGTCTAATACTAAACTGGTCACGTCACATTCATCGGTTGACTCATGCAGCACTAAGGCTGGGTTCACACTTGAGCGTTTTACAGCGCATTCAAACACGCTGTAAAACGCTCAACACATGAAAACCAATGCTTCCCTATGGCCCTGGTTCACACTTGAGCATTTTACAGCGCGTTTGAACGTGCTGAAAAATGCCCTACGCTTCAAAAAGTTCTTGAGCTTCTTTGGGGCGTTTTGTCGCGCGTTTGCGGCCATAGGATTGCATAGGAACGCGCAAATGTTATTTTGCGCGTTTGTGACAAGAAAAACGCGCATCCGAACGCGCGTTTGGCACATAGCAACAGGCAATAAAAGGCCACACCCTAGTGATCGGCAAGTGTCTAGCTTGACCAAGATGGAGGAAGCAGGCTGTGATAGTGAGACACTGATCAGGCTTGTGCAGGCAAAACACTGCCTGTATGACATCCAAGAGGCCAAATACAAAAACAGGAGAAGCAGGCAGCAGGCATGGGAGGACATTGGACAAAGCATCTGGCCACAGTGGAAGAGATTATCCAAAACAGTGCAAGAAGCCAAAGGTATTGACATGTGTTTTCTGAGTGTAAAAAAAAACAAACTCCTTGTGTGCACTGGTGTAAAAACTATATGTAATAGTCCAGCCCAGCTCTACCTGCGGCCCGCCAGCTGTTGTCCAACTACAACTCCCAATATGCTGTGCTGTATTTTACTTGCTGTAGCCTGTCCAGGCATGCATGGAGTTGGAGTTTTGCTACAGCTGGAGGGCCGCAGCTTCCCCATCCCTGTTCTAGTATATGGCCAGTCAATAGTTCCCCGTCACCCACATTCTGGCACAATGTCTTGGGCCAGTATGCTCAATTTGCACTTGTTCCAATCTGGAAATATATTTTAAATTCAAATGTTGGCCTACATTTGTGGTGTGGATTTGTGTTATAAAGTTGATATGGATATTGGTTAATTGTGCGTATAATAGCCCCCTGTAAGAGATCAGGGGCTGCCAGGCAGCAGGGGGCAGACCCCCCTCCCTCCCCAGTTTTAATTTCATTGGTGGCCAGTGCGGCCCCCCCCTCCCTCTACTGTATTAATTTCATTGGTGGCCAGTGTGCTGCCCCCCACGGCCCCCCCTCCATCTATTGTATTCATTTCATTGGTGGCCAGTGTGCGGTCTCCCCCTGGCCCCCCCTCCCTCCCTCCCTCTATTGTATTAATTTCATTTGTGGCCAGTGTGCGGCCCCCCCAGCCCCCCTCCCTCCCTCTACTGTATTCATTTCATTGGTGGCCAGTGCGGCCCCCCCTGCCTCTACTGTATTAATTTCATTGGTGGCAAGTGTGTGGCCCCCCCGGCCCCCCCTCTCTCCCTGTCACGAGGGTATCGAGAACCACGCCTGACTCCGTTATACCCGGGGTCAGGAAGTCGCAGCGGTTGGCTGCACTCTCTATTTAAGATAGGGCTGTTTTCCTTATGGTAGCTTTCTGGGTTTGCTTTGCAAACCCTTTTGGCTCACTCAGGGATCCGTAGCTCCTTCTCCTCAGCTGTTCCTTGTCCAGCACTCCCAAACCTCCTTATATTCCTCTCTCACACTTCTCTGGTTGCCAGAGATAGAGCTTCCTGCCTGGACATCTATCCTGACCCACTGGAGCTGTGTTGCTGCGTTCTCTGACTGTTGATTCAGAACGCTACCCTCCGGATCCCTGTTGGACCTTTGTGGACAGTTGTTGTCGTCCACCTGGGTGTTTGTGTTTGTCTGTGTTTGTCTGTCCTCTCCCTGGTGTTTCCCTCTTAGTGCAGTGGTGAGGACTAGCGATCCCACCGGCCCGTTCACTATCTAGGGCTCATTTCAGGGAAAGCCAGGGTTTAGGCACGTGATCGCCGCACGGGTGAGGAACCCGTCTAGGGACGTCAGGGCAGTCAGGTGCCAGCCGCAAGGTGAGTTAGGGGTCACCACCTTTCCCTCTCCCTTAGGCAGGGCTTTCCCTGTTTTCCTCCCTGTGCGTGACACCGGTCATTACATTATCTCTGGCCCTTATTTTGTGTAGGTAAAAAAAAAATATATATATATTTATATATTATTTTTTTTTACCTACTTAGAATCCAGTATGGATCAAATTGCTGCTCTGTCCAAACAATTTCATGGCCTGTCTTTGGAGGTGGTAGGATTGAAGGCGTCGGTCCTCCAGCAACAGCAGCAATTACAACTGACCGCAAGCCCACGGTTGCTACTGGTAACCAGGTTGTTGCGGAACCCAAGGTCCCTCTCCCTGACAGATTTTCTGGGGGAAGGGACAAGTTTTTGGCATTCCGTGAGGCCTGTAAGTTATATTTTAAACTGCGCCCTCACTCCTCTGGTAATGAAGATCAGCGGGTGGGGGTTGTTATTTCCCTGCTGCAGGGGGACCCGCAGTCCTGGGCGTTCTCTTTACCTACTGATTCCCAGGCTCTTCGGTCAGTGGATGAGTTTTTCGGGGCCTTGGGTCTCATATATGACGACCCTGACCGAGTAGCACTGGCTGAATCAAGATTACGGAGACTCTTACAAGGAGAACGGCCGGTAGAGGAGTATTGCTCTGAATTCCGTAGGTGGGCTACGGATACCCAATGGAACGACCCGGCTCTCAGGAGTCAGTTCTGCTCTGGGTTATCCGAAAGGGTTAAGGATGCGCTTGCATTATATGAGACCCCCTTTTCCCTTGATGCGGTTATGTCCCTTTCTATCCGTATAGAGAGACGCCTTAGGGACAGGTTGAAAGAACCGGAGAAATTGGTAACTCCTCTCAAGCAGCAGTTAGTCTGTACGGACTTAGACGAGCCTATGCAGCTAGGAGGAACTACTCGTCAGGTCCGTCCTCCTGAGGCTCGCCGTAGGCGTGGGGTTTGTTTTTTTTGTGGGGAGAGGGGTCATTTCATTAATGTCTGTCCTTCTTTCCTCAGAAACAAAAGACCGTCGGAAAAACTACTAACCCCAGGCTGTGTGGAGGATGTCAGCCGGGGGGTATACGTCTCCTCCATACGTACATCGCAATTTGTGTTGCCAGCGGTTATTGTTTTTGGTGATAAGACGGAGACTATTTCTTTCTTTTTAGACAGTGGAGCAGGGGTAAATTTGATAGATGCCCATTTTGCCCGCACTTTGGGTTTGTCTCTCTGTACGTTACAGAGACCCATTCCCATATTCGCTATTGATTCTGCTCCCCTGTCTCAGAGAAACCTCACCCACATTGTTCATAATATACACCTTCGGGTAGGGGACCACCATAACGAGATGCTTTCAGGTTATGTTCTGGAGGGGCTTCCCACTCCGGTGGTGCTGGGTCTTCCCTGGTTGGTAGCGCACAATCCAGTAGTGGATTGGCAGGCCAGGGAGATATTGGAGTGGAGTGAGCAGTGCAGAGAAAATTGCTTAAATAGCAATTGCTTAGTCGCCTCCATAACTACCCTACCTACATTTATTTCGGATTTTGAGGATGTTTTTTCTGAAAAGGGTTGTCAGAAGTTACCACCTCATCGTCCTTATGATTGCCCGGTTAACCTTATTCCCGGCGCAAAATTACCCAAGACCAGGTTATATAATCTTTCGGGTCCAGAGAGACAAGCCATGAAAGATTATATCTCCGAGAGCTTGGCTAAGGGACACATCAGGCCCTCTTCTTCACCCGTGGCTGCAGGGTTTTTCTTCGTTAAAAAGAAAGATGGGGGCCTGCGTCCTTGCTTAGATTTTCGCGAATTAAATCGGATAACCATCCGAGACCCATACCCTCTTCCTCTCATTCCTGACCTGTTTAATCAGATTGCGGGTGCTAGGTGGTTCTCCAAACTTGATCTTAGGGGGGCCTACAATCTGATTCGTATTAAGGAGGGGGATGAGTGGAAGACAGCGTTTAACACCCCTGAGGGGCATTATGAAAATCTAGTTATGCCTTTCGGTCTGACCAATGCTCCTGCCGTCTTTCAACATTTCGTTAATGACATTTTTAGTCATCTAATCGGCAGGTTTGTGGTAATATACCTAGATGATATTTTAATTTATTCGTCTGATCTGAGAACACATGAGGAGCATGTCAGACAAGTACTGCAGGTCCTACGGACGAATGAATTATATGCTAAGATTGAAAAATGTGTCTTCGCCGTTCAGGAAATACAATTCCTGGGTTATTTTTTATCTGCTTCAGGTTTCCGTATGGATCCTAGGAAGGTCCAGGCAATTTTAGATTGGGATCTTCCTGAGAACCTCAAAGCACTACAACGGTTCTTGGGCTTCGCGAATTTCTATAGGAAATTCATTAAAAATTATTCACTTATTGTAAAACCGCTTACTGACATGACTAGGAAGGGGACTGATTTTTCTAAATGGTCTGACGCCGCTAAAGTTGCTTTTTCCTCTCTAAAAGAGAGGTTTACCTCAGCACCTGTACTAGTCCAACCTGATGTCTCTCAGCCTTTTATTGTTGAAGTCGATGCGTCAGAGGTGGGAGTGGGGGCGGTGCTGTCTCAGGGTCCGTCTCCTGGCAAATGGCGTCCTTGTGCTTTCTTTTCGAAAAAACTATCTGCAGCAGAAAAGAACTACGATATTGGCAATAGGGAACTATTAGCTATTAAACTTGCGTTTGAGGAGTGGCGCCACTTCTTAGAGGGGGCAGTCCACCCCGTCACTGTGATTACGGACCACAAAAATCTCCTGTACCTCGAATCAGCTAAGCGTCTCACCCCTAGACAGGCTAGGTGGTCGCTATTTTTTACCAGGTTTAACTTTGTTATTACCTATCGTCCTGGGGCAAAGAACACCAAGGCTGATGCACTATCTCGTTGTTTCCCTGGAGGGGGTAATGTGAGTGATCCGGTGCCCATTCTACAAAGAGGAGTGGTTGTCTCTGCGGTACACTCTGTTTTGGAGGGGAAGGTGTTAGAGGCCCAGGGGGACGCCCCGGTCTCTTGCCCCTCAGAGAAATTGTTTGTACCGTTGAACCTACGTTTCGAATTATTAAAGGAACATCATAATTCGGCACTTGCTGGGCACCCGGGTAGTAAAGCAACCTTGGAGCTATTGTCTCGTCGTTTTTGGTGGCCAAGGTTGCGTCAGGATGTATTGGATTTTGTGTCTTCTTGTTCTACCTGTGCGCGCGCAAAAGTTTCACATACACGTCCTGCAGGGTCTCTATTACCACTCGTCATTCCCAATAGACCGTGGACACATCTGTCAATGGATTTTATCACTGACTTACCTTTGTCTGCGGGTAAAACAGTGATTTTGGTAGTAGTGGACAGGTTTAGCAAAATGGTACACTTCATTGCGTTACCCGCACTACCTAATGCTAAGACTCTTGCTCAGGTATTCGTCAGTGAAATCGTGAAGCTTCACGGGGTCCCCTCCGATGTTGTTTCGGATCGGGGTACCCAGTTTATTTCTAAATTTTGGAAAGCTTTTTGTTCCCGTTTGGGGGTACACTTGTCCTTTTCCTCAGCTTTCCATCCTCAGTCGAATGGACAGACTGAGCGAACCAACCAAAACCTTGAGACATATCTAAGATGTTTTGTGTCTGAAAACCAAGAGTTGTGGTCATCATATTTACCGTTAGCTGAGTTTGCCATAAATAATCGTCGTCAGGAATCCACTGGCAAGTCACCATTTCTTGGTGCATATGGTTTTCATCCCCAATTCTGTACTTTCAAAGAGGGGGGGTCTTCTGGGGTTCCCGAAGAGGAACGTTTTTCGTCATCTCTTTCATCGGTATGGCAGAAGGTGCAAGCTAACTTGAAAAATATGGGAGGTAAATACAAATGCATGGCTGATAAGAGACGGTCGCCAGGTCCGGACCTAGGAGTGAATGACTATGTGTGGTTGTCTACTAGGAATATTAAATTGAAGGTTCCCTCTTGGAAACTGGGTCCTAGGTTTATTGGCCCTTACAAAATTGTAGCCATCATCAACCCCGTGGCTTTTCGCCTGGAGTTACCTCAGACTTTTAAAATTCATAATGTTTTTCATAAGTCGTTACTCAAAAAATATGTTCCACCTCTAGAACCATCACCGCTGCCACCCCCTCCTGTTGTCGTGGATGGTAATCTAGAATTTCAGATATCCAAAATTGTTAATTCTCGTCGGGTCCGCCGCTCTCTTCAATATCTGGTGCATTGGAGAGGTTACGGTCCCGAGGAAAGAATGTGGGTTCCTGCGTCTGAGGTAAACGCCGACAGGTTAGTTCGGGTTTTTCATGCCTCTCATCCTGAGAGACCTGGTCCTGAGTGTCCGGAGGCCCCTCGTAGAGAGGGGGGTACTGTCACGAGGGTATCGAGAACCACGCCTGACTCCGTTATACCCGGGGTCAGGAAGTCGCAGCGGTTGGCTGCACGCTCTATTTAAGATAGGGCTGTTTTCCTTATGGTAGCTTTCTGGGTTTGCTTTGCAAACCCTTTTGGCTCACTCAGGGATCCGTAGCTCCTTCTCCTCAGCTGTTCCTTGTCCAGCACTCCCAAACCTCCTTATATTCCTCTCTCACACTTCTCTGGTTGCCAGAGATAGAGCTTCCTGCCTGGACATCTATCCTGACCCACTGGAGCTGTGTTGCTGCGTTCTCTGACTGTTGATTCAGAACGCTACCCTCCGGATCCCTGTTGGACCTTTGTGGACAGTTGTTGTCGTCCACCTGGGTGTTTGTGTTTGTCTGTGTTTGTCTGTCCTCTCCCTGGTGTTTCCCTCTTAGTGCAGTGGTGAGGACTAGCGATCCCACCGGCCCGTTCACTATCTAGGGCTCATTTCAGGGAAAGCCAGGGTTTAGGCACGTGATCGCCGCACGGGTGAGGAACCCGTCTAGGGACGTCAGGGCAGTCAGGTGCCAGCCGCAAGGTGAGTTAGGGGTCACCACCTTTCCCTCTCCCTTAGGCAGGGCTTTCCCTCTTTTCCTCCCTGTGCGTGACACCGGTCATTACACTCCCTCTATTGTATTATTTTAATTGGTGGCCAGTGTGCGGACCCCCCGACCCCCCCCCCCCCTCTATTGTATTAATTTCATTTGTGGCCAGTGTGTGGCCTCCCCTCCCCCCCCTGCCCGATCATTGGTGGCAGCAGAGAGTTCCGATCGGAGTCCCAGTTTAAGCACTGAGGCTCCGATCGGTAACCATGGCAACCAGGATGCTACTGCAGTCCTGGTTGCCATGGTTACTTAGCAATATTAGAAGCATCATACTTACCTGCTGCGCTGTCTGTGACCGCCCGGGCGCTCCTCCTACTGGTAAGTGACAGATCATTAAGCAATGCGCCGCACAGACCTGTCACTTACCAGTAGCAGGAGCGCCCGGCCGGTCACAGACAGCGCAGCTGGTAAGTATGATGCTTCTAATATTGCTAAGTAACCATGGCAACCAGGACTGCAGTAGCGTCCTGGTTGCCATGGTTACCGATCGGAGCCCCAGCTGGGACTCCGATCGGAACTTTCCGCTGCCACCAATGATCAGGGGGAGGGGGAGAGGGGAGGCCGCACACTGGCCACCAATAAAATTAATACAATAGAGGGAGGGGGGCCTGGGGGGAGGCCGCACACTGGCCACCAATGAAATTAATACAATAGAGGAAGGGAGGGGGTTCGGGGGGCCGCACACTGGCCACCAATAAAATTAATACAGTAGAGGGAGCCCCCCCCCCCCCAGAGCCCTGCACTGGCCACCAATGAAATTAATACAGTAGAGGGAGGGAGGGGGGGGCCGCACTGGCCACCAATGAAATTAAAACTGGGGAGGGTGTGGGGTCTGCCCACTGCTGCCTGGCAGCCCCTGATCTCTTACAGGGGGCTATGATACACACAATTAACCCCTCAGGTGCGGCACCTGAAGGGTTAATTGTGCGGATCACAGCCCCCTGTAAGAGATCGGATGCTGCCATCAGGGGGCAGTCATGTACACAGTTCGTAGTATATTCTTACTTGAAGCGTCCCCATCACTATGGGAACGCCTCTGTGTTAGAATATACTGTCGGATCTGAGTTTCACAATCGAACTCAAATCCGATAGTATATTCTAACATAGAGGCGTTCCTATGGTGATAGAGACGCTTTAAGTTAAAATATACCATCGGATTGGAGAAAACTCCAATCCGATAGGTATAATAGGGACTTCTGACTTTACATTGAAAGTCAATGGGGGACGGATCCGTTTGCAATTGCACCATATTGTGTCAACATCAAACGGATCCGTCCCCATTGACTTGCATCGTAAGTCAGGACAGGTCCGTTTGGCTCCGCACGGCCAGGCAGACACCAAAGCGACTTTTTCCTTCATGTCCGTGGATCCTCCAAAAATCAAGGAAGACCCATGGAAGAAAAAACGGACACGGATCACGGAACTACAGAACCCGTAGTTTTGCACGCGTGTGAGAAAAATCGGCATGTTTGGTACCCAGACCCGAACACGGACTTCATTACAGAAGTTCAGGTTTGGGTTTAGTATTCTGTAAATTTCATGATTTTCCCTTATAACATGGTTATAATAGCATTATTTAATGCAGAATGCTTGGTAGAAGGTCAATTGAGGGTTAAAAAAAAATAATTAACTCACCTCCTCCAATTGATCGCGTAGCTGCCGGTCTCCTGTTCTTTCTTCAGGACCTGTCAAAGAACCTATGGTGACATCACTGTGCTCATCACATGATATATCACATGATCCATCACCATGGTGATAGACCATGTGATGACCTCAGTGACATCACCACAGGTTCATTGACAGGTCCTGAAGAAAGAACAGGAGACTGGCAGCTACGCGATCAATTGGAGGAGGTGAGTTTTTTTTTTTAACCCTCAATTGACCTTCTAGTAAGCATTCTGTAGTAAAGAATATTATTATTTTCCCTTATAACCATGTTATAAGGGAAAAAAACTCAGTGAATAGACTTTCATCCTAGCAACCATGCGTGAAAATCGCACCACATCCGCACTTGCTTGCGGATGCTTGCGATTTTCATGCAGCCCCATTCACTTCTATGTGGCCAAACGCACAATCTAGAGCATGCTGTGATTTTCACGCAACGCACAAGTGATGCGTGAAAATCACCACTCATGTGCACAGCCCCATAGAAATGAATGGGTCCGGAGTCCGTTCACCTCACGCATTGCACCCGTGCGGAAAACTCGCCCGTGTGAAAGGGGCCTTACTTTTGTAGCAGTATAGAGAAGTCTCATTGAATACTAGCCCCAATACAGAGGGTGAGGAAAGCAATACCCATACATGCCTTGGAGGCAGAGCAGCGGTAACATAGAAGTGAATGGGGCTGCGTGAAAATCGCAAGCATCCGCAAGCAAGTGCGGATGCGGTGCGATTTTCACGCATGGTTGCTAGGATGAAAGTTAATTCACTGTATTATTTTCCTTTATAACATGGTTATAAGGGAAAATCACCTCTTATGTGCAAAGCCCAATAGAAATGAATGGGTCTGGAGTCCGTTCACCTCATGCATTGCACCCGCACAGAAAACTCGCCCGTGTGAAAGGGGCCTTATTTTTGTAGTAGTATAGAGAAGTCTCATTGAATACTAGCCCCAATACACAGAGGGTGGGTGAAGCAATACCCATACATGCCTTGGAGGCAGAGCAGCGGTAAGCACGAATCATTAGTGCAACACTTTCCCAACCTGATGAACATCAACAATTTTTCTTCTGATGTCCTCAGAAATCTCCTTTGTTCCTGCAATGATACACTTCCACATAAGTGTTGTTAAAATCTGACTTTGATAGATCCCTGTACTTCAAAGGGCTTCTGTCAACCCACTAAAGTCATATTTTTTTTTTTTGGGCTAGTTACATTCCTTATAGTGCGATATATGAAAATATAATGGTGTTACTTACTTTCATTCAGCCGTTTCTTATAAAAACGAAGTTTTATAATATGTAAATCAGGTCTCTACCAGCAAGTAGGGCGTCTACTTGCTGGTAGCCGCCGCAAAAAACCGCCCCCTCGTCGTGTTGATTGACAGGGCCTGCCGCGATCTCCTCCTCCGGCCGGCCCTGTCAGCATTTTAAAAATCGCGCGCCTCTGTTAATTCGGCGCAGGCGCTCTGAGATGAGGAGGCTCGTCTCCTCAGAACTCCCTCAGTGCGCCTGCGCCGATGACGTCTTCTTTTTCGGTGAGGTAGAGACCTGATTTACATATTTTAAAACTTCGTTTTTATAAGAAACGGCTGAATGAAAGTAAGTAACACCATTATATTTTCATATATCGCACTATAAGGAATGTAACTAGCCCAAAAAAATAAAATGACTTTAGTGGGGTGACAGAAGCCCTTTAACCACTTCAGCCCCGCTAGGTGAAACCCCCTTCATGACCAGAGCACTTTTTACACTTCGGCACTACACTCCTTTCACCGTTTATCGCTCGGTCATGCAACTTACCACCCAAATGAATTTTACCTCCTTTTCTTCTCACTAATGGAGCTTTCATTTGGTGGTATTTTATTGCTGCTGACATTTTTACTTTTTTTGTTATTAATCAAAATGTAACGATTTTTTTGCAAAAAAATGACATTTTTCACTTTCAGCTGTAAAATTTTGCAAAAAAAACGACATCCATATATACATTTTTCGCCAAATTTATTGTTCTACATGTCTTTGATAAAAAAAAAATGTTTGGGCAAAAAACAAAAATGGTTTGGGTAAAAGTTATAGCATTTACAAACTATGGTACAAAAATGTGAATTTCCGCTTTTTGAAACAGCTCTGACTTTCTGAGCACCTGTCATGTTTCCTGAGGTTCTACAATGCCCAAACAGTAGAAAACCCCCACAAATGACCCCATTTCGGAAAGTAGACACCCTAAGGTATTCGCTGATGGGCATAGTGAGTTCATAGAACTTTTTATTTTTTGTCACAAGTTAGCGGAAAATGATGATGATTTTATTTATTTTATTTTTTTCTTACAAAGTCTCATATTCCACTAACTTGCGACAAAAAATAAAAAATTCTAGGAACTCGCCATGCCCCTCACGGAATACCTTGGGGTGTCTTCTTTCCAAAATGGGGTCACTTGTGGCGTAGTTATACTGCCCTGGCAATTTAGGGGCCCAAATGTGTGAGAAGTACCTTGCAATCAAAATGTGTAAAAAATGGCCTGCAAAATCTGAAAGGTGCACTTTGGAATATGTGCCCCTTTGCCCACCTTGGCAGCAAAAAAGTGTCACACATCTGGTATCACCGTACTCAGGAGAAGTTGGGGAATGTGTTTTGGGGTGTCATTTTACATATACCCATGCTGGATGAGAGAAATATCTTGGCAAAAGACAACTTTTCCCCTTTTTTTATACAAAGTTGGCATTTGACCAAGATATTTTTCTCACCCAGCATGGGTATATATAAAATGACACCCCAAAACACATTCCCCAACTTCTCCTGAGTACGGCGATACCAGATGTGTGACACTTTTTTGCTGCCAAGGTGGGCAAAGGGGCACATATTCCAAAGTGCACCTTTTGGATTTCACCGGTCATTTTTTACACATTTTGATTGCAAAGTTCTTCTCACACATTTGGGCCCCTAAATTGCCAGGGCAGTATAACTACGCCACAAGTGACCCCATTTTGGAAAGAAGACACCCCAAGGTATTCCGTGAGGGGCATGGCGAGTTCCTAGAATCTTTTATTTTTTGTCGCAAGTTAGTGGAATATGAGACTTTGTAAGGAAAAAAGAAAAAAAAAAGAAAAATCATCATTTTCCGCTAACTTGTGACAAAAAATAAAAAATTCTAGGAACTCACCGTGCCCCTCACGGAATACCTTGGGGTGTCTTCTTTCCAAAATGGGGTCACTTGTGGCGTAGTTATACTGCCCTGGCAATTTAGGGGCCCAAATGTGTAAGAAGTACCTTGCAATCAAAATCTGTAAAAAATGGCCTGTGAAATCCGAAAGGTGCACTTTGGAATATGTGCCCCTTTGCCCACCTTGGCTGCAAAAAAGTGTCACACATCTGGTATTGCCGTACTCAGGAGAAGTTGGGGAATGTGTTTTGGGGTGCCATTTTACATATACCCATGCTGGGTGAGAGAAATATCTTGGCAAAAGACAACTTTTCCTATTTTTTTATACAAAGTTGGCATTTGACCAAGATATTTTTCTCACCCAGCATGGGTATATGTAAAATGACACCCCAAAACACATTCCCCAACTACTCCTGAGTACGGCGATACCAGATGTGTGACACTTTTTTGCAGCCTAGATGCGCAAAGGGGCCCAAATTCCTTTTAGGAGGGCATTTTTAGACATTTGGATCCCAGACTTCTTCTCACACTTTCGGGCCCCTAAAAAGCCAGGGCAGTATAAATACCCCACATGTGACCCCACTTTGGAAAGAAGACACCCCAAGGTATTCAATGAGGGGCCTGGCGAGTTCCTAGAAATTTTTTATTTTTTGCATAAGTTAGCGGAAATTGATTTTTTGGGTTTTTTTTCTCACAAAGTCTCACTTTCCGCTAACTTAGGACAAAAATTTCAATCTTTCATGGACTCAATATGCCCCTCAGCGAATACCTTGGGGTGTCTTCTTTCCGAAATGGGGTCACATGTGGGGTATTTATACTGCCCTGGCTTTTTAGGGGCCCTAAAGCGTGAGAAGAAGTCTGGAATATAAATGTCTAAAAATGTTTACGCATTTGGATTCCGTGAGGGGTATGGTGAGTTCATGGGAGATTTTATTTTTTGACACAAGTTAGTAGAATATGAGACTTAGTAAGAAAAAACAAAAACAAAAACAAACAAAAAATTTCCGCTAACTTGTGCCAAAAAAAATGTCTGAATGGAGCCTTACAGGGGGGGGGGGGGGGGTGATCAATGACAGGGGGGTAATTACCCATATAGACTCCCGGATCACCCCCCTGTCATTGATCACCCCCCTGGTAAGGCTCCATTCAGACGTCCGTATAATTTTTACGGATCCATGGATCGGATCCGCAAAACACATGCGGACGTCTGAATGGAGCCTTACAGGGGGGTTATCAATGACAGGGGGTGATCAGGGTGATCAGGGTGATCACCCCCCTGTCACTGATCACCCCCCCTGTAAGGCTCCATTCAGACATCCGCATGATTTTTTACGGATCCATGGATACATGGATCGGATCCACAAAACACATGCGGACGTCTGAATGGAGCCTTACAGGGGGGTTATCAATGACAGGGGGTGATCAGGGTGATCACCCCCCTGTCACTGATCACCCCCCCTGTAAGGCTCCATTCAGACATCCGCATGATTTTTTACGGATCCATGGATACATGGATCGGATCCACAAAACACATGCGGACGTCTGAATGAGCCTTACAGGGGGGTTATCAATGACAGGGGGTGATCAGGGTGATCAGGGTGATCACCCCCCTGTCACTGATCACCCCCCCTGTAAGGCTCCATTCAGACATCCGCATGATTTTTTACGGATCCATGGATACATGGATCGGATCCACAAAACACATGCGGACGTCTGAATGGAGCCTTACAGGGGAGTGATCAATGACAGGGGGGTGATCAGGGAGTGTATATGGGTGATCACCCGCCTGTCATTGATCACCCCCCTGTAAGGCTCCATTCAGACGTCCGCATGTGTTTTGCGGATCCGATCCATGTATCCATGGATCCGTAAAAATCATGCGGACGTCTGAATGGAGCCTTACAGGGGGGTGATCAATGACAGGGGGTGATCAGGGAGTGTATATGGGTGATCACCCGCCTGTCATTGATCACCCCCCTGTAAGGCTCCATTCAGACGTCCGCATGTGTTTTGCGGATCCGATCCATGGATCCGTAAAAATCATGCGGACGTCTGAATGGAGCCTTACAGGGGGGTGATCAATGACAGGGGGGTGATCAATGACAGGGGGTGATCAGGGAGTGTATATGGGTGATCACCCGCCTGTCATTGATCACCCCCCTGTAAGGCTCCATTCAGACGTCCGCATGATTTTTACGGATCCATGGATACATGGATCGGATCCACAAAACACATGCGGACGTCTGAATGGAGCCTTACAGGGGGGTGATCAATGACAGGGGGGTGATCAGGGAGTGTATATGGGTGATCACACGCCTGTCATTGATCACCCCCTGTAAGGCTCCATTCAGACGTCCGCATGTGTTTTGCGGATCCGATCCATGTATCCATGGATCCGTAAAAATCATGCGGACGTCTGAATGGAGCCTTACAGGGGGGTGATCAATGACAGGGGGGTGATCAATGACAGGGGGTGATCAGGGAGTGTATATGGGTGATCACCCGCCTGTCATTGATCACCCCCCTGTAAGGCTCCATTTAGACGTCCGTATGCGTTTTGCGGATCCGATCCATGTATCCGTGGATCCGTAAAAATCATACGGACGTCTGAACGGAGCCTGACAGGGGGGTGATCAATGACAGGGCGGTGATCAATGACAGGGGGGTGATCAGGGAGTTTATATGGGGTGATCAGGGGTTTATAAGGGGTTAATAATGACGGGGGGGGGGGGTGTAGTGTAGTGTAGTGTTTGGTGCGACTATACTGACCTACCTGAGTCCTCTGGTGGTCGATCCTAACAAAAGGGACCACCAGAGGACCAGGTAGGAGGTATATTAGACGCTGTTATGAAAACAGCGTCTAATATACCTGTTAGGGGTTAAAAAATTCGGATCTCCAGCCTGCCAGCGAGCGATCGCCGCTGGCAGGCTGGAGATCCACTCGCTTACCTTCCGTTCCTGTGAGCCCGCGCGCCTGTGTGCGCGCGTTCACAGGAAATCCCGGCCCTCGCGAGATGACGCATATATGCGTGACTCTGCGCAGGGCCGCCACCTCCGGACCGCACATCTGCGTTAGGCGGTCCGGAGGTGGTTAAAGGGAACCTGTCATGTTGAATTACACAGCACATCTGCAACATGTGGCAGCACCCTAACCCTGGGTTCACACCTGAGCGCTTCTGAGACGCGCGTTTTACGTGCGTATTTGTCGCGCGTTTTTATGCGCGTTTTTTGCAATAGTAAACGCGCGTTTGACGCACGTTTGTGTGATTGACTGCAGTGTTGTCCAATGACTCTATGGCCAAAACGCGCGACAAACACCCTAAAAAAAGCTCAAGAACTTGTTTATGCGTCGGGCGTTTTACTATTGCGTCGGGCTGTAAAACGCTTAAGTATGAACCAGGGCCATAGGGAAGCATTGGTTTTCACGTGTTGAGCTTTTTACAGCGCGTTTGAACGCGCTGTAAAACGCTCAGGTGTGAACTTAGGGTAAAGGTTTGTATACATTTGCCATTAACAGACATGAGGGGTGTTGTCTCCTGTGGATTGGTGGTGTAGTGTAATTATAAGTACTCACTCTATTGAATGGAATGGGTAATTGTCTTTTAAAGGTTGTTTTACACAAACTGATGTTTCAAGCAATTATTGAGAAGAACCAATAATGAAGTAATAAATAAGTAACCTTCCCATTACAGGTCTGGCCAAGTAGGGTGGTTTGCCAATGAAGAGGACCAGAACCCCCTCACAACCCCCTCACAACCCCTTTAAATCTCAGTCAGAAGTGAATCTTTTAACATAAGAGTGACAAAAACAATGCAGTAGAATCATCAAGGAATGGCTGGAAAAAGGGACAGCTCTTAAACACCCAAGTCAAAGCCTGGATCTAACTCTGAAAAAAAAAGTGAAGCAGTCGAAACTAAATTCTCTAGTTATAGGGATCACATGCTAGAGGATGAGATAGAGCCAAGGTTGAGTACCATTTGTCCTTTTTAATGTTCTTTTTTCTTTTTTTAACAGATTTTTTTTTACAATTTTTATTTTGGTATAATAATCAATGTTCTTTTTATTGAAAGTATAACATGTAAAAAAAATACACGAATGAAGTTACATTGGAACATCAACATAGCCTCAACTAGATAAGACCATTCTATAAACATGGTTTAAGATAAGCTTACTTTTTTCAACATAAAAAATTACATATCTGTCATTTGTTTCAGTCCCCATAGAAACCTCTGATATGCTTGCATAGTGCACAATGACAGCTATTTTAGTACCTGACTTGCACAAATATCCCTAGGAATGAACCAGAGTGAGAACAAGCAACACTATCTTTAAGTGATTAATGGTTGACAAACTTAATCACAAAAATCAATACAATGGTAAATTAGTGCTGAATTTCATGGATTTTGTTCAAATGCCAAAGGTTGCATTGTCTGACTTTCATATTCTGAAAAAAAATAAAAAGATTTTGAGCAGTAAAAAAAAACTAAACTTTCTTTTAGTTTAGGTTCTGAATATGGAGCTAATGTTATTATTTAGCTATACACACACATATACAGTATCTCACAAAAGTGAGTACGCCCCTCACATTTTTGTAAATATTTTATTATATCTTTTCATGGGACAACACTGAAGATGAGAACCCTTTGATATAATGTAAAGTAGTTAGTGTACAGCTTGTATAACAGTGTAAATTTGGTGTGCCCTCAAAATAACTCAACACACAGCCATTAATGTCTAAACCGCTGGCAACTAAAGTGAGTACACCCCTAAGTGAAAATGGCCAAATTGTGTGGCCACCGTTATTTTCCAGGACTGCCTGGAATCCTCTTCGACTCCTCCATGATGATTTAATTGTGCTGGTGGATGTTAGAGACCTTGCACTCCTCCACCTTCCTTTTGAGTATGCTCAATAATGTTTAGGTCTGGAGACATGCAAGGCCATTCCAGCACCTTTCCCCTTAGTTTCTTTATCAAGGCAGTGGTCATCTTGGAGGCCCTGCAGCCCAGTTTCCAAAGGGAGAGGATCATACTCTGCTTTAGTATGTCACAGTACATGTTGGCATTCATGGTTCCCTTAATGAACTGTAGCTCACCACAGCTGGCAGCACTCATGCAGCCCCAAACCATGACACTCCCACCTCCATGGTTGACTGTAGGCAAGACATTTGGTTTTGTACTCCTCACCTGGTTGCCGCCACAACACATGCTTGACACCATCTAAACCAAATAAGTTTATCTTGGTCTCATCAGACCACAGGACATGGTTCCAGTAATCCATGTCCTTCGTCTGCTTGTCTTCAGCAAACTGTGGGCTTTCTTGTGCATTATCTTGAGAAGAGGCTTCTTTCTGGGATGACCAATTTGATGCAGTGTGTGGCGTATGGTCTGAGCACGGACAGGTTGAACCCCCACCCCTATAACCTCTGCAGCAAGGCTGGTAGCACTCATACATCTATTTAGAAAAGACAACCTCTGGATTTGACACTGAGCACGTGCACTCAACTTATTTGGTCAACCATGGTGAGGCCTGTTCTGAGTGGAACCTCTCTTGTTAAACTGCTGTATGGTCTTGGCCACCAGTTTCAGGGTGTTGGCAATCTTATTATAGCCTAGGCCTGTGATGGCTAACCTCCGGCACTCCAGCTGTGGTAAAACTACAACTCCCAAGATGCACACTTGCTTGGCTGTTTTAATAACTCCACAGAAAGGAATGGAGCATGCTCGGAGTCATAGTTTCACCACAGCTTGAGTGTCGGAGGTTAGCCATCACTGGCCTAGGCCATCTTTATGTAGAGCAACAGCTCATTTTTTTTCAGATCCTCAGAGAGTTCTTTGCCATGAGGTGCCATGTTAACGAGTCGCATGACACTGGGGCAAAAAAATTGCTAATTGGGCACAATTTGGCCATTTTCACTTAGGGGTGTACTCACTTTTGTTGCCAGCGGTTTAGACATTAATGGCTGTGTGTTGAGTTATTTTGAAGCCACAACAAATGTACATTGTTATACAAGCTGTACACTGACTACTTTACATTGTATCAAAGTGTCAGATCTTCAGTGTTGTCCCATAAAATGTTTACAAAAATGTGAGGGGTTTACTCACTTTTGTGACATATTGTATATATATGTGCATATCTTTTGCCATATTCTGTATTTTCAAAGGATATTTCAGTAGAGCTTGTATTCAGGGCCGTCTTCAGGGCCGGCTCCAGGTTCATGTGGGCCCTTGGGCGATAAATCCCAGTGGGCCCCCATGAGGCATTTTTGTACATTGACATGTACCCCTGTGGCTCCTATACAGTATAATGACCCCCAGTGGCTCCTATACAGTATAATGACTACTAGTGGCCCTTCACACAGTATAATGACTACTAGTGGCCCTTCACACAGTATAATGAACCCCCAATCCCCCCCACTGTATAATGACCACCTGTGGCCCTGCATTCAGAATATTAACCCCCAGTCACCCCCATTCAGAATAATGACCCCCCAGTAGCCCCCACACTGGGGGAATACTGTATGGAGGGGGCTCTGGGGGTCATTATACTGAATGGAGGATCATTGGGGATTATTATACTAAATGGGGGACACTGGGGGTCATTATACTATGTAAAGGGCCCTCACAGTATAATGACCCCACAGTGACCCTCCATTCAGAATAATGACCCCCAGTCGCCCCCACACTGGGGGTTATACTGTAGGGAGGGGGCACGAGGGGTCATTATATTTAATAGGGGCTCTGGTGGTCATTATACTAAATGGAGGGTCAATGGGGATCATTATACTAAATGGGGGGCACTGGGAGTCATTATACTGTGTAAGGGGCCCTCACAGTGTGATGAATGACCCCCCAGTGGCCCCCTCACATACCTATCATTGCTGGGGAGCTGGTGGTCCTGTCATTCACTAACCGCAGCTCCCTGCGCTCCTTCTCTCCGGCGGCCCGCTGCAGCAGTGAGCCAGGCCTGGAGCAGAGAAGGAGATGTGCAGTGATGTAGCTAGAACTGACTGGGCCCCACAGCAAATTTTAGTATGCCCCCCTCACCCCCATGTGTGTTCACATCACGTTTTTCCTATCGGTTTGATGTATACAAATGTGCAGCACTCCACGTTTTTGGATCCTGCAGAGTCAAGTAAAAAATGCATACGTTAACGTATTTTTTTTACCATGGAACTGTATGGTGAACGGACGCCGCTGTACGGCATCAGTCTGGGGCATCTGTTAACGCATATATTTTTGGTATACATTAAATGGATAGCAAAAATGGGATTTGAACCCAGCCCTAGTGTCAGAATAAGAACCCGTACACAGCGGAGCAGCGTGGCGGAGAGGGGAGGCCGCCATGTACTGACAGAGCGCTACCTGGTCCTGGTGGTCAGGGATGAGGACTGTGTTTACCAAGGATCATTTTCTACTGGGAAATACAGGGCACACTAGAATCTATATACTATAAAGATATTAGCCCTACCCCCAAATAATAATACAATTAGGGGGTCATTTATTATATAGAAATACGTCTATATTAGGCGTATTTCTGACACAGATTGTGGCGCAAAGGTCCTTAGCACCGCAATCTGTATCTTCTCCCGCTCATGCCAGGTCTAAAAAAAGTGGTGTGGGCATGGAAGGGGATACAGTTATGGCCATGCAGTTATTGGATACCACCGCCATATAGTGATACCACCGCCATACAATGATAAAACCACCATACAGTGACTGGATAAAAGGGTATAAGAGGGCACAGTACAGGGAATAACTATGGGCACTGCACAGGGTGTGGTAAGAGGGCACAATGCAGGGTATAAAGGGGCACAGTACGGGGTGGGGGGCACAGTCACATGACCCTGTGACGTTAGAAGGTCCTTATGGTGAATGCTGTTCAGATGCCACCATAATGAGAGGCAGAGGAGTGAGACAGGGGCCCTGGATGGACAGGAGGGGTGGACACAGCAAGTAGGGGGAAGGGGCTCTGAGGGGGATTCATACAACAAGTAGGGGCAGGAGGTTTGTGCAGGGCAGCAATAGGAGATAGGAGGGCGGAACAGGAGCTCTGGATACATGAGGGAGGAAAGGAGACAGCAGGGGCCCCATGAGGATGAGATAGGACAGGATATGTGGGGGGGGGGGGCAGGTGTCATGGAGACAAACTGCTTAATGAAACAGTAACACAACTAAATAGAATGAAGCAGCAGCAGATCGGAGAGTCCCCCCCTTCTGTCCCACAGACAAGAGACAGTCACAGTGCAGACTCACTCACAGACTGTCTTCACACTTCTGCTCCAGCCCTGAGGTCTCTCTCCTCAGGCAGCATGTCTTGTGTAGAGGGGGCGTGTCTGAGTCTCTGCAGCTCAGAGGGTCCACCAAAGGGGTACTGCGTAAGTGAAATGACAGCAGTGCGAGCTCCCATCTGTATTGATGGAAGTGCTCATAGCAGCTGTGGGCCCCCCCAGGAGCATTGGGCCCCGGCACTTGCCCGGGGATGCCGGGTTATGACGCCGGCCCTGGCTGTCTTTAATATTGATTGGACCCTGGGCAAAAATTTACTTGGGCCCCCTGGATACCGCCTTTCCACACCCTTGCATGCAATCACACCCTCCACCACAATACACACACAAAAAATCCACACACCTGGTAAAGTAAAGTTAATTCCTGTAAATACTTCCAGGTCTGAAGACTCCAGGGCCTGAGGATCAGTGCTCTGGGCAGCTGGGCTCAGGCTGGAAGTGGGCACCGCTTTGCAGTTCAGGAAGGAGACTGGGGCTCAGCTCACCCTAGTGTTACAGTGCATCCCAGCACCCCATAGTATGCAGTATAGCACCCTATAGTATAACGCACCCCGCATTATGCAGTATAGCACCCTATAGTATACAGCACCCCACAGTATGCAGTATAGCACCCTATAGTGTACAGCACCCCACACTATACAGTATATAGCACCCCACACTATACAGCACCCCACAGTATACAGTAGAGCAGAATAGCACACCACAGTATACAGCACCCCACAGTATACAGCACCTCACAGTATACAGTAGAGCAGTATAGCACCCCACAATATACAGCACCTCACAGTTTACAGTAACCCAAACTATACAGAATAAAGCACCTCACAGTATACAGTAGAGTCGTATAGCACCCACACTATACAGCACCCCACAGTATACAGCAGCTCACAGTATACAGCACCCCAAACTATACAGAATACAGCACCTCACAGTATACAGCACCCCACAGTATACAGTAGACCAGTACAGCACCCCACAATATACAGCACCCCACAGTATACAGTAAAGAAGTATAGCACCCCACAGTACATAGCACCCCACAATATACAGCCCCCCACAGTATACAGTAGAGCAGTATAGCACACCACAGTATACAGCACCCCACCTTATACAGCATCATACAGTATACAGTATAGCAGTATAGCACACCACAGTAAACAGCACCCCACAGTATACAGTAGCTTACAGTATATTAGTATAACAGCCCCTGTCACCTTTTCCTGGTGTAATCTTCACAAAAAAAGCTCCACAGTTAAGGCAAACTTCTCCTGCAGCAACACTCCTGGTAGAAAGAAAGGACCTTTGATTACCTCATAGTCATGTGACCAGTAATATTGCTAGGTTACTGGTCACATGGTGATGATGTCATCTAAGGTCCTTTCTCTCTCCTAAGAGAATCACAGCTCTCACAGTTCGCTGCCTGGAGTGCCGGCAGGCAGGCATGGCATGGCAGCACCCCCCTGTGTAGCTGACAGCCTAACACCAGGGGCAATGGCCAGCAGGGCTCAAGAGGGAGCTGCCTTGGGCCCCCCAGGAGCAACTGGGCCCTGAGCAGCTGCCCCTTTTGCCCCTTGTTAAAGACGGCCCTGCTTGTATTCCTCCCTTGACTGTAAAAACATTGTATGGATTACTATTATGGATATGTATTATAAAAAAAACATCATCTTTAGAATAATTCAGCTTGAGGAAACTTACTTTGAGACCTTCTGCAAATTTTGGGAATACATAATTACAGGTGAAACAAAAAAAAAATAGAATGTTGTGCAAAGTTCATTTATTTCAGTAATGCAACTTAAAAGGTGAAACTAATATATGAGATAGACTCATTACATGCAAAGCGAGATATTTTAAGCCTTTATTTGTTATAATTTGGATGATTATGATTTATGAAACCCCAAAGTCACAATTTTAAGGTACCCTTTGCTCAGGGGGTATGGATTAATTAGCTGAGTAGAGTGTGACACTTTGAGCCTAGAATATTGAACCTTTTCACAAAATTCTAATTTTAAGCTGCATTAATGCAATTCCTTTTAATTTGCATTACTGAAATAAATTGACTTTTGCACGATATTCAAATTTTCAGAGTTTCACCTGTAGAGATGAGTGAGCTTTTAGAAAGTTCGATTTGGCTGCTTTGCCGAATTTTACAAAAAATTATCCTTGTGACGAATTACTTTGTCACAAAGCACATTTTTTGTAAGTAACGGGTGCAATGACAGGGAGCTGCAATAGCGCCGCCCCCCCCCCCCCCCCCCCACCATTGTACCTCTCAGATGTCGTGTTCATACATGATCGCGACATCTAAGTGTTAAAACAGTGTGCAATTAATATAAAAAAGAGAATTAAATCAAACCTTCCACCTCCATTTGCTCACGATAGGCCGACCGCCAGCATCTTGCTTGAAGATCTGGTGCGAAATCTCGCGTGGCGCAAGATGACGTCATCACGCCAGGCGGTGTGGTGATGTCATACGTCACCACGCATGGGATTTCGGCCGAGATCTTCAATCAAGATGGCGGCTGGCGGTCCATCGAGATCAAATGGAGGAGGTAAGTAAGAATCTAAGAATTTTTTTCAAGTTAAATCGATTTGCTAACACGAAGGATAAGGAAATTCGGCTTTGAGGCAAATCAAATTTATCCAGAATTTCGGATCGAATTCCACTTTGTGGGATTCGATTCGCTCATCTCTATACATAATCAATGATCTTTCTGGATGGCCCTCATTCAACCATTAATTATGTTTATATTTGCTCAGGGCCTGCAGAATCAAGTGGCTGTTTGAATCTGTTGCACATGATGGAAAATGTAGCCATGAGATTTGGTGTTCTCTTGCCAGTTGACAAACACATGGTCCAGTGACATCAATATGATGGCCATGGAGTTCAGCTTCCTGGATGAAAATCTGAATACATTGTAGACAGGTAGAACCAGACAAGACAAAGAAAATTACCATGCAGGATTCACATTTGTGGGCATGTTCAGTTGTGCTTGTCACATTATCATGGGCAGTAGAGTATTTTGCTAGTATTTGTCCATACAGCATGACATTACACAAATGGCAATCAAACTCCTTTCTGTTTCTGTGACATTTGTGTTATTATTGCAAAAGCTGGATTTGGGAATGTCCCAAGTAGAGACTTTGGAGACTTTGAAGGATGATTAGGAAGACGTAAAGCCAACAAAAGATGAGGATGGTCATCAATAAGACCAGGCCTTCTAAGGGGTGCAGACTGAATGGCATTGGTTGGCACGCTGACAGTAGAATAATAAAGGCCTCCATCTTATTGGTATTGAATTACATTTATGGCTGATGTAGGAAAAAGTTAATGTAGGACTAAATAAATAAAACTGACACAGCACAAGTCTCCCTGCATGCTCCTTCTCCAATATTCTTATTCTATTAATCATTTTCAGCAAAACACTCTCCCTAGGGCATTAGTGTTTGCCACATCTCTCCCTATGCTCAGCTCACATGACAATGCGAGATGAGGGTTTTATAGGGCTGTGACATCATATGGGGATGGCTATCTGCAGATGGCTACACGGTATTATGGGTGATCTTGCGTTTCCTGGCTTCTTACTTTCACTTTATAACACGTGCAGCTGCCATTTTAGGAAAAACTGATTTGTTACCATGAGGAAATTCAAATTTGTTGCTTATCAAAGTTTTCCTACACTTCGGACTGAATTCCACTTCAAGTGCTTCACTTTGCTCAACACTAGTCTGAAGTATTCACATTTTTATTGCTCTTTCTCATTCTCAGATTAATTAATTGAGACTTGCGCGTCCCTTGTGTCTTGTGTGAGAGCTGCTGTTTGAGCAGGGGGTAGATTGGTCCAGGTATTTCTAGAACAGGAAATGTGGGCAGCATAAGCAAAGACCTGGGCCATTTGGATGAAGATCAGGTTGGTTTTGGAATTATGGAAACGGGAGGATGTGTTCCTTCTTCTCATGTTGATGAGGCAATATAAGGAAGGGTGGTCCATAGCATGTATGGACAGATTGCTTTATGGTTGGGTTGGCATTTGGTTATTACAGGGAATAGTAGGCATCTTTATTTTACTATTCCATACTTTGAAGGGATAAAAATAAGAAGTGACTATTTTTGCCTAAAGTAAAATTCTGAGGGTTTAAAATTACGTAGTCAAACACAATTGATGGTGCTGTGGATTTGTGTTTTATAAATAAACAAGGGGTTGTACTTTACCCTTTCAACCCCGGGCCAGTTTTCACCTTCCTGCCCAGGCCATTTTTTGCAAATCTGACATGTGTCACTTTATGTGGTGATAACTTTAAAACGCTTTTACTTATCCAAGCCATTTTAAGATTATTTTATTGTCACATATTTTACTTCATGACAGTGGTAAAATTCAGTCAAAATATTTCATTTTTATTTATAAAAAATACCAAATTTTTTATACAAAGTTGGCATTTGACCAAGATATTTTTCTCACCCAGCATGGGTATATGTAAAATTACACCCCAAAACACATTCCCCAACTTCTCCTGAGTACGGCGATACCAGATGTGTGACACTTTTTTGCAGCCAAGGTGGGCAAAGGGGCACATATTCCAAAGTGCACCTTTTGGATTTCGCAGGCCATTTATTACAGATTTTGATTGCAAAGTACTTCTCACACATTTGGGCCCCTAAATTGCCAGGGCAGTATAACTACGCCTCAAGTGACCCCATTTTGGAAAGAAGACACCCTAAGGAATTCCGTGAGGGGCAAAAAATAAAAAATTCTAGGAACTTGCCGTGCCCCTCACGGAATACCTTGGGGTGTCTTCTTTCCAAAATGGGGTCACTTGTGGCGTAGTTATACTGCCCTGGCAATTTAGGGGCCCATATGTGTGAGAAGTACCTTGCAATCAAAATCTGTAAAAAATGGCCTGTGAAATCCGAAAGGTGCACTTTGGAATATGTGCCCCTTTGCCCACCTTGGCTGCAAAAAAGTGTCACACATCTGGTATCACCGTACTCAGAAGTTGGGGAATGTGTTTTGGGGTGTCATTTTACATATACCCATGCTGGGTGAGAGAAATATCTTGGCAAAAGACAACTTTTCCCATTTTTTTTATACAAAGTTGGCATTTGACCAAGATATTTTTCTCACCCAGCATGGGTATATGTAAAATGACACCCTAAAACACATTCCCCAACTTCTCCTGAGTACGGCGATACCAGATGTGTGGCACTTTTTTGCAGCCTAGATGCGCAAAGGTGCCCAAATTCCTTTTAGGAGGGCATTTTTAGACATTTGGATCCCAGACTTCTTCTCACACTTTCGGGCCCCTAAAAAGCCAGGGCAGTATAAATACCCCACATGTAACCCCACTTTGGAAAGAAGACACCCCAAGGTATTCAATGAGGGGCCTGGCGAGTTCATAGAATTATATTTTTTTTTGCATAACTTAGCGGAAATTGATTTTTTTTTTTTCTCACAAAGTCTCACTTTCCGCTAACTTAGGACAAAAATTTAAATCTTTCATAGACTCAATATGCCCCTCACGGAATACCTTGGGGTGTCTTCTTTCCGAAATGGGGTCACATGTGGGGTATTTATACTGCCCTGGATTTTTAGGGGCCCTAAAGCGTGAGAAGAAGTCTGGAATATAAATGTCTAAAAATGTTTACGCATTTGGATTCCGTGAGGGGTATGGTGAGTTCATGTGAGATTTAATTTTTTGACACAAGTTAGTGGAATATGAGACTTAGTAAGAAAAAACAAACAAGAAAATATATATATTTCCGCTAACTTGGGCCAAAAAAATGTCTGAATGGAGCCTTACAGGGGGGTGATCAATGACAGGGGGGTGATCACCCATATAGACTCCCTGATCACCTCCATCATTGATCACCCCCCTGTAAGGCTCCGTTCAGACGTCCGCATGTGTTTTGCGGATCCGATCCATGTATCTATGGATCCGTAAAAATCATATGGACGTCTGAATGGAGCCTTACCAGGGGGGGTGATCAATGACAGGGGGGTGATCACCCATATAGACTCCCTGATCACCCCCCTGTCATTGATCACCCCCCTGGTAAGGCTCCATTCAGACGTCCGTATGATTTTTACGGATCCATGGATACATGGATCGGATCCGCAAAACACATGTGGACGTCTGAATGGAGCCTTACAGGGGGGTGATCAATGACAGGAGGTGATCAGGGAGTGTATATGGGTGATCACCCCCCTGTCATTGATCACCCCCCTGTAAGGCTCCATTCAGATGTCCGTATGATTTTTACGGATCCATGGATACATTGATCGGATCCGCAAAACACATGCGGACGTCTGAATGGAGCCTTACAGGGGGGTGATCAATGACAGGGGGTGATCAGGGAGTGTATATGGGTGATCACCCCCCTGTCATTGATCACCCCCCTGTCATTGATCACCCCCCTGTAAGGCTCCATTCAGACGTCCGTATGATTTTTACGGATCCATGGATACATGGATCGGATCCGCAAAACACATGCGGACGTCTGAATGGAGCCTTACAGGGGGGTGATCAATGACAGGGGGTGATCAGGGAGTGTATATGGGTGATCACCCCCCTGTCATTGATCACCCCCCTGTAAGGCTCCATTCAGACGTCCGTATGATTTTTATGGATCCATGGATACATGGATCGGTTCCGCAAAACACATGCGGACGTCTAAATGGAGCCTTACAGGGGGGTGATCAATGACAGGGGGGTGATCAGGGAGTGTATATGGGTGATCACCCGCCTGTCATTGATCACCCCCCTGTAAGGCTCCATTCAGACGTCTGCATGTGTTTTGCGGATCCGATCCATGTATCCATGGATCCGTAAAAATCATACGGACGTCTGAATGGAGCCTTACAGGGGGGTGATCAATGACAGGGGGGTGATCAGGGAATCTATATGGGTGATCACCAGCCTGTCATTGATCACCCCCCTGTAAGGCTCCATTCAGACGTCCGCATGTGTTTTGCGGATCCGATCCATGTATCCATGGATCTGTAAAAATCATACGGACGTCTGAATGGAGCCTTGCAGGGGGGTGATCAATGACAGGGGGGTGATCAATGACAGGGGGTGATCAGGGAATCTATATGGGTGATCACCCGCCTGTCATTGATCACCCCCCTGTAAGGCTCCATTCAGACGTCCGTATGTGTTTTGCAGATCCGATCCATGTATCTGTGGATCCATAAAAATCATACAGACGTCTGAACGGAGCCTGACAGGGGGGTGATCAATGACAGGGGGGTGATCAATGACAGGGGGGGTGATCAGGGATTTTATATGGGGTGATCATGGGTGATCAGGGGTTTATAAGGGGTTAATAAGTGACGGGGGGGTGTAGTGTAGTGTGGTGTTTGGTGCGACTTTACTGACCTACCTGTGTCCTCTGGTGGTCGATCCTAACAAAAGAGACCACCAGAGGAGCAGGTAGCAGGTATATTAGACGCTGTTATCAAAACAGCGTCTAATATACCTGTTAGGGGTTAAAAAAAATCACATCTCCAGCCTGCCAGCGAGCGATCGCCGCTGGCAGGCTGGAGATCCACTCGCTTACCTTCTGTTCCTGTGAGCGCGCGCGCCTGCGTGCGCGCGTTCACAGGAAATCTCGGGTATCGCGAGATGACGCGCCGATGCGTCCAGGAGGAGTAAATCAACCACCTCCCGGACGCATCGGCGCGTTAGGCGGTCGGGAGGTGGTTAAGAATTTCACTTTTTTGGCAGATTTTCCATTTGAATCCATTTTTTCCAGTAACAAAGCAAGGCTTAGCAGCCAAACAATACTCAAATATTGCCTTGATTCTGTAGTTTACGACCACATATGGGGTGTTTCTTTAAACTGCTGTATGGGCACATGGCAGGGCACAGAAGCAAAGGAACGCCATATGGTTTTTGGAGAGCAGATTTCACTGAGATCATTTTATGTTTCCATGTCACATTTAAAGACCCCCTGATGCACCCCTAGAGTAGAAACTCCAATAAAATGACCCCATTTTGGAAACTACGGGATAAGGTGACAGTTTTGTTGGTACTATTTCAGGGTACATATGATTTTTGGTTGCTCTATGTTACACTTTTTGTGAGGCAAGGTAAAAAAAAATAGCTGTTTTGGCACAGTTTTTATTTTTTGTTATTTACAATATTCATCTGACAGGTTAGATCATGTGCTATTTTTATAGAGCAGGTTGTTATGGATGCAACAATACCAAATATGACAACTTTTTGATCATCTGGTATTAAGCTTTTTGTGATGTAAGGTGACAACAAAATTGCTTTTTTGACACACTTTTTAATTTAAATTTTTTTATGGTGTTTAACTGAGGGGTTAGGTCATGTGATATTTTTATAGAGCAGGTCGTTACGGATGTGGCAAAACCTAATATGTATATATTTTTTATTTACTTAAGATTTACACAATGATATCATTTTTGAAACAAAAAAAATCATGTTTTAGTGTCTCCATATTCTGAGAGCCATAGTTTTTAAACTTTGTGGCCGATTGTCTTAGGTAGGGTACCATTTTTGCGGGATGAGACGACTGTTTGATTGACACTATCTTGGGGTGCATATGACTTTTTGATCACTTGCTATTGTGTGTACTTTTTGTGATGTAAGGTGCTTTTGGTACTCCTTTTTTTGTGTGTTTTTTTTTTACTGTGTTCATCTGAGGGGTTAGTTCAAGTGGTATTTTTATAGAGCAGGTTGTTACGGATGTGGCGATACCTAATATGTCTACTTTAAATATTTTATTTTACATTTAAAACAATAAAATCATTTTTGAAACAGAAAAATCATGTTTTAGTGTCTCCATAGTCAGAGAGCTATGTCTTAGGTAGGGGCTCATTTTTTGCAGGATGAGGTGACTGTTAGATTGGTACTATTTTTGGGGGCATACACCTTTTTGATCGCTTTGCGTTGCACTGTTAGTGGTGTAAGGTGACATAAATTTTATTTTTTTATCACAGTTTTTATTTTACTTTTTTGACAGTGTTCATCTGAGGGGTTAGGTCATGTGATATTTTTATAGATCCGGATGCTTTTTTTTTACTTGAAACTTCTAATATTTTTTTGTAAAACTAAATTTTTTAACTATTTTTTTACCTTTTTTTTCACAACTTTTGGGGGTGTGATCTCCTTTACAATGCATTACAATACTTTTTATTGTAATGCATTGGCTGTAAGTGTATTCAGAGGGTTGGATCTCACTGGCTCTCCCTGAAGGCAGCCACGATGCATCAGGCTGCCTTCCCTGCCATCAGATCCCCTTCACAGCAGCGGGGGGACCCGATGGAGAAGGGGAGGGAGGTCCCTCCCTCCACACACCCCGCACATGCCGCGGTCAGTGCTGACAGTGGCATAGTGCGGGTTAATGCGCCAGCATCAGTGTTTTCACTGATTCCGGCGCATACAGCAGGGGTCCGGCTAACGGGAAAAGCTGGTCCCCTGCAGCTGATCAGGCGGATGCAGCTGCTGCACCTGTCCGATCAGCGTGCCATAATAGTACTGCACCAGGTGGCAAGTCACGTCCCGCTGCACCGTACTATTATGGCGCTGGGCGGGAAGGGGTTAAAGGGTTAAATGGGTTGTATTGGCTAAGAAGACATGACTACTTTCTGCCAAAATGCCTTATCTTTTATGTGGCATTACAGTTCAGCCCTATTCACTTTAAAGGAGTTTCTAGGCTCCTAAAACTGATAAATATTGAATTGGTGGTGATCCGGCACTTGTAACCCCCACATATTTGCTTTTCCCTTTTGCTGTTAAAGCTAGTTCTTTAATTGGAGCTGGAAGTACAGCTCCTTTCAAAGTATATTCACAGTGCAGGGTTACTGCAGGCCACCTTCCACTCAAGTGAATGGTAACCTGACACGACTACTACAGTTTGGACAGAGCCTTACTTCTGCCTCTTTTCAAAGAGCTAGCTTTAGCACCAGGAAGGAACAGCTGATTGGGGTGTGACAGGTATTGGACCCCAACTGATCAGATATTCATGACCTTCTTAGCAAATGTCATCAATATTAGGAGTTTGAAAAACCCCTTTAATACCAGACACAACATTGACAGGTCTGTAGCTATTTCTTTAAGGAAAACCACTACATTTTTGTAATCCTGTAAAACTGCTTTCACACCTAATTTTGCCTATCCGTGTACCGACTTCTGCATGTCATCTGGATTTGAACCTCCGCTGTCTGACCTGACCTCTGTGCTGATCCTCAGCTGCACGCTCTGATCAAGACATTGGACTGTTTATTGGTTTGTACGAACTCTGTCTGCCCTGACCTCAACCTGTCCTGGTTAATGGTTTTGCCGGATCCCCTGCTCCGCATCAGTTTCTATTGGCTCCCATGGGTTAGCAGTCTCTTGAACAGAGAGTACTCCAAGAGGTAGCAGCCTGGCAGTTTCTCTGCAATGAAGTCTAGATCCCTGTACAGGGATTACATGGTGAAGGGAGGGATAGTTAAATAGCACACTAAGTAGTATTCCCAAGCCAAATCTGCTCAAGTGACACACCAGATCCCATCCTCTTTGTAACAACAAAGTGAATCTTTTCACATAAAACTATACATCAGTCTGCTCTGCTGCTCCTGCTCTATAACATACTGCCAGCATTTTGTACTGCATGCTCATGGTGCCAAGTTCCCTTTAAGCACATCTCATAATTTAGTTTGTACAATCACTGTATTTAGCAAAATCTTTTTGTAGACGAATTTTATGATTGTTTGCATTTCATTAGAGGACATGATGTTGAGAGCTTTCTTGACCTTTTAATGACTAAATAAGTACAATTAATTTATATATTTTTTTTAACAAAATGTTTATTTAGATTTTCCATATAAAAAAAATACAGCACAATTTGATTTCAACATGAATAGGAACATGAGCATAACAGTTAACTTTTGAGTAATAGTATAGACTTCCCAGACTGTATACTGGGACTCTAGGATACGGTGTCTATGGACTTTTTTCCATCATGGCTAACAGTATTGCAACAGCAAATGCAATTAACATGATAACATAAAACTGTCTCTCCTACCCATATCTGATATCTGATAGGTCGGAAAGTGCTTGCAGAATACACATTAACGTGTGTGGAAGTTGTCTGGTAATTGTACATATGTAGTAACAGATGTTAAAGTTTCTCTGTACACTTTTCTGCTCAAAGTTCATTTGTTGGTCCTCTCTCATGTGTTTTTCTTTAGGAGGCTCTAGGTTCTGTGGCGGGTCTATTGGCTGCCCCGATGTTTCTAAATCCTCGGGCCTCGTGGGCTTTGTGGCGTCTTCTTGAATTTCTCTGTCTGCGGTTCTCTGCCATCCAAGTGATGTGTCTTTTCCTCAGGAGAGTGGTAGATAGATGACAAGCCGTCTGGTTGGAACACTTTCAGTATTGTAGGATAAAGCATGGAGAACTTCACTCTTCTGTTATATAGATACATGCAAAGAGGCGCAAACGCCTTGGGTCTCCTCATCACCACCGCTGAAAAGTCACAAAAGACTAATATTTTGCATCCCCTGATCTTAACTGGTTCTTTAGTAGTTTTATAGGCCCGTAGAATGCTTGACTTTTCTGAAAAGTCTAAATATTTGACTATGATTTGTCTTGGCCGTTGGTGAGCCCAGGCAGGAGTCTTGCGGGGTGTTTTTCCCTTCTCTGAGGTCTGGACCTACATATGCGGTGCGCTCGTTCCACCTTGAAGGGTCCCTGCAGGCCTAGTGCTTCCGGCAGTTCTATTTCGCATATGGATCTCAGTTCATGGAAAAGTATTGCCTCTGATATCTCCACAATGCGTAGATAACTGCACTGGGACCTATTCTCAAGCTCATCTACCTTGCTCCATAACTTCTTTACCTCACTTTCGGCTTGTTGTAATTAGCGTTCAGCGCGAATATTCGAAAAGCAAATTTTTATAGCGAATATTTTGAATATAGCGATATATACTCGGAATGACGAATATTCGTAGTTTTTTTTAAACAGTACACATCACAATGATGTGTACTGTATACAAAAAAATTTGATCATTCTTCCCTGCTTCTAGGTTGTGGTCCAAAAGCCCCAATATAACTTACAGTGAGTCAGTGAGTGGAGTGCAAAAATATTTATTTTGATGAGAATATCGGCACTGATACTACCCTTCTTCTAGCTTGTGGGCCAATGAGAAGGAGGCAAAGAGGTTAGCAACATCCCTAGCAACCAATAGGAAAGTTGCCCACCCCTTACTATACAGTATAAGATCCCTTCCCTGCAGCCATTTTGTGCAGTTTCATGTGGTGTTGGTTGTGAGAGGAGCTGAATGCGGATTGTCTTGATATATACTGAATTGATAGTGTTAGATAGGGTAGGTTAGTGTAGCAGATAGGTTCAAGTTTAGGCAGGGGTCAAGTCCTGGGAAAAAAAGTGTGGGAACTCACCCAAGATCCACTGCAACCCCCCCCCCTCCAAAAAATAAAAAAGCACAGAAAATCTAGCATGCTGTAATTTGTGTCGCTGCGGACTAAAAAATAAATTAAAAAAATAGCACTTTTAGAAAAGTTTGTCCTGGGATTCGATCTCATGACCTCTACACAGCAGAAGCAAGGCATATGCCCTCACAGCTATGAAAGCTGTCTAGCTTGCTACTTAAAAAAAATATATATATAAGACTTCTACTGTAGGTAACTTTGCCCACTGTGTATGGATGTAGCAGAGCTGGGTGTGTTGGGGCAGCTGTCATGTGTATGGTTGTACACTAGGTATCAGTACACAAGGTATCAGTAGAAGTATCAGAAAAAGAAAAAAAAACACTTTTAGTTTGTCCTGGGATTCGAACTCATGACCTCTACACATTACAGGCAAGGCATTTACCCTCACAGCCATAAAAGCTGTTGAGGTAGTTGCTTAAAAAAAAAAAACTAAGACTTCTACTTATACCTAGTGTACTGATACCTAGTGTACAACCATACACATGACAGCTGCCCCAACACACCCAGCTCTGCTACATCCATACACAGTGGGCAGCTGTCATGTGTATGGTTGTACACTTGGTATCAGTAAACTAGGTATCAGTAGAAGTCTTATAAAAAAAAAAAAACACTTTTAGAAAAGTTTGTCCTGGGATTCGAACTCATGACCTCTACACATTACAGGCAAGGCATTTACCCTCACAGCCATAAAAGCTGTTGAGGTAGTTGCTTAAAAAAAAAAAAACTAAGACTTCTACTTATACCTAGTGTACTGATACCTAGTGTACAACCATACACATGACAGCTGCCCCAACACACCCAGCCCTGCTACATCCATACACAGTGGGCAGCTGTCATGTGTATGGTTGTACACTTGGTATCAGTAAACTAGGTATCAGTAGAAGTCTTATAAAAAAAAAAAAACACTTTTAGAAAAGTTTGTCCTGGGATTCGAACTCATGACCTCTACACATCAGAGGCAAGGCATTTACCCTCACAGCCATAAAAGCTGTCAAGGTAGCTGTTTAAAAAAAAAAAAATAAGACTTCTACTTATACCTAGTGTACTGATATCTAGTGTACAACCATACACATGACAGCTGCCCCAACACACCCAGCTCTGCTACATCCATACACAGTGGGCAGCTGTCATGTGTATGGTTGTACACTAGATATCAGTACACTAGGTATAATTAAAAGTCTTATATTTTTTTTTTTAAGCATTTACCTAGACGGCTTTCATGGCTGTGAGGGTAAATGCCTTCCTCTGATGTGTAGAGGTTGTGAGTTCGAATCCCAGGACAAACTTTTCTAAAAGACATTCTAAATGATCTCGTAGTGAAGGAGATGATGTCATTAGGGGGCGGGGCGCCATGAGAGGAGTCGCAGGCAGCGGCACCGCACAGACAGCTTCCTCTCAACTGAAGCCGCCCCTCCTCCCTTAACCTGCCCTGCACAGTGCGCTCCGTCTCCCCCTGTGAATCTGATTCAGCCGTGAAAGGGCTGAGGCTGAAAGGGAACGGCGTTCCTGCCATGAAAAAAGTGCAGGAACGCCGTTCCCATGCGTTCCCCCTCCACTCGACCCCTGAGTTTAGGGTATAGTGTTAGTTAGGTAAAATATATAATCTGTTTAGTTAGTGTCAGATAGTATAGGTTAGTTAGGGAATAGTGTAGCTGATAGGCTCAAGAGCAGGGTGTAGGTTAGGTATAGTATAGTAAAGGCCTTAGTTGTGTTTTAGTGTCTGTTGTAATTTAAAAATAAAAAAGTTTATTAGTGTTAGTTTCTTATTGTTTAGTTCATTGTCTGGGTCTTTTGTTAGTTAAAAAAACAAAAAAATAAAAAAATAAAAGTTTATTAGTTTTCATTTTTAGTGTTAGTTTTTTTATGTTTAGTTGGTGTAGTCTCTGCGTCAGTGCCTGCGTCTTTTGTTAGTTAAAAAAAAAAGTTTATTAATGTATTTTTTTTACTGTTTAGTTGGTGTAGTGTCTGCGCTGCGTCAGAGTCTGTGTCTTTTGTAAGTAAAAAAAAAAAAAGATTATTAGTTTTAGTTTTTTGTGTTCGTTTTTCACTGTTTAGTTGGTGTAGTGTCTGCATCAGTGTCTGCGTCTTTTGTTAGTAAAAAAAAAAAGGTTATTAGTTTTAGATTTCAGTGTTAGTTTGTTACTGTTTAGTTGGTGCAATGTCTGCGTCAGTGTCTGCAGCTTTTGTTAGTTAAAAAAAAAAGAAAAAAAGCCTTTTACTGTTATTGTGTGATGTTTTTATTTTATTTTTATTTTATTTTTGCCCCAGAGTCCCCATCCCAATAAAGTTTTTCCCAAATTTCAGCCCCGGCTCCGAGCAGAAGCAGCTGCAGCACTCTACCTTCAGAAGGACCAACCCCCAGCCCCCAAGAATCTACCCTGCTTCTGTTTGACAGCGCCAGTGAGAGGGACATCTTAGCGGAGGTAATGCAGGAGGCTGAATTGCAGTTCAGTCCTTATGTGCAGTACCTTTTGGAAGGGATGGAGGAGGAGGAGGGGGTACCGCCTCTCAGTACCCTGGTGACATCCTTTCCAACAGGTGCAGGTGGTTTCAGCCACGGAACCCCCGCACCTAGTCAGACCCAAGCGTGAGGGAGGGGACAGCAGAGCCAGCTCCATATCTGCTGTTCCCCTCAGTCCACCACTGGTTGGCCCTGGGTCTGATATATTGAGGGACGAAGAGGAGGATGACCGAGAATAGGTGCCACCTCCCTTGTCAGGCATCAACAGCACTGATGAGGAGGAGGGTAGGCACCAGAGGCTAATAGTGCGACAGGATGCCAGTGAGCTCAGTGTCAAGGGCTCCATTGGTGATGGCAGCAGGAGGAGGCAGCAGCAGCCAGCTCCACCTGTGCACACCGAGCCCGAACAGGCGCAAGCCAGCACCACCCCATCTGACAGGAGGTCGGTGTGTAAGTCGCCTGTTTGGGCTTACTTCACCCTGTCATCTCTGCCATGCCAGGGTGAAGAGAGGGAGGTCTGTGGCTTGGCTGAGTACCACTGCACTTACCCAGCACCTGAGAGTCAACCACTGGCGGGAGTGGGAACAGATGCAGGGTGGTCGTAGCAGCAACGCCACCAGCAGTGCACAGGGGCTGCAGCTCCTGCCACTGTACTGCAGTCACCTCAACCCCTTCCAACACCGCATTCCCACCCTAGAGCTACTGGTATCGGCAGCCAGACCTCTGCCTCCACTGCATCCTCCTCCTCTATGTCCTCCACTGCCATCTGGGGCCATCCGTCGGTTGCCGACGCATTTGAACGCACCGTGCCCTATGCCCCCAGGGACCAATGAGTGCGTTCACTCAATGGGCTCCTGGCAAGGGTTATCGCCCAACATCTGCTGCCCTTCAATCTCTTGGACAGCAATTAATTCTGGCAGATGTTGGAGCAAGCCCAACCCAGATGGCATGTCCCCAGCCCCCATTTGTTTGCCAGGAGTGGTGTCTCTGCCCTACACCAGCACATTGTGCAGAATGCATCCCTGTCGCTGGGTCATGCTGTCAGCAACAGGGTGCATCCGACAATGGATACTTGGACCAGCAGACATGGGCAGGAACAATACATCAGTTTTACAGCCCATTGGGTGTCCCTCCGTGGTGCCGGGGAGGAATCAGTGGCATCTGAGTTTGTGGTGCCGCCCTGGAGTGTCCAGGGGAGAACTACTGCTCTGCCTCAAGCCACTTTCTCCATGGCTGCTGAGCACCCCAGCAAGCGTCCCCATAGCTACGCAAGTGTGGGGCACGTTCGCTGCCAGGCCGTACTCCAGCTTATGAGCTTAGGGGAACAGAGACACACTGGACCTAATGTTCTGGCCATATTTCAGGCTCAGGTCCAGAAGTGGCTGACATCCCTCAGGCTAGAGGCAAGTAAGGTTGTCTTACACACATGCCCTGCATGGCACATGTCCTCAACCTTGTGGTACAAAAGTTCTTATGCACATTCCCAAGGTTGAGGGATATTGTACAAAGGGTATGAAGGATTACCAGACACTTTAGACGCTCCCCAACTGCCCCTGCGTCCCTGTCCAAACTGCAGCAGGACAACAGCCTGCCCCCTCACAGGCTGATTGTGGACAGCGTGATACGGTTGAACTCCACCATCCACATGCTGGAGAGGTTGTGGGAGCAGCGACGGGTGGTGAAGGAATAGCTCCCCAACTGCCACTGCATTCCTGTCCAAACTGCAGCAGGACAACAGCCTGCCTCTTCACAGGCTGATTGTGGACAGTGTGAGGCAGTTGAACTCCACCATCCACATGCTGGAGAGGTTGTGGGAGCAGCGATGGGTGGTGAGGGAATACCTGCTAGATCTAGGCACTCCAGGGCCATAACACCCACTCCCCTACATCACTAATGCAGAGTTGGGGCAGATACAGCAGGTCTGCCATGTGTTGGCCCCATTTGAGCAGGCAACCAAGATGGTCAAAGGGGAGCATGTCAGCCTCAATGACGTGCTCCCCATAGTGTTCCTGCTGGACAGGAAACTAGATCGCCTGCCCGAGGCTGGGGAGAGTGCCTTGGTGGAGAAAGAAGAGGCAACACTGCTCCACCAAGACCAGGCCCAGGAGGAATGTGTTGATGATTTTCCTGACATCCAGGAGTCTGGATCTGGTCGGGGGAGAGCCGGTGCTGGCGGCACCGCTAGTTTGGGGGTGGGACAGCTCCCACCGGGAGCTGCAGCAACAGCAGCAGGAGGACCAAGAGGTCAAGAGGTCATAGTCCCGGGCAGCCATGAAGAGTCACAGGAGGCTGTCCTTGGCTTCCCACATGCTGCAATGCCTTTAGGAAGGCCCCCCGGATCAGGAAAATTAAGGAGAGGGATGATTATTGGTTGGCCACCCTTTTAGACCCTCAAACTGGAGCAGTTTATCCCAGCCAGCCGGAGGGAGGCCTGGATAAATCAACTGCGGGCCTGTCTGATCAAATGGCTGGAGCAGGCAAACCCTCAGCCTCACGCTCCAGTTCTCCCCGCCCATCATACCCAGCAGGTAGCTGGCCCCAGCAGCACTAGTCGAGCAGGTGACCTTATGGGTGAGATGAGGTTGTTCTACCAGTCTGCGCGACCCAGTAGCAGCAGCAGTCGCCACCAGAGGCTCGCTCGCGTGGTGGCAGACTACATGGGGTCCGTTCCTGGGCGTAGCTAAAGGCTCACGGGCCCTGGTGCAAGAGTTCAGCTTGGGCCCCCATTCCCTTAGTGCTTGTTGGCAATGGGCAGGGAAGCGCATAGCCTTTCTGCTGCCAGAGGCAAACATTGAAAGGACACCCCGTCATGCCAAATTCTTGACCTAACCCCTTCCCTCTAGCTAGAGGTGTAAATAGACCAGCATGCACTTTCTATAATGCCAGTGTCTTATGTGGCATAAGGGTTTGTTGGCCCCCTCAGGCTCCAGGGCCCAGGTAGCGACTGCTACCTCTGCACCCCCTATAGCTACGCTGTCACGCTGGGCAGGGTACAAGATAAACAGAATACCACCAAACAAGTGTCTAGGCAAGAAGCTGGGGATACGGGTCACCTCCTGACAAATCCCTACCAGCTCTCCCTATACTTCTATGCCCACGTTCAGACCCTGAAGGTGGTAATGAGCGTGTCCTCGTGCCTAGGCTGAAGATTCCCTAAAATCCCTAAGATGGTGAAAGGGGGAAAGAGGCAGCCTGCTCCCTCAGGACCTGGAGGGGGCAGGCGTCTCTCTAACAGCCTAGACAGACAGCCACAGGAAAAACAAAACAAACTTATCTTGTTACTGAGCAGGAACAGCAAATCCTTCCTTCCTTCCACTGAGCAAAATGAAAGCTATAACCCGCACAGGACACTGGGAGTGGGCGTAATTTAAACTCAAACCAACGACCCCACCCAGTGCACCTGAAGGGAGGCAGATCCAGCTCAACTCCAAAACAAAAGGCTACACACGCAGTGGTGTATCTATCACGAGGAAAAAAAAGGCATTTGCCTAGGGCGACACTTGCCAATGGGGCGGCAAAATGCCTTGTTTGCCCCTTGTTGTCCCATCCGTCTTATATGCCGCCGGTATAGTCAGAAGATCCGATGCTATATTCTAACACCCAGGCGTTCCCATGGTGACAAGGACACTTGCCTGGGGGTTAGAATATACAGGCCCACGCCGCTCACAGGAGAACATTTATAAACTAATCAGTAACTTTAACTTTAATCATTGCTGATTTCTTTACTGGATACCTTACTCTGTCTTAGCTCCGGTAACAGCTCCTCCCACTAGGCAGCGCAGGCGCATGACGTCAGTGAGTGAGTGCCGCCCGCCTGCACTGCCTGCTGTTGCCGGAGCTAAGACAGAGTAAGCTATCCAGTAAAGAGATCAGCAATGATTAAAGTTACTGATTAGTTTATAAATGTATTCCTGTGAGCGTCGGGGAGGGGGATCTGTTGATGGCACTATTTAGGGGATCTGTGGATGGCACTTTTTAGGTGAGGGGGATCTGTGGATGGCACTGTTTAAGAGAGGGGGATCTGTGGATGGCACTGTTTAGGGGAGGGGGATCTGTGGATGGCACTGTTTAGGGGAGGGGGATCTGTGGATGGCACTGTTTAGGGGAGGGGGATCTGTGGATGGCAGCACAAAACCAAGATACACCACTGTACACACGTGCTGCTAACCTGGCAGACCTCCACACATAACCTGAGCAGGGCATGACAGTACCCCCCCTTTTACGGATGACCTTCGGACACCCCGGCCCAACTTTATCCGGGTGGGATCTGTGAAAAGCCCTCACCAGTCGGCTGGCACTAACATCCACAGCCGGAACCCACATCCTCTCCTCAGGGCCATATCCCCTCCAGTGTACCAGGGACTGAAGGGAACCACAAAGAACTCTTGAGTTGAGAACGCTAGAGATCTCGAACTCTAAATTTCCATCAACCAGAACAGGGGGAGAAGGCAATGGTGATGGTTCCACCGGTTTCACATATTTCTTCAGTAAAGACCTGTGGAACACATCATGAATCCTCCAAGTCTGCGGAAGATCCAGACGAAACGCTACTGGATTGACCACCGCAGATATTTTGTAAGGTCCAATAAATCTTGGACCCAGTTTCCAAGATGGTACTCTCAGTTTAATATTTTTAGTAGATAACCACACAAGATCACCCACACACAGGTCCGGACCAGTCATACGTCTTTTCTCAGCCATTCGCTTATACCTCTCACCCATGTTCTCCAAATTCACTTGGATCCTCCGCCAGATAGAAGACAAGGCAGAAGAAAATCTCTCCTCCTCTGGCATCCCAGAGGAACTAGTCCCAGAAAAGGTACCACAATGAGGATGAAAACCGTATGCGCCAAAAAATGGTGACTTACCCGTGGACTCTTGACTACAGTTATTCAAAGCAAACTCTGCTAGGGACAAGAATGAGGACCATTCCTCCTGATTCTCAGCCACAAAGCACCTCAAGTAGGTCTCCAGGTTTTGATTAGTACGCTCTGTCTGCCCATTCGACTGTGGATGAAAAGCCGAAGAGAACGAAAGTTGAATGCCAAGCCGAGAGCAGAACGCCCTCCAAAACCTGGAGACAAACTGCGTGCCCCTATCAGAAACCACACCCGAGGGAATGCCATGTAATTTTACGATATTATCAACAAAAATCTGAGCAAGAGTCTTGGCATTGGGCAGACTAGCTAACGATACAAAGTGAGCCATTTTACTACAACAGTCAACAACCACCAAAATTACTGTTTTCCATGAGGAACTCGGCAGATCCGTAATAAAGTCCATAGACAAGTGCGTCCAAGGACGAGACGGAATAGATAAAGGAGGACGTGAACCAGAAGGTCGAGTGTGAGCAACCTTTGCACAGGTTTCACAAGCTGCTACGTAATCCTCAACACTCTTACGTAACCCGGGCCACCAGAACCTCCGGGACACAAGTTCAAAGGTGGACTTACCACCAGGATGTCCAGCAAGGACATTATCGTGATGTTCCTTGAATACCTTGTATCGCAGTCCATCGGGAACAAACAACCTCCCTGGGGGACAAGAACCAGGAGCCCCCTCCTGGGCTCCCAACAACTCCATCTCCAATTCGGGGTACAGAGCGGAGACCACCACCCCATCAGCCAAAATCGGAGCAGGATCCTCTGAATCACATCCCCCAGGAAAACTGCAAGACAACGCATCCGCCTTGACGTTTTTAACCCCCGGGCGAAAAGTAACCGCAAAATTAAACCTGGTAAAGAACAGTGACCATCTAGCCTGTCTAGGATTCAGACGCTTGGCAGATTGCAGGTAAGCCAAATTCTTATGATCAGTATATACCGTAACGGGATGAGACGCCCCCTCCAACCAGTGACACCATTTCTCAAAAGCCAATTTGATGGCCAGCAATTCCCTATCTCCTACATCATAATTCCTCTCGGCGGCCGAGAGCTTCTTGGAAAAAAAAGCACACGGAACCCATTTTCCAGGAGATGAACCCTGCAACAGCACAGCTCCAACCCCCACGTCTGAGGCATCAACCTCCACCACGAATGGCTGAGACACATCGGGCTGCACTAAAATGGGAGCAGACGCAAAACATTTCTTCATAGCCGAAAAGGCCTGTAATGCCTCATCCGACCAGACAGAGAAGTCGACGCCCTTCTTAGTCATATCGGTCAGAGGTTTTACAATGGCAGAATAGTTCAAGATAAATTTTCTACTAAATTAGTAAACCCCAAAAACCGCATCAAAGCTTTCTGATTCTCTGGTCGGTCCCATTGCAGAACCACCCGGACCTTTTCGGAGTCTATACGAAAACTAGAGTCAGAAAGCAGATATCCCAGAAACGGAAGCTCCTGCACAGAAAACACACATTTCTCCAATTTGGCATATAATTTAATCTCCCGAAGGATCGACAAAACCTGTCTCACATGATCCTGATGGGTCTTCAGATCAGGAGAGTAAATTAGAATGTCATCCAAGTAAACTACCACGAACCTCCCCCCAAAATGATGGAAAATGTAATTGACGAACCGCTGAAATACCGCTGGCGCGTAAGTTAACCCAAAGGGCATAACAAGATTCTCGAAATGACCCTCGTGCGTGTTGAAGGCCGTTTTCCACTCATCCCCTTCCTTGATTCTGATCAGATTGTAGGCCCCTCTTAAATCCAACTTGGAGAACATCTTGGCAACAACAATTTGATCAAAAATATCGGAGATCAAAGGAAGGGGATACAGATCACGGACCGTAATACGGTTCAATTCCCGGAAATCCAAACAAGGTCTCAGCGATCCATCCTTTTCCTTTACAAAGAATAAACCAACTGCAACCGGAGACTTAGATGGCCTATTATGACCTTTTGCAAAACTCTCGGCAATATACTTCCGCATGACCTCTCTTTCGGGTTGAGAAAGATTGTAAAGCCAAGACTTTGGCCCCTGGGATGAGATTAACTGGACAATCATAGTCACGATGAGGGGGCAATTCCTGAGCCCCATCCTCCGAAAAAACATCCGCAAAATCTGAGAGATACTGAGGTAAAGCCGTAGTAGACACACCAGATAGATGTGCCAAGACAATTGTCCGAACAAAATTCATTCCAACCAATGATCTGTCTTGCTTGCCAATCTATAATTGGGTTATGTTTTGTCAACCACTCCTTGCCCACTCCTAAAACTATAGGAGTGGGCAAGTACTTCATGACAGGTGAATCACCCACCCTTAACTGAATACTATGAGCAATATGAGTGAGACTCCTTTGAGAAAGAGGGGAAGAATAAATTGCGAAAACCGGAATCTCTCATTCCAAAGTGCAAGTACTTAGACCCAGATTTTGAAGAAAAAGAAAATAAATAAGGTTTACCCCAGCACCACAGTCGATGAATACTTTATCAAAAAAAAATCTTGAGTCTAGCGCCACCATAGCTGGTAGGAGAAAATGAGTATTACCACCCCATTCACACTACCAAGAGTCAGAGATGTTTTTTTCTTCTTCTTTAATTAAGCCTCTTTGTGATTCTTTCTCCTCAACATGCAGTTTAACAAAAGGACAAGCAAAAATAAAATGACCACTTTTCCCACAGTTATAACATAGTTTATGCAACCTCCTAAAGTTCCTACTACCAGAACGGATAGACCTAACCCCAGAGTTACATGTCATATCACCCTGGGGAGCAGGTGAGACGAAACCACTCACAGAAGGGATCCCTTGCACGGAGGGAACCTTACACCTCTCTCTAATACGTCTATCTAACCGTACTGCCAAAGACATAGCATTCTCCAATGTATCCGGGTACTCATGAAAAGCAAGGGCATCTTTCAATCTCTCAGATAACCCCTGACAAAACTGACTACGTAACGCGGGGTCATTCCACTCTGACTCAGTAGCCCATCTCCTAAACTCAACGCAGTAAGCCTCTGCAGTTTGTTCACCTTGTAATAAATTACGCAATTTAGATTCCGCCTTCGAGACCCGATCTGGATCATCATAAATTAATCCCAAGGGTTTCAAAAATTCTTCCACCGACCAGAGGGCCAGAGAACCGGACGGCAGAGAAAAAGCCCAGGATTGCGTGTCCCCTTTAAGCAGGGATATGGTTATCCCTACCCTCTGACTCTTGTCACCAGAAGAAGATGGACGCAGCATAAAATACAGCTTGCATGACTCTTTAAAGAGAATAAAGTCATCCACACCCCCTGCAAATCTATCAGGGAGAGTGACTTTAGGCTCCCCATAAATTTGACTTCCTCCTATTGCACCTGATGCCAGAGCATTTTGACACCGTGTGACCGAATTACGCAGATCAGCAACCTCTAGGGATAATCCCTGCATGCGATCAACTAGCGCATCAATTGACTCCATCTCAAAACAGCTGAGAAATGGCAGTTAAAGTATTGGCAGGTTATAATGTCACGCTGGACAGGGTACAAGATAAACAGAATACCACCAAACAAGTGTCTAGGCAAGAAGCTGGGGATAAACGTCACCTCCTGACAAATCCCTACCAGCTCTCCCTAGACTTCTATGCCCACGTTCAGACCCTGTAGGTGGGAATGAGCGTGTCCTCGTGCCTAGGCTGAAGATTATCTAAAATCCCTAAGATGGTGAAAGGGGGAAAGAGGCAGCCTGCTCCCTCAGGACCTGGAGAGGGCAGGCATCTCTCTAACAGCCTGGACAACTGCCGTTGAGCTTGCTCAGTATGCACTGGAGTTATTATCTTGCCCCCCCTCCAGTGTACTGTCTGAACGGACATTCAGCGTGGCAGACTCAGTGGACAGACTGACATTTATCAAAATTAACGAGTCCTGGATCGGCAGTGACTTCTTGACCCCCACTGTCTCTCCCCCCAAAACTGCATTGTTTTTTAACGTTTTTAATGTTTTTTTGATGTTTATAATTATTTATTTATCTTATGATGAATTTTTTTAATTACCAGTATTTATGTTCTAATGTTTTCATATATTTTGATTTATATACAGTACAGACCAAAAGTTTGGACACGCCTTCTCATTCAAAGAGTTTTCTTTATTTTCATCACTAGGAAAATTGCAGATTCACACTGAAGGCATCAAAACTATGAATTAACACATGTGGAATTATATACATAACAAACAAGTGTGAAACAACTGAAAATATGTCATATTCTAGGTTCTTCAAAGTAGCCACCTTTTGCTTTGATTACTGCTTTGCACACTCTTGGCATTCTCTTGATGAGCTTCAAGAGGTAGTCACCTGAAATGGTCTTCCAACAGTCTTGAAGGAGTTCCCAGAGATGCTTAGCACTTGTTGGCCCTTTTGCCTTCACTCTGCGGTCCAGCTCAGCCCAAACCATCTCGATTGGGTTCAGGTCCGGTGACTGTGGAGGCCAGGTCATCTGGCGCAGCACCCTATCTCTCTCCTTCATGGTCAAATAGCCCTTACACAGCCTGGAGGTGTGTTTGGGGTCATTGTCCTGTTGAAAAATAAATGATGGTCCAACTAAACGCAAACCGGATGGAATAGCATGCCGCTGCAAGATGCTGTGGTAGCCATGCTGGTTTAGTATGCCTTCAATTTTAAATAAATCCCCAACAATGTCACCAGCAAAGCACCCCCACACCATCACACCTCCTCCTCCATGCTTCACGGTGGGAACCAGGCATGTAGAGTCCACTCGTTCACCTTTTTTGCGTTGCACAAAGACTTGGTGGTTGGAACCAAAGATCTCAAATTTGGACTCATCAGACCAAAGCACAGATTTCCACTGGTCTAATGTCCATTCTCTTCTGCTTGTTGCCTGTCCTTAGCAGTGGTTTCCTAGCAGATATTCTACCATGAAGGCATGATTCACACAGTCTCCTCTTAACAGTTGTTCTAGAGATGTGTCTGCTGCTAGAACTCTGTGTGGCATTGACCTAGTCTCTAATCTGAGCTTCTGTTAACCTGAGATTTCTGAGGCTGGTGACTCAGATGAACTTATCCTCCGCAGCAGAGGTGACTCTTGGTCTTCCTTTCCTGGGGCGGTCCGCATGTGAGAGAGGGGTCGTTGATCCAGGGAGTTATTCTGATTGCCTGATTACAGTCGGGAAGAAATTTTTTATTCCCTTAAAGTGGGGAAAATTTGCTTCTACCTCACAGTTTCTCTTTTTTTTTACCTTCCTCTGGATCAACTTGCAGGATGACAGGCCGAACAAATGTCTTTTTTTGGCCTTATGTACTATGTTACTATGTTACATTGTAAAGGGGATCATATCCCAAAAAGTTGAAGTTCCAGCGGTGGATATAAAATAAGAAGGGATAAAAAAAAAATTACATTTAAGTTTACCCAAAATAAAATATTTACTTTTCAAGTTTAAAAAAATTGTCCTTATCCCAAAAGAAAGTAATATTATTATTATTTTTTTAAAACTGGCAAAAAAAAAAGGAGACATAATTTTTCGAGTTGTCCGTATCGACCGCCTCTATAGCAATATTACATGACCTAACCCCTCAGGTGAACACCGATAAAAAATAAATTAATTAAAACTATTCTAAGTAAACAATTGTTTTGACACATTACATCACAAAAAGTTCAACACTTAGCGATCAAAAAGGTGTATGAACCACCGAATAGTATCAATCTAACCGTCACCTCATTCCTCAAAAAATGAACCCCTACATAAGACAATTGCACTAAAAAATAAATAAAATGTATGGATCTCAAAATAATGAGACGGTAAAACAAATGTTTTTGTGATAAATATATGCTATTACTGTGAAATACAAAAAAAAAAAAGGTATACAAATTAGGTATCGCCACGTCTGTAATAACCGGCTGTATAAAAATATCACATCAGGTGAAAAGCGTAAAAAAAAGAAAATTTAAATTTAATTTTTTGTCACCCTACATCACAAAAAGCGTAATACCAAGTTTGCAAATTTTCTTAAATTATTTTTTTTTTAATTAAAATTACATTTTGTGACAGAATGTTACCACTGTGAGGAAATACAATATGTCATGAGAAAACAATCTCAGACTGGCCTGGATAAGTAAAAGTGTTTTAAAGTAATTATTACATAAAGTGACACATGTCTGAATTGCTAAAAATGGGTTTTGCAGAAAGGTGATAAATGGCACGGTCATTAACCGCCTCCGGACCACCTAATGCAGGATTGCGGTCCGGAGGCGGCTGTCTCAGGCAGAGTCACGCGTCTACGCGTCATATCGCGAGCCGGGAGACTTCCTGTGAACGCATGCACAGGATCGACAGGTAAGCAAGTGGATCTACAGCCTGCCAGCGGCGATCGTTTGCTGGCAGGCTGTAGATGTGATTTTTTTTAACCTCTAACAGGTATATTAGACGCTGTTTTGATAACAGCGTCTAATATACCTGCTACCTGGTCCTCTGGTGGTCCCTTTTGCTTGGATCGACCACCAGAGGACACAGGCAGCTCTGTAATAAGTAGCACCAAACTACACTACACCCCCCCGTCACTTATTAACCCCTTATTAACCCCTGATCACCCCATATAGACTCCCTGATCACCCCCCTGTCATTGATCATCCCCCTGTAAGGCTCCATTCAGACGTCCGTATGTGTGTGGATCCGCAAAACACATACGGACGTCTGAATGGAGCCTTACAGGGGGGTGATCAGGGAGTCTATATGGGATGATCACCCCCCTGTAAGGCCTCTTTCACACTTGCATTGTCCGGATCCGGCGTGTATTCCACTTGCCGGAATTACACGCCGGATCCGGAAAAACGCAAGTGTACTGAAAGCATTTGAAGACGGATCCGTCTTCAAAATGCTTTCAGTGCTACTATGGCACCCAGGACGCTATTAAAGTCCTGGTTGCCATAGTAGGAGCGGGGAGCGGGGGAGCGGTATACTTACAGTCTGCGCGGCTCCCGGGGCGCTCCAGAGTGACGTCAGAGCGTCCCATGCGCATGGATGACGTGCCATGCGATCACGTGATCCATGCGCTTGGGGCGCCCTGACGTCACGAACAGATGGCCTGCACTGTCGGGGTAGTTGTGAATGAACTTGCACCACCAAACTGCACCACCAAATTCAGAACATGCGCTAGGCAAGGGATGTGCGTCAAACCGGCTAGTCCCAGAGCTGCAACGAGATTTCGCCCATTATCGCACACCACCAGGCTGGGCTTGAGGCTCACCGGCAGCAACCACTCGTCGGTCTGTTGTTCTATACCCCGCCACAACTCCTGAGCGGTGTGGGGCCTGTCCCCCAAACATATGAGTTTCAGAATGGCCTGCTGACGTTTACCCCGGGCTGTGCTGAAGTTGGTGGTGAAGGTGTGTGGCTGACTGGATGAGCAGGTGGAAGAAGAGGAGGAGGAAGCCGAGTAGGAGGAGGAGGCAAAGAATGTTGCCCTGAGATCCTTGGCGGTGGAAGGACGTGCGCCAAACAGCTCTCCGCCTGGGGCCCAGCCGCCACTACATTTACCCAGTGTGCAGTTAGGGAGATATAGCGTCCCTGGCCGTGCTTACTGGTCCACGTATCTGTGGCATAGCAGGACAACTAATGCAATGTGAACAAAGCAAAACTGTAAGCCACACCCATATCAGACCATGTGATGGAGGTTACCAGGTGCAGAAGTGCTTAAGTGCCAAGTAAAGGCACATACACTGCATATCAAACAAAAAAAAACACACAAAAATATTGTGGCAAATATGGAGGAACTGCTCAAACCCCGAACACTGTAGCGTGTTTTACATTGGGGGAGCAGTCCCACCGCATGTGGACCGCAGCAGACGACTATCCCCAGCAAAAAATGCATACAATGGAGGATGTCGGCGCGGTCCACATGCACCACTAAGGCATCCCATACACAACAAGGCATTGTGCGGATGAAAATACAATCATATATCACAAAAACATTGCACCAAACAGATATACCGTGCGTTAGGCGGTCCGGAGGTGGTTAAAGTAGGCCTGATACAGCAGAAACCACTGATTTAGGGAATTGCTAAGTTAGCCACTGTGCTTTGGCGGACACTAAATGAATTGAGGTTGCAAAATAAGGTAGGGGGCGGCACCACTCGCGGCGGCTCAGCGCACCAGGATCTAATGCTGTACGTGGCTAAGGAGGACACACACAAGCGGCGGTGCTCAGCTATGCAGATACGATGCAAGTAGAAGGTAATGTAGAACAGAAGGAAGTAGCGGCACTCACCAGTGTGGTCAAAAAGGATTTGCAGCTTTATTTAATCCACAATAACATCAGGCAGGGGGTAGACGATTCACAGCACGCATTGATCGCTGACCAGCCTCAGCAATAAACACAGGTTTAGCTGAATATAAATGTTAGGCCTATTATTTAGGCGCTGGATGACAGGTATAAGTTTACGGACAGAATTAGACTTGGAAATGCACGGTAGCGTGTGAAGTTATTGAGAATGACCCTATCCGCACCTTCAATGTAATATACCCTTTTATGGATAGATTTAAAGTAGGCCTGATACAGCAGAAACCACTGATTTAGGGAATTGCTAAGTTGGGAATTGTATTTCAACCCAGAACAAAAACTGTGCTTTGCCGGACACTAAATGAATTGACCAGCCTCAGCAATAACCACAGATTTAGCTGAATATAAATTTTAGGCCTAGTATTTAGGCGCTGGATGACAGGTATACGTTTACGGACAAAATTAGACTTGGAAATGCACGGTAGCGTGTTTTTGATTAGTTAATCACTGCCTAATCTCACCCTAACAGTCGCAGCTGCAACCTCTCTCTACAGTGATCAGAGCAGAGTGACGTGCGGCGCTACGTGACTCCAGCTTAAATAGAGGCTGGGTCACATGCTGCACTGGCCAATCACAGCCATGCCAATAGTAGGCATGGCTGTGATGGCCTCTTGGGGCAAGTAGTATGACGCTTGTTGATTGGCTGCTTTGCAGCCTTTCAAAAAGCGCCAAGAAAGCGACGAACACCGAACCAGAACCCGGACTTTTACGAAAATGTTCGGGTTCGGGTCCGTGTCACGGACACCCCAAAATTCGGTACGAACCCGAACTATACAGTTCGGGTTCGCTCATCCCTAATCACCCCCCTGTCATTGATCATCCCCCTGTAAGGCTCCATTCAGACGTCCGTATGCGTTTTGCGGATCTGATCCATGGATCCGTGGATCCGCAAAACACATACGGACGTCTGAATGGAGCCTTACAGGGGGTTGATCAATGACAGGGTGGTGAACGCCCCATATAGACTCCCTGATCACCCCCTGTCATTGATCACCCCCCTGTCATTGATCACCCCCCTGTAAGGCTCCATTCAGACGTCCGTATGTGTTTTGCGGATCCGATCCATGGATCCGTGGATCCGCAAAACACATACAGACCTCTGAATGGAGCCTTACAGGGGGGTGATCAATGACAGGGGGGTGATCAGGGAGTCTATATGGGGTGATCACCCCCCTGTCATTGATCACCCCCCTGTAAGACTCCATTTAGACGTCCGTATGTGTTTAGCGGATCCGTGGATTCGCAAAACACGGACACCGCGGATCCGCAAAACACATACGGACGTCTGTCACGGCTGAGGATGGGGAAAACCCTCAGCCATGCGATGCCAGAAGATGTTTAGCGCTGCTTGGCCAGGACGACAGAATTAGGGAGCAGGTCACCTCCTATCGCGTCCCTAACCTGACCCTGACTCCTAACCATATGAGCCAACCCTGAAGGTGGGAGGGCTCATACACCGTATGCCTTGGGGTCCCTGCTAGCCCTCAGGATTGCCCTGGAACAAGGAGCAGGGTAAGACGACCTGTTCTTCCTAGGCACGGAGGAACAGGAGTCTCACTAGCCAAGCTGCAAAGGGAAAAGAACATAAACGGCCTATGGATATGGCAGGAGGATGAAAAGCACTTCCACACCTACCTGCCACAGACACACAGACTGGATCCCGTGCAATACAAGCAAGTGTCCACACCCAAACACCAATGGACACAGCACACACACAAACACACAGGAACCCAGATCCATAGGTGCATAACATAACAAAGGAAAACATCAAGTGGACATCAACATAAACCTAAGAGTCACAGTTTGTTTATGACCACAAGGGTGGTCCCCACTGGCAGATGGAAATACAAGGAGAGTGTCTCCAGCAAAGCATGGCTGAAGCACCCCTCAGCTTCTGATCTCCAACAAGGCTTTATAGCCCAAAGTGGCCACACCCACGCGGACACACCCAGTGCTCACAGCCTAGGAAGGGAATTAACCCTTCACACACCAGACAAGGGAAGACAGCAACTTAAAGGGGAAGTGAACACACAAACAACCCTGTGCACACCAAACATGGGACGTGCACACCAATCACACAAGTTGCCAAGTGAAACCGCACGCACAACACAGCAAGCTGCAAAGATACAGCTCAGGCTGCTATGCTGCCACATAAATACTGTTGCCAGTGGCAACCACAGGTGAGACAAATACCGCAGCCCTCACCTGTGATTGACAACCAAACCGCTGACAACCGCATGCGGTTCAGGAGTCACGTTCATGGCCATGGCCGTGACAACGTCTGAATGGAGCCTTACAGGGGGGGTGATCAATGACAGGGTGGTGATCACCCCATATAGACTCCCTGATCACCCCCCTGTCATTAATCACCCCCCTGTAAGGCTCCATTTAGACAATTTTTTGGCACAAGTTAGCAGAAATTGATTTTTTTTTTTTTCTTACAAAGTCTCATATTCCACTAACTTGTGTCAAAAAATTAAATCTCACATGAACTCACCATACCCCTCACAGAATCCAAATGCGTAAAAAATTTTAGACATTTATATTCCAGACTTCTTCTCACGCTTTAGGCCCCTAAAATGCCAGGGAAGTATAAATACCCCACATGTGACCCCATTTTGGAAAGAAGACACCCCAAGGTATTCGCTGAGGGGCATATTGAGTCCATGAAAGATTGAACTTTATGTCCCAAGTTAGCGGAAAGGGAGACTTTGTGAGAAAAAAACAAAAAAAAATCAATTTCCGCTAACTTGTGCCCCAAAAAAAATCTTCTATGAACTCGCCATACCCCTCATTCAATACCTTGGGGTGTCTTCTTTACAAAATGGGGTCACATGTGGGGTATTTATACTGCCCTGGCATTTTAGGGGCCCTAAAGCGTGAGAAGAAGTCTGGGATCCAAATGTCTAAAAATGCCCTCCTGAAAGGAATTTGGGCCCCTTTGCGCATCTAGGCTGCAAAAAAGTGTCACACATGTGGTATCCTTGGTAACCACGGGCGAGTCTAGAGTACCCCTCGGTCAGGAGGGGAACATAGAGACAAAATGAAAGGGTATGGGGGGCGCACAATAGGGTAGTATGTTCCGTACAAAATTGTTTAACAAGTTAAGGTGCTCACCTTTTTAGGTTGTGCAATAATAGACACAACTCTATTGTAGGTATGTAAAAGAGAGACTTGCCGGATCCGTGAATGCAGCCGCAGAAGAGGTATCTTTGGGACCGGAGGCCCAATCCCCCACAGGATGCTTGTAGAGAAAAAAAGGTTTCTGATCAGGCGCAAACACACAGGCTCCAATCCGTCTCTTATAGGTGAATCTTCTTTAATTGCATAAAATGTATAGAACAACGCGTTTCGGGGCTCAAAATGTCCCCTTCATCAGGTTAACAGTAGTCACAATAACTAATGGTAAATACAGGTATATAAAGAGTAAAAAAAAACACCAAAAAACTGGTTACCTGAGAGCTGCCCACAGATGGGAGGGGCTAGCTCCAGGTAATGTGTCACAGATAAGAATATAGCTTTTCAAAACATACATAACATCTCAATATATATTTATAGCCCATAATTAGTGATGGTACAATGTGGTATATTACACATAATAATCGTTGATTATCTGTTTTATATATAAGGATAAGGAGGAAGGAACAAAGTCACATGACCGCTGTAATGCGGTCATGTGATCGGAGCAGAGCAGCTAATGAGTTCGACGCCCGGCGCCTGTGCTCTGCTTCCCTATATTTCTTGTCCGGGCATCTGGTCATGTGATCGCAAGACTCGCGATCACATGGCCAGTATCTATGACTACAGAGACGCTACTCTGTGGTTTAAACGAAACCCAGAGTGTGCGCTCTGCTCACCAGTATTCATTCAAAGGGCGGCTGTAAACATAATCGCAGGATCACAATCAAAATCCACATCTGCTCAGCTGGTTAGAAGGAAGGTTAGAAGGAAGTCCAGTGTCCCTGGACTAGAGGCACTGGACGTAATATGATGATAAGAATTTGACCACAATTGATATAGGGGTACATGTGTTGACTAGATGAATATAAATATAAATATATATATAAAAAAGAATAAATAAATATATATATATATATATATATATATATATATATATATATATATAAAACAGGAATAGATGTACTTATACAGAATAAAAGATATATATATATAATGAATACAAATTAAATAGGCAAAACAGATGTGCGCATTACGGCCAAAAAGGCTCATAGCCATGAAGCACTTTTTTGCCCCTATAATGTACAGGTAAAATAATAAATAAATATAGGAATATATGAAAATATATATATATATAAGAACATGTAAACATATGAACACATCCACCCTGTTGGGGGCAAGGGTTGAAGAGAGTATATATCAACTTCATAAAAAATATATAAAAAAAATATATATATAAAAATATATAGATACATATGTGCATACGTGTATATACGCACACACCTGCCAATCCAGAACTTTCTATAAATTATTCTGAAAGGCTTCGTTGAGGCCGTATGGATGCAGACTATTCAACTTGAAGATCCAGTACATTTCTCTACGTCTAATGTGCTGGATATCTTTATGTAGGTGACACGGGATTTGTTCAATTGGGGTCACCTTAAATCCGGCTGAACTACCCTCATGGTGTTCCGCAGCGTGTCTGGATACACTGTGTTTCCAATTTTTTTTCTTAATCTTAGATCTATGTGTATTTAATCTATTCCGCAGTGTTTGAATCGTGCGCCCCACATACTGTAAATTGCACGGACACTCTAGGAGATATATAACGTGGCTGGATTCACAGTTTAGGCTGCTCAAAATGGGGAATGACTCCCCACTCACTCGGCTGTAAAAAACAGATGTTTGGCATATGTTGGAGCAGCATAGGCATTTTTTGTGTCCGCACTTGGAGCTACCTTTAGGGGCAGCAGTATCGTCACTCACAATGTGATGTGTAGCAGGATTAAGTTTACTAGGTGCCAGAATATTTTTGAGGGTACGCGCTCTTTTGTACGTGAGTCTGGGAAATTCTGGAATGATTTGATTCAGGATGGGGTCTCTTTTTAGGATGTGCCAGTGTTTTTATAAAACCGCTTTAATCGATAGATGATTTTGGTTAAAGGTGGTAATAAAATTGCAACAATATTTTCCATTATTAATCTCTTTCTTCTTTTTAGACACTGGGATCAAACATTCATCTTGGGTGAGTTCTGTGGCCTTTTTTCTTGTACCAAAAATGATATTGGTGGGATAACCTTTCTGGGTGAACCTGGAGGCCAGAATATCGCACTGCTGGTGGAAGTCGTCCTCGCGAGTACAATTTTGTCTGAGTCGTTTGAATTGACTGAAGGGGATGTTTGTTTTCCATTTCCTATAATGTGTGCTTTTGAAGTCTAAATAGCTGTTGCTATCGACCTTTTTGAAAAAAGTGCGTGTATTTATTTTGCTGTCCTGAATAAAGATTTCTAAGTCAAGAAACTTGTTTTTTTTTTATTATCAGATGTACCGGTAAAAGTAATTCCCCAATCGTTGGTGTTTAGATATGAAATGAAATTATCTATAGATATTGGGTCCCCATTCCAAATGAAAATCAGATCGTCTATATATCTATGGAAGAAGACAATATTGTTGTTGGCCCAGAAGCTTGATTGGTATATGAATGTCTCCTCGAACGCACCCATAAACAAATTCGCAAAACTGGGCGCAAAACGCGTCCCCATAGCGGTTCCACGTATTTGCTTATAGATATCATTTTGAAATGTAAACACGTTATGTGTAAGTATAAACTCAATACCTCTCATGATAAATGTTTTTTGCGTAGCAGGCATTTCTGAGTCATTATCTAGAAAACTGGAAGTGCACTTCATCCCCAAGTCATGGGAAATGTTCGAGTATAGTGCTGATACATCCAAAGTCACCCAATGGTAACCATCTGACCACTCGATATCTTTAAGTAGGGAAATGAGGGATGCAGAATCTCTAAGATGGGATTTTAAATTAAGAACGTGTTTCTGTAGATGGATGTCAATGTAATGTGACAGATTCCGTGTGAGAGAAGAGACACCTGATATTATGGGTCGTCCCGGTGGGTTTTGAATATCCTTGTGGATTTTAGCAAGATGGTAAAAAGTAGCTGGTGTGGACTCTTTGACCATAATATATTCCTTTTCTTTCTTATTCAGACAGAGAACCCCAGATTTAATTAGAGTCTGAAATTCTTCTAAATGTGTTTCAGAGGGGTCACACTCAAGGGGTAAATAATATTTATCGTTAAACGACTTCAGGGATATTAACCATAAACCAGAAACGAGTCTTGCGATCACATGACCAGATGCCCGGACAAGAAATATAGGGAAGCGCAGACGCCGGGCGCCGAACTCATTAGCCGCTCTGCTCCGATCACATGACCGCATTACAGCGGTCATGTGACTTTGTTCCTCCCTCCTTATCCTTATAGATAAAACAGATAATCGCCGATTATTATGTGTAATATACCACATTGTACCATCACTAATTATGGGCTATAAATATATACTGAGATGTTATGTATGTTTTGAAAAGTTATATTCTTATCTGTGACACATTACCTGGAGCTAGCCCCTCCCATCTGTGGGCAGCTCTCAGGTAACCAGTTTTTTGGCTTTTTTTTTCCTCTTTATATACCTGTATTTACCATTAGTTATTGTGACTACTGTTAACCTGATGAAGGGGACATTTTGAGCCCCGAAATGTGTTGTTCTATTCATTTTCTGCAATTAAAGAAGATTCACCTATAAGAGACGGATTGGAGCCTGTGTGTTTGCGCCTGATCAGAAACCTTTTTTTCTCTACACATGTGGTATCGCCGTACTCAGGAGAAGTAGGGCAATGTGTTTTGGGGTGTCTTTTTACATATACCCATGCTGGGTGAGAGAAATATCTCTCTATAATGACAACTTTGTATAAAAAAAATTGGAAAAGTTGAACATTGTGTAATTACAGGGGTTCCACTTCCCTCTGTGTGCCACTGGGCCTTAAAAGACATGGAGATAGTGGGGGTCTGTGCAGATGAGGAGAAGGACGACGAAGGAGAGCATGCTGGACCCTCCCAGCATGTAGATGCTCCACCACCACAGGATGTGGGTGAAAATGTGGAGGTTGATGCCAAAGAGACTGGTCACCAGCCACATCCCCCCCAAGGTCCTGATGAGGAAGAAGAGGAGGAGGAGGAGATTGTCACCACCCTCCGCCAGGAGGGTAAATATGTGCACACAGCAATATAATCGTGTATCCATAACATGTACAGAAACAAAGGGAATAGAAACAAAGTAATAGAAAACAACAACACTAGACACACACTAACTCTAATTCAGTGCTGTCACTAAGAGAAACATAATAATAGTATTGCAGGTTTGATACCTTTTAATGGCGTTCAAAAATAGTAGTAATGATGTCACATAGCGAGGTTTCGAGACATCACCAGTTCCTTCATCAGGCGTACTACACAAACATATGAAGAAATAGCAATATATATACAATATGAACAGAGACATTTGGGAATGAATGGGCATTTGAAAAATAACAGAACAACATATCAAAGATCTTGAGAATGAGTTCTCTATTATCTCACAGATGAGGGGTGTGAAAGTTTTATGGTCTTTAAATTTATGTTCTCTCCGAGACCTGGTACCCTGACTATGTCTATAGAGGACTATTTTGATCTTGTAGAGTGTTTCAGAAATCCTGGGTAAAAATTCAGTCCAGTATACAAAGTGTCAAGCAGTGTTATAAATTTGTATTCCCAAAATCTTCTAGCTCTTTGGGATTTGAAGTTATCTTTTACTATGAGAACTTTCATGTGTCCTGTGCTACAGAAATGCTTAGCCACAGGAAAGTGTAGATTCCTCTTTTATCACAAACCAACCAACTAAATACTATTGAACTTTACTGAACTTGCATTAACTAACCAACTAAATAACATTAAACTATACTGATATTTCATTAACTAACCAGCTATATAATCATCATGAATGTAATAAACCAACTAATTGTTCTGTAAATCATCAGTACTGTAACAAAAACTCACAACAAAGCACTAACTGCCTATTAATCCTGCCTAATAAACTAAAAAAGAAAAATCCTACATCAGCAGCATGCCGATGCTAAGGCAATGCTGGTGATAAAAGACCAGCAGAAAAAAGTAAAGGAGCAGCTACAGAGGGTACACCAGCAGCAGCATCAGCTTGACAAAAAAGTACTTAACCCCTTGAGGACCGGGCTCATTTTCACCTTAAGGACCAGGCCATTTTTTGAAAATCTGACATGTGTCACTTTCTGTGGTGATTAGGGTTGAGCGAACCCGAACTGTAAAGGATTTTTGGACCCTGGACCAGAACCCAAACATGTCAGTAAAGGTTCGGTTCGGTTTTCGTCGATTTATTGGCGCTTTTTGAAAGGCTGCCAAGCAGCCAATAAACAAGCGTTTAACTCTGTGCCCTTAGAAGCCATCACAGTCATGCCTACTAATGGAATGGCTGTGATTTGCCAGTGCAGCATGTGACCCATCCTCTATATAAGCCACGTAGTCATGGAGTCATGTAGCGCTGCAGGTCACTCTGCTGTGCTTAGTGTAGGGATAGGATGCTGCTGCTGTGAGGGAGAGAATAGGAAATAAACTTTAATCAGAACTGCAGTTGAACTCAGCGATCTATGTTGTGTGGGTGCAGTGCACAATCTTTTTACCCTGCCCTGAGCCCAGTGACAGAGAAAAATAACTTTTATCCGTCTGTTAGTTAGGTGGGTGACGGCGTGTTAAAAAAACACCTACTTTAGGCAATATCCTACATCTGGTGCCTTTGCAGCATTAGTGCAGTGTTTTTGGGTAAAATACTCAATTTTACAGCCCTTGCTGCATCTGTACGTGTGAAATTCGAGCGTTATATACTGCTGTCATATTCTGTTTTAAAAAAACACCCATTTTGGGCAAAATAATTAATTTGCGGCCTTGTCTGCATCTGTACATATGAAAATCAAGCGTTATATACTGCTGTCAATCAGTATGGGATCTGCGTCTCCACTGCAGGGTGGCAGATCGCTGTCTACACATTGCAGCACTATGGGTCCCAGTACAGGCTTACCTTGTAGGAGACGCAGGTGCCCGCCAGCATACCGCCGCATCCATCCTCTTTGCCAGGTGTCATCTGATGCGCTATAGCACGTGCGCGCACACCTCTCCCTTTCTTATAGGAGTAGGCAGCTGGTTTTGATTACCATCCCCACCCGGAGGCGGGACTATTTTGTATTTAAGGCAGCTTCACTCATCATGAAGTGCCCAAGCGTGGTTGTTGTACCTCTTGACTCCCGCTGAAGCATTCCACTGTGTCTGTTTATTGGATTTTCTAGATTCTGACCTCCGCTTCATCTGCCTGCTGTCTGTTTATTGGATCACCTGGATTATAGACCTCTGCACTGCCTGACTACGCGTCTGCCCATCTCTTCCTGTAAGTCTGCCTGGATCCAGACCCTGCGCTGCCTATGAGACTGCTTATATCTGCATGCTATATTGCTCTGAAATTTGTGTTGCCTGTATCTGTCAAGTGACTTTTGAATACTGTCTGCTAGTAAAGACCATCTGTTCCTTTATTCTGCCTTTGTTGGACTCTGTTCACACTACTGCAGGTAGCTGCATTCAAGGTAACAGGTGCAGACACCAGGGTCCTGACTCAGAGTCAGCAGTCAGCAATATTGGACTAATTCCCAGTCCTCTATCAGCTGACACAGAGGATCCACATCCTCTGGTCGTAACACTGTCATATTTTGTTATAAAAAAAAAAAACTTTTTGGGCAAAGTACTTTATATTGCAGCCTTTGCTGCATCTGTTATTGTTAAAACAAGCTTGACATACTTAGATAATTTTCTGGGTTTTAAAAAACACCAATTTTTGTCAATATCCTCCATCTTGAGCCTCTGCCGCATTAGTCAGTGTGCAATTTAATCTAGCAGTAGGGCGGCGCTGGGCTACGAGATACGGGGTGCGGCTGGGCACAAACGGCCCGAGGGACAGCCCCTTGGGCACGCTAGTAAGGTAATAACATATTAATAAAACCAATTTTTATCCAAAATGAAATGACAGGTGGGGGTAAAACTATTATATTTTGAATTAGATAATGGAGACTGAGAGGATGATATGAACAGCTCCATATAGAAAATCTTGATGAAAGAATCCCTTTAATATTGCAGCCTTTGCTGTATCTGTTATTGTTAAAACAAGCTTTAAATACTTCGATAATTTTCTGGGTTTTAAAAAACACCCATTTTTGGCAATACCCTCCATCTTGGGCCTCTGCCGCATTAGTCAGTGTGCAATTTAATCTAGAAATACAGCTATAATTTTCTGGGTTTTAAAAAACACCCTTTTGGGGCAAAATACTCAATTTTACAGCCCTTGCTGCATCTGTACGTGTGAAATTCAAGCGTTATATACTGCTGTCATATTCTGTTATTCAAAAAACACCCATTTTGGGCAAAATACTTAATTTGCGGCCTTGTCTGCATCTGTCAGTGTGAAATTCAAGTGTTATTTACTGCTGTCATATTCTGGTATTAAAAAAACACATATTTAGGGCAAAAATCTTAATTTTTCAGCCTTGTCTGCATCTGTACGTGTGAGATACACCCTTTAGATACTGTTGTTCTATTCTGCTATTAAAAAAACACCAATTTTGGGCAAAAAAATTAATTTTGCAGTCTTTGCTGCATCTGTCATTGTGAGATACACCTTTTTAGATACTGTTGTTCTATTCTGTTCTTAAAAAAACACCCATTTTGGACAAGATCCTAAATTTGAGGAATATGAGGAGAGCATCAAATAAGGGACGTGGCCCCGGTCGTGGTGCTGCTGGTGGAGCACCTGTTGCAGGGAGAGGACGTAGTCGATCTGTGCCAGCTACATGCACAAGTGAAACACCTTCCTCAGGTGCGAGTAGGCGACAGAACCTTCAGCGGTATTTGGTCAGGCCTAATGCGGCTCTATGAATGGTGAGGCCTGAACAAGTACAGGCGATAGTAGATTGGATTGCTGACAGTGCCTCCAGTTCCTTCACATTGTCTCCCACCCAGTCTCCTGCTGAAAGATCAGAGTTGGCACCTGCAGCTGATGTCCATCAGTCTTTCACCTCACCCCCTTGCAAATCAGCCAAGCAGTCTGAGCCCTAAGTCATGCAGCAGTCTCTTCTGATTTTTGATGACTCTGTTAGCAGGGTTTCCCAGGGCAAGCCACCTAGCCCTGCCCCAGAAGTGGAAGAGATTGAGTGCACGGATGCCCAATCACTTATGTTTCAGGATGAGTACATGGGATGACCATCGCAAAACATCTTGGATGATGACGAAACACAGGTGCCAACTGCTGTGGATTTCGAAGTGTGCAGACCGACAAGGAGGGCAGGGGTGAAGACTGGGTGGAAGATGATGTCGAGGACAATGAGGTCCTCGACCCCACATGGAATCGAGGTCATCCGAGTGACCTGTGTAGTTCGGATGAAGAGGAAGTGGTCGCACAGAGCCACCAGCACAGCAGAAGAGGGAGCAGGTTGCAAAAGCATTGCAGCCGTCCCCTAGACAGTACGCTTTCTACTGCCCACCGCAGCCAGACACCGAGCACACCAAAGCCAGCTCCAAGGAGTTCCCTGGCGTGGCAGTTCTTCAGATAATGTGCTTACGACAAGACACGAGTGGTTTGCATGCTGTGCAATCAGAGCCTGAAGCGAGGCATAAACGTTCTCAACCTGAACACAACCTGCATGACCAGGTATCTAAGTGCAAAGCACGAGCTGCAGTGGAGTAGACACCTCAAAAATCAAGAAAGGTCTCTGGCTCCTCCTGCTTCCTCTTCTGTGTGCAGTCTCGGCCTCTTGATCCACCTCTGGAGTGACAGTGCCACCTGCCACCCTGCAAACAGAGGATCTGCCAGCAACACCACCATCTGGGTCACCAAGCATCTCCACAATGTCCCACGAAAGCGTTCAGCTCTCCATCTCCCAAACACTGGAGCGGAAGAGGAAATACCCCCCCCCCCTACCCACCCGCGATCCCTGGCCCTGAATGGCAGCATTTCTAAATTACTGGCCTTTGAAATGCTGTCATTCTATTTGGTGGAGACGGAGAGTTTTAAAAGCCTTATGGCGGTGGCTGTCCCACAGTACGTCGTGCCCAGCCGCCACTACTTTTCCAGGCGTGCCATCCCTTCCCTGCACAACCAAGCGGGGGAGAAAAAATCAGGTGTGCACTGCGCAATGCCATCTATGGTAAGGTGCACCTCACTACGGATAGGTGGACCAGTAAGCACGGTCAGGGACGTTATATCTCCATAACAGCACACTGGGGAAATGCAGTGGTGGCTGGGCCTGAGGCGTATAGCAGTTTAGTGCATGTCCTTCCACCACCGAGGATTGCAGGCAGTTTTAAAACTTCTCTCTTTGGGGGACAAACCCCACACTGTGCAGAAGCTGTGGACAGGCCTTGAACAAGAGACCAATGAGTGGTTGGTGCCAGTGAGCCTCAAGCCCGGCCTGGTGGTGTGCGATATGTCAGAGCTGCTGCATAAATCGCGGGCCGTCTGTGCGCGCTTTCGGCATTCTCACCCTGCTGCTGCTCGCCTGTCAGCGCTGCAGCATAACTTCGGCCTTCCCGCTCACCACCTCATATGCGACGTGCCCACAAAGTGGAACTTCACTTTTCACATGCTGGCCAGGCTGTGAGAGCAGCAGCAGGCGATAGTGTAGTTTCAGCTGCAGCACGCACGGGTGAGTCGTTCTGCGGAACAGCACCACTTCCCCACCAATGAGTAGGCCTACATGAGAGACCTGTGTTCCTTGTTGCGCTGTTTCAAGTACTCCACCAACATGGCCAGTGCCGATAACGCCATTCTCAGCATTACTATCCCACTTCTATGCCTCCTTGAAAAAGCACTGCTGGCGATGATGGAAGAGGATGTGGCACAGGAAGAGAAGGAGGAAGAGGGATCATTTTGTAGGGTTTCCGGCCAGTCATTCACAAGTGGCTCCGAGGGTGGGTTCCTGAACCCACAAATGCCAGGTACACAATTGTCCAGCCAGGGCACAGTTCTGGAGGATGACAAGGTGAAGGATTAGGAGATGGAGGAGGAGGAACCATGTTCACAGCAGGGTTGCATCCAGACCAGCTCATGGCCATCACTGGTGCGTGGCTGAGGGGATACAGAGGACACAGACTATACACCTTCCACAGAGGACAGCTTTTCGTTGACTCTGGGAAGCCTGGCACACATGAGCGATTACATGCTGTAGTGTCTCCACAACGACCACCGAGTTGCCCACATTCTAACTTGTGCTGATTACTGGGTGGCCACGCTGCTGAATCCCCGTTACAAGGACAATGTACCGTCCTTAATGCCCTCATTGGAGCGTGATCGTAAGATGCGCGAGTACAAGTGCACGCTGGTAGACGCGCTGTTGGTGGCATTCCCACCTGACAGCGGGGGCACAGTGGAAGCACAAGGCGAAGGCAGAGGAGGAGGAAGAGGTCGCCAACGCAGCTGGGGCACATCCAGCACCTCAGAAGGCAGAGTTAGCATGGCCGAAATGTGGAAAAGCTTTGTCAGCACGCCACAACAACCAGCACCACCAGCTGATAGGGAATGTCTTAGCAGGAGGCAGCATTTCACCAACATGGTGGAGCAGTATGTGTGCACACGCCTACATGTACTGAATGACGGGTCTGCCCCTTCAACTTCTGGGTCTCCAAATTGGGATCATGGCCTGAGCTTGCCCTTTACACCTTGGAGTTGCTGGCCTGCCCTGTAGCCAGTGTATTATCTGAACATGTGTTTAGCATGGCAGGGGGCGTTATCACAGACAAGCACAGCAGCCTGTCCACAGCTAATGTGGACAAGCTCACGTTCATTAAAATGAACCATGCATTGATCCCACAGGACTTGTCCGTACCTTGTGCAGAATAGACATGTATACCAGCCTTAACCAGCCATTGTAATACTACAGCGCAATTGCTCATTCTTGTATTTTGGATATTTCACAATCTTTTGGAGTGTACCCTAATAAAAAAAAAAATATGAAAACCAAAAACCACTGTTGGCTACCTCGTCCTCCTCCACCGCCGCTTCCACCTACACCGCTACGTCCACCTGCTCAAACTCCTACTCCAAATAGGCCTCCACCTCATAAATCAATAAAAAATAAATACATTTCTGTACCTATTTTATGTCATGTTACTAATTTGTATGTTTCATTTTTGGGTGAAATTTACCAATTTTTGGGTGCGATATACCCATGCTATACCTAGTAGACAGGTAAAAAAAAAACACTAATTTGTCTGTTACATTTTTGGGTGAAATTCAAAATTTTTTGGCTGTGATATACCCCTGCTGTGCCTAGTTGACAGCTTAATTAATTTCACTAATTTTTCTGTTACATTTTCGGGTGACATTCAACAGTTTTTGGCTGTGATAGACCCCTGCTCTACCTAGTAGACAGGTTAATAAATTTCACAAATTTTTCTGTTACATTCTTGGGTGACATTTTACAATTTTTGCGGTGAATAAACCTCTGCTCTGCATAGGTCACAGGGACCAATTTTTTAAAAATAATCTGTTCCATTGGTGGGTGACATTAACCAATTTCTAGCAATGAAAAATCCCTGCTCTGCATAGGAGACAGGGACTTAAATTTCTAAGATTCGTCTTTAATTGGCCCTTTCATTCGATCCTTCTGCTTTAATAACTTGTCCCACATTTCCGCTCCATCCTATTGCAGCCATTGACCTTCCTTGGATGAGGTCTCCCTTTCTCCCGCGCGGAACCCTGATTCGCCGATAACCGTGAACAACATGGTAGGCTGAGAAAAGAACATCGAAAGTTGATAGTGAAGATATCCAAATGGATCGTGGACGTCACAGAGACGTGCGATCAGGCAGAAGTTATCTAGAGTCAACAAAGGAGCAGCAGGGCCTCTCCCATCTAACGTTTCCAAATCCTAAATAGTAACATCCCATATGTGGTCTCAAACTGCTGTACGGGCACACGGCAGGGCGTAGAAGGAAACGAATGCCATACGGTTTTTGGAAGGCAGATTTGACTCGACTGTTTATTTGACACCATGTTCCATTTGAAGCCCCCCTGATGCACACCTAGAGTAGAAACTCCAAAAAAGTGACCCCATTTTAGAAATCACAGGATAGCGTGGAAGTTTTGCTGGTACTATTTTAGGGTACATATAATTTTTTGGTTGCTCTATATTACACTTTTTGTGAGGCAAGGTAACAAGAAATAGCTGTTTTGGCACCGTTTTAATTTTTTGTTATTTACAACATTCACCTGACAGGTTAGAACATGTGGTATTTTTATAGAGCAGGTTGTCACGGACTCGACAATACCAAATATGACAACTTTTTGGGTTGCTTGTTTCAGTTTTACATAACAAAGCATAAAATAAAAAAAATATTCTTTAGTGTCTCTACATTCTGAAAGCCATAGTTTTATTTATTTTCTGAGCGACTGTCTTGTGTAGGGGCTCATTTTTTTCGTAATGAGATGACGGTTTGATTGGCACTATTTTGGGGTGCATATGACTGTTTGATCACTTGCTATTACACTTTTTGTGATGTAAGGTGAAAAAAATAGCTTTTTTTTACACCTTCTTTTTTTTTTTACGGTATTCATCTGAGGGGTTAGGTCATATGATATTTTTATAGAGCAGGTTATTATGGACGTGGCTATACCTAATATGTATACTTTTTTATTTATTTATGTAAGTTTTACACGATAATATCATTTTTGAAAAAAAATAAAAAAATCATGTTTTAGTGTCTCCATACTCTGAGAGCCATTGTTTTTTCAGTTTTTGGGTGAATATCTTAGGTAGGGTCTCAATTTTTGTGGGATGAGATGACTGTTTGAGTGGCACTACTTTGGGGTGCATGTGACTTTTTGATCGCTTTCTATTACACTTTTTGTGATATAAGGTGACCAAAAATTACTTTTTTGACACCGTTTTTATTTTTTATTTTTTACGGTGTTCACCTGAGGGGTTAGGTCATGTGATGGATGTGGCAATACCTAATATATACTTTAAAAAAAATAATAATAAGTTTCACACAATAACAGCTTTTTTAAAACAACAAAAATTATGTTTTAGTGTCTCCATATTCTGAGCCATCGATTTCTGGGCGGTTGTCTTATGTAGCGGCTCATTTTTTGCGGGATGAGGGGACAGTTAGATTGGTACTATTTTGGTGGGCATACGCCTTTTTGATCGCTTGCTGTTGTACTTTTAGTGTTGTAAGGTGACCAAAAAATGGTTTATTTAGCATAGTTTTATTTTATTTTTTGACAGTGTTTATCTGAGGGGTTAGGTCATGTGATATGTTTATAGAGCCGGTCAATACGGATGCGGCAATACCAAATATGCCTACTTTTCTTTTTTTCCCTAGTCTCTACCATTTTTCTTTTTTTACTTAATTTTTACTTGAAACTTTTCATTTTGGGGGGAAAAACTTTATTTTTTCAACTTTTTTTCACTTTATTTTTTGTCCCACTTTGGGACTTCAACTTTTGGGGATATGATCCCCTTTACAATGTATTTCAATACGTCTGTATTGGAATGCATTGACTGTATGAGTAATACATTGTGTATTACTCATACAGCTTCCTGCCTGTGAGATCCAGGGGGGTGGATCTCACAGGCTCTTCACCGTAAGGCAGCCACAATGCCTAAGGAAGGCATTGCGCTGCCTTCCATGCCATCGGGACCCCATTACAGCAGCACGGGGACCCGATGGCAGCGCTGATCACCCGCCGGAATGACCCGTAAATGCTGAAAACCACAGGTCTGAATTGACCTGCAGTTTGCGGTGATCGGAAATACACAGGGCCTAACTGTACGCCCTGTGTCCTTAAGTACCGGGACATCAGGGTGCACAGGTACGCCTTGTGTCCCCAAGAGGTTAAGCTGGAGGAGCAGCATAAGAAGTCGAACAAGGAGTTGCTGAACATCCAGAAAGAACTCCACACTTTGCCTTAGAGGCCTTTTGTTTTGCACTAAATGGAGTTGATGGACATCCAGAAAGAACTCCACACTTTTTCTTAGAGGCCTTTTGTTTTGCACTACAAGGAGTTGATGGGCATCCAGAAAGAACTCCACACTTTTCCTTAGAGGCCTTTTTGTTTTGCATGACAAGGAGTTGATGGACATCCAGAAAAAATTGTTATGTTTTGGAGTAAATTTAAGTTATAAGGTTGCAGAAAGGCCTCTTGAGTCCTGGGGCAACTTCATCCGGATCAGGACAGACAGCAGCAGCAGCAGGTAAAGGTAACGGTGGAGTAAATGTCCTACACAAAACTAAATAGGATCAGGACAGACAGTAGCAACAGCAGCATGTAAAGTTAACGGTGGACTAAACGGCCAACAAAAAACCTTGCAGGATCAGGACAGACAGTAGCAGCATCAGGTACAAGGTTAACGGTGTAGTATAAGGACTAAACATATCTTGGCCAAAAACAGTAATATAATACAGGGGCCGTTTAATTGTTAGGATGAGAATTATGTTGCAAGAATGGGTACCCGAAAGACTGGTGCAACCCCTAAATGAACTTATACACTTCGGTCAGCAGCATGTTCTTTGTTAGCAGCAGGAATGTGGTCCAATGCATACAAATTGCACTATATTACTTTTCCATAAAAATAATATATATATATATATATACATATATATATATATATGTGTGTGTGTGTGTGTGTATGTATATATATACACACTCACCTAAAGAATTATTAGGAACACCTGTTGTATTTCTCATTAATGCATTTATCTAGTCAACCAATCACATGGCAGTTGCTTCAATGCATGTAGGATTGTGGTCCTGGTCAAGACAATCTCCTGAACTCCAAACTGAATGTCAGAATGAGAAAGAAAGGTGATTTAAGCAATTTTGAGCGTGGCATGGTTGTTGGTGCCAGACGGGCCGGTCTAAGTATTGCACAATCTGCTCAGTTACTGGGATTTTCACGCACAACCATTTATAGGGTTTACAAAGAATGGTGTGAAAAGGGAAAAACATCCAGTATGCGGCAGTCCTGTGGCAAAAATGCCTTGTTGATGCTAGAGGTCAGAGGAGAATGGGCCGACTGATTCAAGCTGATAGAAGAGCAACGTTGACTGAAATAACCACTCGTTACAACCGAGGTATGCAGCAAAGCATTTGTGAAGCCACAACACGCGCAACGATGAGGCGGATGGGCTACAACAGTAGAAGACCCCACTGGGTACCACTCATCTCCACTACATATAGGAAAAAGAGGCTACAATTTGCACAAGCTCACCAAAATTGGAAGACTGGAAAAATGTTGCCTGGTCTGATTTCTGTTGAGACATTCAAATGGTAGAGTCCGAATTTGGCGTAAACAGAATGAGAACATGTATCCATAATGCCTTGTTACCACTGTGCAGGCTGCTGCTGGTGGTGGTGGTGGTGGTGTAATGGTGTGGGGGATGTTTTCTGGGCACACTTTAGGCCCCTTAGTGCCAATTGGCCATAGTTTAAATGCCATGGGCTACCTGAGCATTGTTTCTGACCATGTTCATCCCTTCATGACCACCATGTACCCATCCTCTGATGGCTACTTCTAGCAGGATAATGCACCATGTCACAAAGCTCAAATCATTTCAAATTGGTTTATTGAACATGACAATGAGTTCACTGTACTAAAATGGCCCCCACAGTCACCAGATCTCAACCCAATAGAGCATCTTTGGGATGTGGTGGAACGGGAGCTTCGTGCCCTGGATGTGCATCCCTCAAATCTCCATCAACTGCAAGATGCTATCCTATCACTATGGGCCAACATATCTAAAGAATGCTATCCGCACCTTGCTGAATCAATGCCACGTAGAATTAAGGCAGTTCTGAAGGCAAAAGGGGGTCCAAATATATATATACAATTGCAGATATGTATATATATGCCTCGGCACAGCACAAAGACAATGTTCATTTATTCAACCCAAAGCGACGTTTAAGTTCACAGAATGGGACCTTTCTGAAGAAGCGACAAAATTGAATGGTGTCAATACAAAATCAGTTGATTATTTAATGAAAAAGAATAATATTAGAATTTTAGTAAATGTGATTTCTATTGTGCCAAAAAAGAACAGAATAATATAAAACAAATAAAAGTATACATACTGTGAAGACATTAAAGGGTTTCTGTCATCACAAAAATGTGTATTACCTGGCTGACATTAGCGATGTGCTAATGTCAGCTGAACATAACGATATTAGTCCCATGTCACTATGTGCCACCGTTATTTAGAAAAACAAACTTTTATCATATGCAAATGAGGAAATCTAGGAGCAGGGGGGTGTTGCACCTGCTCCTAGAGGCTCCGTTCGCTTACCTCTTTCTATGCCCATTGTGGCAGGCGCAGTACTATGAAGTGCCTTTTGCGCTGTGATATTAGAAGAATTTTAATATCTCTGACTTTTAGTCTAACCAGACTGTCTATTACTCTGTAATTCCTCTAGCACTGTTCTATGGAAACAGTAGGTTTAAAGAGTACACCAAATGCTTCAAATAACTTCTTTATTAACTTCAATTAACTTCAATTTTTCTTCATATGTAACACTGCCACCTCCGCAGCAGATAATCCATGTACAAAACATGTGTTGAAAAGATATCACAAAATGGCGGTATGCATAAGATGGTGGTTCAACTGTTCAATCTTGTCATTCAACATAAAATGGTGGATATATTTCTCTCTTGAGTATCTGTACTCTCACTTTAACCTCTTCAGGACACAGGGCATGTCCTGGTACTTAAGGACACACAGCGTACGGTATGTCCTGTGTATTTCCGATCACCGCCGCTAAATGAGCATTGAGTAGGCACCTCAGCTAAATGCGCGGGGGGTCCCGTGATCCTCCTGTATCGGCGATCGCCGCAAACCACAGGTCAATTTAGACCTGCAGTTTGCGGCTTTACCTGCGGATTTCGGCGGCAATCGGACATGCCATCAGGTCCCAATGCGACCCCCTGGATCTCACAGGCCGGAAGCTGTATGAGTAATACACACAGTATTACTCATACAGCCAATGCATTCCAATACAGAAGTATTGGAATGCATTGTAAAGGATTAGACCCCCTAAAGTTCAAGTCCCAAAGTGGGACAAAAAATAAAGTGAAAAAAAAGTTGAAAAAATAAAGTTTTCCCCCAAAAATGAAAAGTTTCAAGTAAAAATAAACAAAAGCGTAATTTTCCCCAAATAAAGTTTTAAAAAAATAGGGGAAAAAAAAGTATACATATTAGACCTTAAAATGAGACCCTACCTAAGATAATCACCCAAAAACTGAAAAACTATGGCTCTCAGAATATGGAGACACTAAAACATTATTTTTTGTTTCAAAAATGATATTATTATGTAAAACTTACATAAATAAAAAAGTATACATATTAGGTATACGGGTCTAGAAAAATATCACATGATCTAACCTGTCAGATGAATGTTGTAAATAGCGCAAAAAATAAAAACTGTGCCAAGACAGCTATTTCTTGTTACCTTGCCTGACAAAAAGTGTAATATAGAGCAACCAAAAATCATATGTATCCTAAAATAGTACCAACAATACTGCCACTCTATCCCGTAGTTTCTAAAATGGGGTCACTTTTTTGGAGTTTCTACTCTAGGGGTGCATCAGGGGAACTTTAAATGGGACATGGTGTCAAAAAAAACTGTCCAGCAAAATCTGCCTTCCAAAAACTGTATGGCATTCCTTTCCTTTTGCGCCCTGCCGTGTGCCCGTACAGCAGTTTACGACCACATATGGGGTTTTTCTGTAAACTACAGAATCAGGGCCATAAATTTTGAGTTTTGTTTGGCTGTTAACCCTTGCTTTGTTACTGGGTAAAATGGATTAAAATGGAAAATTTGACCAAAAATTTTAATTCTGAAATTTCATCTCCATTTGCCAATAACTCTTGTGGAACAACTAAAGGGTTAACAACGTTTGTAAAATCAGTTTTGAATACCTTGAGGGGTGTAGTTTCTTAGATGGGGTCACTTTTATGGAGTTTCTACTCTAGGGGTTCATCAGGGGGGCTTCAAATGGGACATGGTGTCAAAAAAACCAGTCCAGCAAAACCTGCCTTCCAAAAACCGTATGGCATTCCTTTCCTTCTGCGCCCTGCCGTGTGCCCGAACAGCAGTTTACGACCACATATGGGGTGTTTCTGTAAATTACAGAATCAGGGCCATAAATATTGAGTTTGGTTTGGCTGTTAACTCTTGCTTTGTAACTGTAAAAAAAAAAAAATCAAATGGAAAATCTGCTAAAAAAGGGAAATTTTGAAATTGTATCTATTTTCCATTAATTCTTTATCACGATCGGCGTGACTATCACATATGTGACACAGAGGGAGGGAAAGAGGAAGGCCCTGCCCAAGTGAGAGGGAAGGTGGTGACCCCTGACTCACCTTGCGGCTGGCACCTGGCTGCCCTGACGTCCCTAGACGGGTTCCTCACCCGTACGCCGATCACGTGCCTAAAACCCTGGCTTTCCCTAAGATGGGCCCTAGATAGTGAACAGGGCGGTGGGAACACTAGTCCGCACCACTAGCTCTAAAGGAAAACACCAAGGGGAGGACAGACAATACAGACTCAACATATAATCCCAGGTGGGCGACAACAGGAGACAACAAAAAGCCCAACAGGGATCCGGAGGGTAGCACTCTGGAACAACAACCAGGATTCACAGCTCCAGTGGGTCAGTATAGAAGTCCAGGCAGGAAGCTCTATAACTGGCAACTAGAGAAGTGTGAGAGGAGAATATAAGGAGGTTGGGAGTGGCAGACAAGAAACAGCTGAGGAGGAGAAGCTACGGATCCCTGAGTGAGACAAAAAGGATTGCAAGGCAAACACAGAAAACAATCACTAAGAAACAACGTGATCTTTAGACATAGAGCGCGCAGCCACCCGCTGCGACTTCCTGACCCCGGGTATAACAGAGTCAGACGTGGCTCTTGACACCCTCGTGACAGTACCCCCCCCCCCTTTCACGAGGGGCCTCTGGACACTCAGGACCAGGTCTCTCAGGATGAGAGGCATGGAAAGCCTGAATTAACCTGTTGGCGTTTACCTCTGACGCTGGAACCCACATTCTTTCCTCGGGACCGTAACCCCTCCAATGCACCAGATACTGAAGAGAGCGGCGGACCCGACGAGAATCAACAATTCTGGATATTTGAAACTCCAGATTACCATCCACAATAACAGGAGGAGGTGGCAGCGGTGATGGTTCTAGAGGTGAAACATACTTCTTGAGTAACGACTTATGGAAGACGTTATGGATCTTAAAAGTCTGAGGTAGCTCCAGGCGAAAAGCCACAGGTTTAATGACGGCTACTATTTTATAAGGACCAATGAACCTAGGGCCCAGTTTCCAAGAGGGAACCTTCAACTTAATATTCCTAGTAGACAACCACACATAGTCATTCACTCCTAGGTCCGTACCTGGCGACCGTTTCTTATCGGCCATGCATTTATATTTACCACTCATATTTTTCAAGTTAGCTTGCACCTTCTGCCATACCGATGAAAGAGATGAAGAAAACCGTTCCTCTTCGGGAACCCCAGAAGACCCCCCCTCTTTGAAAGTACAAAATTGGGGATGAAAACCGTATGCACCAAGAAATGGTGACTTGCCAGTGGATTCCTGACAGCGATTATTTATGGCAAACTCGGCTAACGGTAAATATGATGACCACACCTCTTGGTTTTCAGACACAAAACACCTTAAATATGTTTCTAGGTTTTGGTTGGTACGCTCAGTCTGTCCATTCGACTGAGGATGGAAAGCTGAGGAAAAGGACAAGTGTACCCCCAAACGGGAACAAAAAGCTTTCCAAAACTTAGAAATAAACTGGGTTCCCCGATCCGAAACCACGAAGGGACCCCGTGAAGCTTCACGATTTCACTGATAAACACCTGAGCAAGAGTCTTAGCATTAGGAAGTGCGGGTAGCGCAATAAAGTGTACCATTTTGCTAAACCTGTCTACTACTACCAAGATAACTGTTTTACCCGCAGACAACGGTAAGTCAGTGATGAAATCCATTGACAGATGTGTCCATGGCCTATTGGGGATGAAAAGTGGCAATAAAGACCCTGCTGGACGTGTATGAGAGACTTTCGCGCGTGCACAAGTAGAACAAGTAGACACGAAATCCATTACATCCTGACGCAACCTTGGCCACCAAAAACGACGAGACAATAGTTCCAAGGTTGCTTTACTACCCGGGTGCCCAGCAAGTGCCGAATTATGATGTTCCTTTAATAATTCAAGACGCAGGTTTAACGGTACAAACAATTTCTCTGAGGGGCAAGAGGCCGGGGCGTCCCCCTGGGCCTCTAACACCTTTCCCTCTAGAACAGAGTGTACAGCAGAGACAACCACTCCTCTTTGTAAAATAGGTACCGGATCACTAACATTACCCCCTCCAGAGAATCTACGAGATAATGCGTCTGCCTTGGTATTTTTTGCCCCAGGACGATAGGTGATTACAAAGTTAAATCTGGTAAAGAATAGCGACCACCTAGCTTGTCTAGGGGTGAGACGCTTAGCCGATTCTAGGTACAGAAGGTTTTTGTGATCCGTAATCACCGTGACGGGGTGGATTGCTCCCTCTAAGAAGTGACGCCACTCTTCAAACGCCAGTTTAATCGCCAACAGTTCCCTATTTCCAATATCATAGTTCTTTTCTGCTGTAGATAACTTTTTGGAAAAGAAAGCGCAAGGACGCCATTTGCCAGGAGACGGACCCTGAGACAATACAGCCCCCACTCCCACCTCTGACGCATCTACTTCAACAATAAAAGGCTGGGAGACATCAGGTTGAATTAGAACAGGTGCCGAGGTAAATCTCTCTTTTAGAGAGGAAAATGCAATTTTAGCGGCGTCAGACCATTTAGAAAAATCAGTCCCCTTCCTAGTCATGTCAGTAAGGGGTTTAACGATCACTGAATAATTTTTAATGAACTTTCTATAGAAATTTGCGAAACCCAAAAACCGTTGTAGAGCTTTAAGGTTCTCAGGAAGATCCCAATCTAAAATTGCCTGGACCTTCCTAGGATCCATACGGAAACCTGAAGCAGATAATAGATATCCCAGGAACTGTATTTCCTGAACGGCGAAGACACATTTTTCAATTTTCGCATATAATTTATTCGTCCGTAGGACCTGCAGTACTTGCCTGACATGTACTTCATGTGTTTTCAGATCAGCCGAATAAATTAAGATATCATCTAGGTATATGACTACAAACCTGCCGATGAGATGACTAAAAATATCATTAACGAAATGTTGGAAGACAGCAGGGGCATTGGTCAGACCGAAAGGCATGACTAAATTTTCATAATGCCCCTCAGGGGTGTTAAAAGCTGTCTTCCACTCATCCCCTTCCTTGATACGAATCAGATTGTAGGCCCCCCTAAGATCAAGTTTGGAGAACCACCTAGCACCCGCAATCTGATTAAAAAGGTCAGGAATGAGAGGAGGAAGGTATGGGTCTCGGATGGTTATCCGGTTTAGCTCACGGAAATCTAGGCAAGGATGAAGGCCCCCATCTTTCTTTTTAACAAAGAAAAACCCTGCAGCCACGGGTGAAGAAGAGGGTCTGATGTGTCCCTTAGCCAGACTCTCGGAGATATAATCTTTCATGGCTTGTCTCTCAGGACCCGAAAGATTATACAACCTGGACTTGGGTAATTTTGCACCGGGAATCAGGTTAACCGGGCAATCATAAGGACGATGAGGTGGTAGCTTCTGACAACCCTTTTCAGAAAAAACGTCCTCAAAGTCCGAAATAAATGTAGGTAGGGAAGCTATGGAGGGGATTAAGCAATTGTTATTTAAGCAATTCTCTCTGCAATGCTCACTCCACTCCAATATCTCCCTGGCCTGCCAATCCACCACTGGATTGTGCGCTACCAACCAGGGAAGACCCAATACCACAGGAGAGGGAAGGCCCTCCAGAACGTAACATGAAAGACACTCATTATGGTGGTCCCCTACCCGAAGGTGTAAGTTATGGACAATGTGAGTGAGGTTTCTCTGAGACACAGGAGCAGAATCAATAGCGAATATGGGAATAGGTCTCTGCAGCGTACAGAGAGACAAACCCATAGTGCGGGCAAAATGGGCATCTATCAAATTTACCCCTGCTCCACTGTCTAGAAAAAAAGAAATAGACTCCGTCTTAACACCAAAAACAATAACCGCTGGCAATACAAATTGAGATGTTCGTATGGAGGAAACGTATACCCCCCGGCTGACATCCTCCGCACAGCCTGGGGTTAGTAGTTTTCCGACGGTCTTTTGTTTTTGAGAAAGGAGGGACAGACACTAATGAAATGACCCCTCCCCCCACAGAAAAAACAAGCCCCCCACCTACGGCGAACCTCAGGAGGACGGACCTGACGAGAAGTTCCTCCTAGCTGCATAGGCTCATCTAAGTCAGTACAGACTAACTGCTGCTTGGGAGAGGTTACCAATTGCTCAGGAATTTTCGATCTCTCCCTAAGACGTCTTTCTATTCTGATAGAGAGGGACATAACAGCATCAAGTGAAAGGGGGGTCTCATACAGCGCCAGCGCATCCTTAACCCTTTCAGATAACCCAGAGCAGAACTGACTCCTGAGAGCCGGGTCGTTCCACTGAGTATCCGTAGCCCACCTACGGAACTCTGAGCAATATTCCTCTGCTGGCCGATCTCCCTGTAGGAGTCTCCGTAACTTCGACTCAGCCAGGGCGACTTGGTCAGGGTCATCATATATGAGACCCAAAGCCCCAAAAAATCCCTCCACTGACCGGAGAGCCTGGGAACCAGGGGGTAACGAGAACGCCCAGGATTGCGGGTCCCCCTGAAGCAGGGAAATAACAATCCCCACCCGCTGTTCTTCATTACCTGAGGAGTAAGGGCGCAGCTTAAAATATAATTTGCAGGCCTCACGGAACATCACAAATTTGTCCCTTCCCCCAGAAAATCTGTCAGGAAGAACAACCTTGGGTTCTGTAACAACCTGGTTACCCATAGCAACCGCTGGGCTTGCGGTCTGCTGCATTTGCTGCTGTTGTTGGAGGACAGACGCCTTCAATCCTGCCACCTCCAAAGACAGGCCTTGAAGCTGTTTTGCCAAAGCAGCAATAGGATCCATATTGGATTCTAAGTAGAGAGAAAAAAAAAAATTTATTTATTTTTTCTCCCAAAAAATAAGGGCCAGATATAATATCACGATCGGCGTGACTATCACATACGTGACACAGAGGGAGGGAAAGAGGAAGGCCCTGCCCAAGTGAGAGGGAAGGTGGTGACCCCTGACTCACCTTGCGGCTGGCACCTGGCTGCCCTGACATCCCTAGACGGGTTCCTCACCCGTACGCCGATCACGTGCCTAAAACCCTGGCTTTCCCTAAGATGGGCCCTAGATAGTGAACAGGGCGGTGGGAACACTAGTCCGCACCACTAGCTCTAAAGGAAAACACCAAGGGGAGGACAGACAATACAGACTCAACATATAATCCCAGGTGGGCGACAACAGGAGACAACAAAAAGCCCAACAGGGATCCGGAGGGTAGCACTCTGGAACAACAACCAGGATTCACAGCTCCAGTGGGTCAGTATAGAAGTCCAGGCAGGAAGCTCTATAACTGGCAACTAGAGAAGTGTGAGAGGAGAATATAAGGAGGTTGGGAGTGGCAGACAAGAAACAGCTGAGGAGGAGAAGCTACGGATCCCTGAGTGAGACAAAAAGGATTGCAAGGCAAACACAGAAAACAATCACTAAGAAACAACGTGATCTTTAGACATAGAGCGCGCAGCCACCCGCTGCGACTTCCTGACCCCGGGTATAACGGAGTCAGACGTGGCTCTTGACACCCTCGTGACATTCTTGTGGAACACCTAAAGGGTTAACAAAGTTTGTAAAATCAGTTTTGAATACCTTGAGGGGTGTAGTTTCTAGAATCGGGTCATTTTTGGGTGGTTTCTATTATGTAAGCCTCACAAAATGACCCCAGACCTGAAATGGTCCCTAAAAATTGGGTTTTTGAAAATTTCTGAAAAATTTCAAGATTTGCTTCTAAACTTCTAAGCCTTGTAATAGCCCCAAAAAATAAATATCACTCCCAAAATGATCCAAACATGAAGTAGACATATTGGGGATTGTAAAGTAAAATTTTTTGGAGGTATTACTTTGTATTATAGAAGTAGAGAAATTGAAACTTGGAAATTTGCAATTTTTTCCCAATTTTTGGTAAATTTGGTATTTTTTTATAAATTTAAATGATTTTATTTTACTTCATTTTACCAGTGTCATGAAGTACAATATGTGACGGAAAAAAAATCTCAGAATGGCCTGGAAAAGTCAAAGCATTTTAAAGGTATCAGCACTTAAAGTGACACTGGTCAGATTTGCAAAAAATGGCTTGGTCCTTAATGAGAAATAAGGCTGTGTCCTGAAGGGGTTAAGTTATTTAAGCACTTTATGATCTCTCTGAGAGGTATATCTGAGGTCTAACTAATAATTCTTCTTGCAGTATGCAGTTAGCAGTGACTATTTGCAGATTGGTTGAGTATGATCTGGCATGGTTGTATGCAATTTGGATTGCAAAATGGAATCTGAATGCTTGCAATTTGTAGCTTGAAATTTGGTGGAACTGTAAGTAAACACACATATAACTGGTTCCGTATACAGTTCTAATCACTATACTAACAGTAGGAACATTATATAACTGTTTTAAATACCTATTTTGGACTCTTGTTCCCATAAAAACATAGCTCTCAGTGGAGTGAATGTCTCTTCAGCTCCTGTCTCTGGTGAATAATAATTCTAGCAGCTCCTGCTAGGGAAATTCCCAGACAAGCTGTGTGAGAAGCTGGCTGTGATTGGTCTAGACTTCTGCCCATCAACAACAGATTAACACTATGCTTTCTGTTGTTTCTGCTGTGTCACTGAGCTTACCTTACATTACAAAATTAATCTTAAAGGCATATTATCTTTTTCTGCTTCTGTGAACACAAAATATAACAGTTATATGACACCAAAAACATGATGTCACAGTAAATAACTCTGCTTCTGTCTTCAACATATAGGAACTGTATAAAGGTTATTAGCAGGTTTAGCTGTATACACATATAAGCTATACTAGCAACCTAGAACAGGTCTTAGCTGGCCAGCTACACTCCCACCAAAATTACCTATAATTCTATGTTCTTAGTGGTACGACTTGAACATTAATTTGAGGAATTTTCCATCAAGTTCTCAACTTTTAAGAGTCTTTTATCACTCTCAAGTAGAACAACTAACTTCTGTATAGGGCGTTCCAACTTAAGTGGACTAGTGAGACGTTTTACTTTTTTGTCCAGTTTTGAGTCTCCTATTTGTAACAACACTCTTCTTACTAGTTTGTCTTCATCCTTTTGAACTTATAGAACTTTCGCCAATTTCCATTGACTTCTAGGTAAATCTTCTTCTTTTACTAACACTATGTCATCAACTTGGACATTTCTTCTGGGTGTTTGCCATTTACTTCTTAGCATAAGATTGGCTATGTACTCTTTTCTCCATCTATTCCAAAACTGATCTGATAGATATTGAACTCTTCGCCATCTCCTTTGAGCATATAACTCCTCTTTGGTGAACTTGCCTAGGTGGTGGCTGTATGTAATCCGACTTAAGGTGAAGTAGATGGTTGGGAGTTAAAGGGTCCAAACTTGTTGGATCTTTGATGTTATCAACTGCAAGTGGACGACTGTTAACAATAGACATTACTTCATAGAATAGGGTCCTAAGTGAAGCATCATCTATTCTTCCTGCGTTCTTTTTCAAAACTGAACTTAACACATTTCTCACAGTTCTGATTTGTCTTTCCCAAACTCCCCCTGTATGGCTTGCACGTGGAACATTCATGTGAAAATCCCACTGTCTCTCTAACAAATAGTTACTTTTTCTTTCTCAATATCTTTTAGTGCTTTCTTCAATTCATTATTTGCTCTGACAAAATTAGATCCTTGGTCAGATCTAAGCTCTCTGACAGTACCTGATATCTGACATATCCTCTAATATTTCCAGGTGAATTGCTCTGGAGCTTAGACATGTAAATATTAGTCTATATCTCCTGTTCTCCTTGCGGTTCTGTTTGGTGATGAATGAGCCAAAACAATCCATTCCGCTATAAAGAAATGGTGGTGATGGGTTTACACGATCTGCCGGTAAATCTGCCATTCTTTGTTCTTCTGTAGGTCTACGTGCCTTTCTGCAGACTACACATTTACTTATATACTTTGCTATAACTTTTCTTCCTTTCACAATCCTGTAACCACCTTCTCTCAAACAGCTTTGGGTAAAGCTTCTTCCTTGATGCAAGGATATGTTGTGTTAGTGATCAATAATTCATCTTGTGAAGGTAGAGTTTTTGGGTAGAATTGCTGGATGCTTCACTCTGCTATGTAACGATGCATTTTCCAGTCTCCCTCCCACCTTCAGTATACCATCCTGCAGAACAAGATTAAGCTTGTACAATGGGTGGTTGTGTGGAAGCCTTTTAGGTTCTTGACTAAGTCTCTTCAACTCTTCACTGTAGAATCGCTGTTGAATGAGTCTTATGACTGTTTCTTCAGCTTTCATTCTTTCTTCTACATTCAACAATTCATTCTTTCTGATTCCCTTTGCCAAACATTGAATTCGAGCTACTACATTTATGACTGTAATCCATTTTGAACACCTGGCTAGTCTTTCAAGTATGTCATCTTGACACTTAGCAGCAGTGCTCAATTCTTACTTCTGGATCACCCATAGAAAATTCTGTGTAACCTTTACTGGGTGTGATTTCCTTTTCCCAAAGGAACTCTGGGCCTGTGAACCAATTAGAATTTTTCAATTCTGTTACATTCAGGCCTCTTGAAGCATGATCTGCTGGGTAATGCTTTGTGTCAATGTGATGCCAATGTTCCGGAATTGTTATTTCCCGAATTTTCTCAACTCTGTTGGCGACAAAGATATGGTATTTTCAAGCTTTGTTGCTTATGTATCCTAAGACAACTTGTGAGTCTGTCCAAAAATATTCTTCATCTATTTTCAATTCCAATTCTTCTCTCAAAATCTTGCTTACTGATGCTGAAACTACAGCTGCTGTCAGTTCAAGTCTTGGTATTGTCTGAATACTGGTAGGCACGACTCTGGCCTTCCCCATAACCAGGGCACAGTGTATCTTTTCTTATCCTATTACTCTGATGTAGGAGCACTGACCATAACCATAACTACTGGTATCTGAAAAATGATGAAGTTCTATTCTCTTGTACTTTCCGAAATTATGAGGTACAAAACATCTGGGTATCCGAACTTCTCTCAAGCTTTGCAAGTCTCTTATCCAACTCTCCCACCTTGGCCTCAAACTTTAAGGTATGGACTCATCCCATCCCAACTTCTGTCTGCATAATTCTTGCAGTATTTCTTTTGCTCTGAGGATTACTGGGGCCAAGAATCCCAATGGATCAAATATAGAAGCCACTGCAGAAAGAATGGGTCGTCTAGTTGCAACTTTCTCTTTAATAGATACTTCAAAGAAGAACTTGTCGTTCTCTACATTCCATCCCAATCCAAGTACGTTCTGAACTGGAAGATGATCATAATTGAGATCTACATTCTTCATTGTTGCTGCACATTCAGAAGTCCCTGATAGATTCCAGTACCTCTCTGTTGTTTGAGATTAATTTGTGAAGGAGCAGGCTTCCTCTTGCGCATAACTCTTGGCTTTCTTTCACTAGTTTGATTGCAGATTCTGTAGACTCTAGACTTATGAGACCATCATCTACATAAAAGTTTTTCTTCAGGAAATTTGCTGCTGATGGGCAATCCTTTTTATTCTGATTAGCCAGGTACTTCATACCATAATTGTTGCAACCTAGAGATGATGCTGCTCCAAACAAGTGTGCTTTTGTTTTGTATTCTGCTGGCTCTGTATCTGTATCTCCATCCTCCCACCCAAAAAACCTCAGGAAGTCTCTATCTAAATTTTTGACATGAAACTGGTGGAACATCTTTTCAACGTCACACATGACCGCTACGGGATACTTTCTGAATCTACCTGAGTACTCCAGGCAGAGTGTTCGTAAGATCTGGTCCTTTTAGTAGATGATCATTTAATGCAACACCATTGTACTTTGCTGAGCAATCAAATACTATTCTAATCTTATCTGGTTTCTTTGAGTGGTAAACACCTTGATTTGGGATGTACCACACTTCTTCTTCTTTAGGTTGGTTATTAACTTTCTCTGCATGTCCTTCTTTGAGATGCCTTCCATGAATTTCAAATAATCCTGCTTGAATTTGGGATCTCTTCCCATATTTTTCTTCAAACATTTCAATCTTGCTATGGTAAGATTTCAGTTATTTGGCAGACGAGGTCGTTCTCTAAAGGGTGATGGTATTTCAAGATGATCTTGTTGATTCTGCTGAATACTTTCTTCTAGAGTGTGTACGAACTTTATGTCTTCTTGGGATACACTCTTTTCTTTAGAACTTAGGGTCTTGATTACTTTTGCTGGGCTTACAGTTGGTAACTCTTGGACAGACATCGGATGACACAATCCTGTCACCTGTCTTGAGTTTGCGATCTGCTATTTTCCTCCAACAACACCCCATCCTAGATCAGTTTGAACAGCGTAGGGTTCACCCTTTCCTCCTGTGATTAACTTTCGTGGTACCAAGGCTTCGGGACAATCGTAACCTATCAACAGTCCAACAGCAAACTCTTTCAGTGGGGACATTTCATGAGATATGACAGATAGGTGCTCCCATTCATTGGCTGTTTCACAGGCAGGTATGCGATCTAGAGGTATATCGTATTTTGTATAACCACTGAGGAAGGGGATACCCCCCCCCCCCCCGAACATATGTGAGTGCAACACATCGACCACACTAAGGAATAGTGTCAAAGTCAATCTGGAACTCTGCTCGATAGATGAAAAACAGACGGAGTCTACATTCAAACAAGCAGGCTCACGTGTAGTGAGCAAACAACGCTGTGGACACGCTACCTGCTCGACTGAAGGAGGAGACCTGAGCAAGTTCTTTTTGGACGGCAGAAACTTGCAACATCGGACGCTAGAAGCCCCTAACACCGGTAAGACTGTCTTTATTTAAAAAGCCGGTGATACTGTTATATGCTTCAATACTGACCCTAAGCGGGACGTGGCCAGGTCAGCGATATAGCAAGATTCTGCAGCCTATAACTACAACTACACACTGTCCTACAAAAGTCAGACCAGAGGATCCAAAACTATATACTATTATCTAGTATTGGGGACATTTGGAAAACTCTATTTTGGAAAACCTTATTCTGAAAGACCACCCCAGAATTAGTCCTCTATTTAACGGAACACCTTAGGGACTCATACTTTCACTGTTTGTTCATCAAGAACTTGGGCCATTCCTACAATTTGTTAATACCAGCGCTGGTAGAAATGAATTATGCTATATTCATATATTAATTTATGCTATTTTAATGAACTATGCTGCTATAGTTACTGATTTGCTATAAACCATGCTGCTATAATTAACTTATGCCATATCTATTCCAGTTACAAGCGGTAGCCCTATCACTTTTTTCATTCCATTTAGGGAGTGTGTCTGTCCCTGGATATATTGTATACCTTCAACCATAGGTGATACAATATCCTAATCATCTTTGCTGTGACATTATTGGACAATTCATTATTGCTTATCGTTTTTACTGTTATATATTGTTATATATTTTAACTGAACCAAATAAAGTGAATGACCCAGTATCCTAGGTGTGCCCAGTCCTTTTCTATTCAATTCTCTATATCGTATTTTGTATAAGCTGGAGGTAGATCTAATGTGTAGTTTAAATGAAGTCCTCTAACTCTCAGTCCTTTTGACCCTTTGACTGTTCACTAATGTGTCTCTCCCCATCATGTGCCATTGCTTTCTCCTTCCCTCACTCTGCAAGAGAATACCAATACTTTATTTTCTTCCTCAGTATCTTTAGGTATTGAGGATTTATCCTTCTTTGGACATTCTTCATGTAGTGTTCTAGGATGGCGTCCTTTGCAAACAGTGTATGTGGCCTTTTTCTTACACTCCTTAGTAACATGGCATTTTCATAGGCATCTGAAACACAGTTGGTTATCCAGCACAAATTTTTTATTTTCTTCTGGGGACTTCTCCTTCAATTGTTGGCACTTATGTATGGATCGCTTCTTTCCACATAACATACACTTGAAGGTAGTCTGAAGATTTGTAGGTTCTGTCTCTCTACTGATCTAGTGACTTTGAACTTTGCTCTCGTAGGTATCTGGACCTTTAGCTGCTGTGTTGGTTGCAAAGCTAGTTGCTCTTGCACGTCTTACCTCTATTGTAGCCCATTCTTCTAAGGATTTTGAGACATAAGATGATGTTACTGGATTACATGCTATCTGTGCTTCCTCATTGATGAAGTCAGAGAACTCTTTAAAACTTGGGAAGTTCTTACCTAGATCAAACTGTTTAGTCACATTGCGATTCCATCTAGAAGCCACTTCTTCAGGTAGCTTAGTTAGTATCCAGTGGTTTTCTAGATAGTCGTTCAGTACTTGCAGGAAGTCACCGAACTCTTGGAGTCTGAAGTGTTCTTTAGGACCTATTTTAGGCCAGTTATTCAATTTCTCTCTAAAAGCTCTTTGTACTAAGAAAGGATGACCATATCTTGCATTAAATTTTTCCCAAGCTTGCTTGTAGGCTTCTTCGTCTTTTCTATAGAAGTTACCTTCAAGAACTTTCTTTGCTTCCCCACAAAACATATCTCTGAAGGTAGAATAACTTGTCGATTGGACTGAAGCAATGAAGCTCAATGATCATTTTAAAACTTGCCTTCCACTCTATGAACTTCAGGACGTCTCCTGAAAATACAGTGGGTTCTGGCATGGGAAGTCTAGCGAGGACTGTTCTCTGTTGTCCTGTTGGGACAATAGTTGTAACAATCTCCTGAGCATTGCCGTGACATCTAGGAATAGAATCATCCGGTTCTATTCTTTTACTTAGTTCTGAATTAGGTGAGTCATTTTCTTTATCTTTTCTGGTAGAGATAGAGGGTAAATTCATACACCTTTTTCCTAACACTGAACTAGGCCTCTCTTTGTTTTTTTTTAGCAGGGATGGAAGGATAATAACTTATTCTCTCACTGAATGCTGGAGATTCCCTTCCATTCCATTGGGTGTAAGTAGGAAAGTAGGAGTTTGCTTCTTCACTTAGAGCAGATTTAAACCTATGACTACTCTGATTCATATCCTCTTCGTGTACTCTGAGCCTGGCTTCTATGATCTTAACTTTTTTGCCTTTCCAGACTTTTAATCTGTTGGCGTTGTGCCTCGACTTAAAGGGAACCTGTCACCAGTTTTATAGTGTCCTAACTAAGGGCAACATAAATAAATGATTGATTCTCTTAGAAAAATGCTGGGTCACTTTCTTTAATTGACCTAGCCAATCTGCCAACATCTTGTATTGAAAAGCTCCAGCTGATAATGATGAGTCATGCATATTTATGAACTCCTGACTCTCCCCGCCTACCTGCTGCTGATTGACAGTTATTTCCCATATGAATCAGCAGCAGGTGGGCAGGGGAGTGGCTATAGCTGTTAATTAAATAAACGGACTCAATGACATCACGCTGGACTCAAATCAGCTCATTAGTATACGGCATGTGGCATCTTTGTGTTTATATTATGAGGTAACCATCTGTCATACCAGTAAGTGATTACATCTAAAATACTTTTTAGTAGTTAATGATTGTATATAATTAGTTAGATTATAATCAAATATACACATGACAGGTTCCCTTTAAGCTTCCATTTGATGTCGTTGTGCATCTATTTCAGCTTCCATCTGATGGCGTTGTGCATCCATTTCAGCTTATATCTGATGGCATTGTGCATCCTTTTCAGCTTCCTTTTTAGTGATCAGTTGGCGCTGTGCCTCGAAGGCATCTTCCATTTCAATTTCTGCTCTCTTGACAGAAAGTTGTTCAGCTAATTCCTTTATTTTGGCTGAAGTATTTGAGGACTCTGATATGTTGGTGGTACTTCTGCTAGCAAAGGAAGTCACACTTGAGATTGTGGTTCCCCTTAAGGACCTAGCATAGTCTCTCATAAAAAGCTTGTTCATTTTACTTCTTGCTTTAACTTCATCATAGTTTTCTGCAGATGACAGTTCTCTCATGAGCTTTATCATATCTTTAGTGACCGCAGTGCATGTGTCCATGTTCTTTACAATACCCTGGGAAGGTGTCGTAAGCGACCACAGGTTGACATATACACTGCCATAAACTCTGATTCAGATTCTTCTACCGTCTCTACCATATCACTCAAGTTCCCTTTTATACTTTTTTGTTTTAACTTTCCATGAATGCTTTTAATGTATAATTTCCACTTCTCATACATTCTGGTGAACTTTTTTCCTTTTAATGCTGCTTCTTGCTCCAAATTTTCCAATATCTTTGGGGTCGGTTTTCTGGCACGTGATGAACGTCTTAGTTCATCTGTTTGGGCTATATTTCTTTGAGGCGAGACTAATGCTGCATCAGACTCTTCTACCTCAGACAGGTTCCTTTGCTCTTCCCCCTCTACTCTATCTATCTTTGTATCCTCTAACAGTGGCATGGTAATATTAAGCTTAAACATTTTACTTTAAATGCTATAACAATCAATACAAATATTAAGAGTCCTTTCACTTTAAATGCAATATTGACAAATGCAAAAATAACTTTCACTTTAAATGTAACAGCGATAAATGCAGGCAATAAATAACTTTTACTTTAAATGCAATAGAGAACGTAATACAAACTGTCCTTTGTTTTGCTTTAAAGTCTCTTTATGCCAAAGCCTATATGCAATGATAAGTAATAAAAGGAAAGCTCTCTGAAGAGCAGGATATTGCGATCTGAAGGTTGCTGGAACAAATGTCTGTCTTAAAGGAGACTTGTCTTTTCTTGCTGTGATGTGATGCTCTGCGCTGACTTGCCGCCTCCGCAGCAGATAGTCCATGTACAAAACACGTGTTGAAAAGATATCACAAAATGGCGGTATGCATAAGATGGTGGTTCAACTGTTCAATCTTGTCATTCAACATAAAATGGTGGATATATTTCTCTCTTGAGTATCTGTACTCTCACTTCAAGTTATTTAAGCACTTTATGATCTCTCTGAGAGGTATATCTGAGGTCTAACTAATAGTTCTTCTTGCAGTATGCACTTAGCAGTGACTATTTGCAGATTTGTTGAGTATGATCTGGTATGGTTGTATGCAATTTGGATTGAAAAATGGAATCTGAATGCTTGCAATTGTATGCTTGCAATTTGAAGCTTGCAATTTGGTGGAACTGTAAGTAAACACACATATAACTGGTTCAGTATACAGTTCTAATCACTATATTAACAGTAGGAACATTATATAACTGTTTTAAATACCTATTTTGGCCTCTTGTTCCCATGAAAACATAGCTCTCAGTGGAGTTTATGTCTCTTCGGCTCCTGTCTCTGGTGAATAATAATTCTAGCAGCTCCTGCTAGGGGAATTCCCAGACACGCGTGTGTGTGAAGCTGGCTGTGATTTGTGAAAACTCTTGCTGTGTGAGAAGCTGGCTGTGATTGGTCTAGACTTCTGCCCAGCAACAACAGATTAACACTATGCTTTCTGTTGTTTCTGCTGTGTCACTGAGTTTACCTTACATGACAAAATTAATCTTAAAGGCATATTATCTTTTTCTGCTTCTGTGAACACAAAATATAACAGTTATATGACACCCAAATCATGATGTCACAGTAAATAACTCTGCTCCTGTCTTTAACACATAAACATAGGAACTGTATTAAGGTTATTAGCAGGTTTAGCTGTATACACATATAAGCTATACTAGCAACCTAGGACAGGTCTTAGCTGGCCAGCTACACCCTTCTACACTTGATTGACAGGGCCAGGCCAGCGTTGCTCTCCTGTCTGCCAGGGAAATCTCGCGCCTGCGCCGTCCCGTTCAGTATTCGGCGAAGGCACAGTGAGGGAAGATCATTCGCCGACAGCCGGCTTCCTCACTACGCCTGTGCTGAATACATCGCAGTGAGGAAGCCAGCTGCTGGCGAACGTCCTTTCCTCACTACGCCTGCGCCGAATACTAAACGGGATGGCAAAGGCGCTAGATTTCCCCAGCATATAGGAGATAAATGCTGGCCTGTCTCTGTGAATCAAGTGTAGAAGGACTGTCACGGCTGAGGATGGGGGAAATCCTCAGCCGTGCGATGATGTAAGATGTCCGGTCGCTACTAGGCCAGGACCACAGAATTAGGGAGCAGGTCACCTCCTAATGCGTCCCTAACACTGACCCTGTCTCCTGTCTGCATGAGCCGACCTTGATGGTAGGAGGGCTCATACGCTGGAACCTTATAGTCCCTACAAGCCCTCAAGTCGGCCCTGAACTAGAGACAGAGTAAGACAACCCACTCCTCCTAGACACAGAGGAGCAGGAGTCTCACTGGCCAAGCAGCATGAAGAAAGGGGGAACATAAACAGTCTTATGGATATGGCAGGTGAACTAACTAGTTCCACCTACCTGCCACAGCCTTGCTGACTGGATCCCTGTGGACACAGGGATCCAGATCCATAAGCTGCACAGAAACCAAAGAGACAAGACATCAAGCATACATCAGGGAAAGGAATCTTATGACCGGAAGGGTGGCCCTTACAAGAAGGATGGAATCCACAGGCGGCTGCTTCAGCCAAGCATGACTGAAAGCAACCTACTGAGCAGTGCTCCAGACACAGGCTTTATAGGGCAAAATGACCACACCCACCGGACAGACACACCCAGTGACATCACACACACTGGGAAGAGGGTTAACCCTTCCAGCACCACAGGAAAGGAAAACACCAAACATACAGGGGAAGTGACCAAACTAAGATCACCCTGTGGCTGTTGCCGCTGGCAACGACATGGGTGGCAGCCATCCTGGGAGACAGCCCGAAGGCCGAGACACTGCCACCACATGTACATAATACCAAACGTTGCCACGGGCAGCCACAGTGAAAGGACGATGTCCGTGCGCACCAAACATAAACTACAGTGCACACAAGACATACAACACAGAGTGCACACAAACATAACACAGTGCACACAACACACAGACACCTAACATAGAGGTTGCAAGGTGCAACCACATGCACAGCAGGAAAGCTGTGACCAGACTAACGTTGTCAGCGGCAACCACAGGTGAGGCAAATACCAGTGCCCTCACCTGTGATTGACAACAAAACCAAAACCGCTGACAACCACATGCGGTTGAAGAGTCACGGTCATAACCATGGCCGTGACACTCCTACCCCTCAAAGCCCCCCCCACCGAAAAAAAAAAACGAAACTGGTGAGGAACTCACACAAGGGGAAGTGACCAAACTAAGATCACCCTGTGGCTGTTGCCGCTGGCAACGACATGGGTGGCAGCCATCCTGGGAGACAGCCTGAAGGCCGAGACACTGCCACCACATGTACATAATACCAAACGTTGCCACAGGCAGCCACAGTGAAAGGACGATGTCCGTGCGCACCAAACATAAACTACAGTGCACACAAGACATACAACACAGAGTGCACACAAACATAACACAGTGCACACAACACACAGACACCTAACATAGAGGTTGCAAGGTGCAAACCGCATGCACAGCAGGAAAGCTGTGACCAGACTAACGTTGTCAGCGGCAACCACAGGTGAGGCAAATACCAGTGCCCTCACCTGTGATTGACAACAAAACCAAAACCGCTGACAACCACATGCGGTTGAAGAGTCACGGTCATAACCATGGCCGTGACAAGGACGTGGAAAGAGGTAAGCTAATGGAGCCTCTAGGAGCAGGTGAAACGCCCCCCCCCCCCTGCTGCTAGAGGCTCATTTGAATATTATAAAAGTTAGTTTTTCTAAATAACGGCGGCACATAGTGACATGGGACTAATATACAGTCAGGTCCATAAATATTGGGACATCGACACAATTCTAACATTTTTGCCTCTATACACCACCACAATGGATTTGAAATGAAACGAACAAGATGAGCTTTAACTTCAGACTGTCAGCTTTAATTTGAGGGTATTTACATAAAAATCAGGTGAACGGTGTAGGAATTACAACAGTTTGCATATGTGCCTCCCACTTGTTAAGGAACCAAAAGTAATAGGACAATTGGCTTCTCAGCTGTTCCATGGCCAGGTGTGTGTTGTACACTCATTATCCCAATTACAATGAGCAGATAAAAGGTCCAGAGCTCATTTCAAGTGTGCTATTTGAATTTGGAATCTGTTGCTGTCAACTCTAAAGATGAGATCCAAAGAGCTGTCACTATCAGTGACGCAAGCCATCATTGGGCTGGGAAAAGAAAACAAACCCATCAGAGAGATAGCAAAAACATTAGGCGTGGCCAAAACAACTGTTTGGAACGTTCTTAAAAAGAAGGAATGCACCTGTGAGCTCAGCAACACCAAAAGACCCGGAAGACCACGGAAAACGACTGTGGTGGATGACCGAATAATTCTTTCCCTGGTGATGAAAACACCCTTCACAACAGTTGGCCAGACCAAGAACACTCTCCAGAAGGTAGGTGTATGTGTGTCAAAGTCAACAATCAAGAGAAGACTTCACCAGAGTGAATACAGAGGGTTCACCACAAGATGTAAACCAGTGGTGAACCTCAAAAACAGGAAGGCCAGATTAGAGTTTGCCAAACGACATCTAAAAAAGTCTTCACAGTTCTGGAACAACATCCTATGGACAGATGAGTCCAAGATGAACTTATACCAGATTGATGGGAAGAGAAGAGTATGGAGAAGGAAAGGAACTGCTCATGAGTCTAAGCATACCACCTCATCAATAAGGCATGGTGGTGGTAGTGTCATGGCGTGGGCATGTATGGCTGCCAATGGAACTGGTTCTCTTGTATTTATTGATGATGTGACTGCTGATAAAAGCAGCAGGATGAATTCTGAAGTGTTTCGGGCAATATTATCTGCTCATATTCCGCCAAATGCTTCAGAACTCATTACAGATGGACAATGACCCAAAGCATACTGCAAAAGCAACCAAAGAGTTTTTTAAGGGAAAGTAGTGGAATGTTATGCAATGGCCAAGTCAATCACCTGACCTGAATCCGATTGAGCATGCATTTCACTTGCTGAAGACAAAACTTAAGGGAAAATGCCCCAAGAACAAGCAGGAACTGAAGACAGTTGCAGTAGAGGCCTGGCAGAGCATCACCAGGGATTAAACCCAGCATCTGGTGATGTCTATGTGTTCCAGACTTCAGGCTGTAATTGACTGCAAAGGTTTTGCAACCAAGTATTAAAAAGTGGAAGTTTGATTTATGATTATTATTCTGTCCCATTACTTTTGGTCCCTTAACAAGTGGGAGGCACATATGCAAACTGTTGTAATTCCTACACTGTTCACCTGATTTGGATGTAAATACCCTCAAATTAAAGCTGACAGTCTGCAGTTAAAGCACATCTTGTTTGTTTTATTTCAAATCCATTGTGGTGGTGTATAGAGCCAAAAATGTTAGAATTGTGTCGATGTCCCAATATTTATGGACCTGACTGTAGTTATGTTCAGCTGACATTAGCACATTACTAATGTCAGCCAGGTTAATACCCATTTTTCTGATGACAGAAACCCTTTAACAACTTCCATAAAAGTAAGTGATATCATATAAGCTTAATTCTTAGAATTTTATTCTTATAAAAATATTAAACAAATTTAATTTATCTTTAAAATATCTGGTGTACCAATAAAAAAAAATATATATATTTTAGGGCAAGAAAACTAACCAGCATGGATCAAATATACCGTCCCATTCGGTTAACTGCGCATGTTGGTGCATTGCTTCCGCACTACATAAAGAAAAAAGAAAAAAAGCAATAATGTGATCGCATCAAATGAGCAACACACACATGCAGTGAGTGTCCATTGACAAGGTGCTCACATCATAACAGATCATGTCTTTGCACTATTAAAAGAACGCAAGCTGAGCTACAAAGACATTCTGTCTATGTGGTCACATGATAGCAAACCTTATAAATTACAAGAACAGCTCCCAAAATGGTGACATGGCTTCAAGACTATTATATATACCATATTTTAGATTGGACAGTGAAAAATTTAGATTCTCTAAAAATCGCATGTGCACATTATCATTACATAGTTGTCAAGAATTAACATTAAACAAAAATGTATATATAGATATATACATGTTGCAATAACGCTCCATTCCCAAAACAGATATACTACACAGATGAGTATAACGCCAGTCACACCCAACCATGTGGAGAGGTCAACATGGAAGTCAGGCATCCTTTCCAGGATGACAGACAACACAATTTTTTAACCTAAATCATGATTAAAACAATTGCAAAGACAATAATAAACTAATGCATTTTTATTCTAGTCCTCAAAAATTCCGGTACAATGTTAACTGCACATGAAATATTGAGAAGGGAAGCCCACACGCGGTCCCCAGCTAGTTTTGGTAAGAACCACACAGTAGGGCCGCCCAAAACACAAGTAACTAAAAATGATATACAAATAAAATAAATTAAATGAAAAAAAAAAGTTTTTGGGTGAATGAAGCTTAACACATTATGATCATATTTAAATCAAAAGTATAATAAATATATATATATAGAAGTCAACTCTGGCCTCGTTTCGTGCGTGAGGATTGCTTCTGTTCAAGCTCCTAGAAATTTGTTTTGTGCGCCTTGCAAACACTACTACCACAGCTACTGGATCAGGTAAGTGACTGCCACACTTGCAGTCTCGGTCTCATAAGTCCGGCCGGCAGTGCCGGCTCCCTAGGTAACGAGAAGCCACACTGCACCGGAGCGTCTGCCAGGCAGCTTCGGCTCCCATGTGGCACGAATCGTAGGGTGCAGGGGTCAGCGTAATCCCAGTTCGTATTTCTTCCCCCTTAATGTCTGTCACGGGCCGCTGTGCCGCTAGTTAGGCAGGGTCCTTGTCAGCAGTATGCCCCCCCCCCCTTATGCCCGCACTGGCCCCATGTCATCTTTGCGGCGCGCTTACCCGGGCGTTCCTGCTTGTGGTCTCCTCCGCGGTCTGTACGAGCTGCAGGCGGCTGGTAACTGTGTGGGCTCCCCCTATTGGCCGCTGGAGCCGGTACAGTCCATGGGGCAGCGATGGACGGTGCAGGCTCCCTCTGGTGGCGACTGCCGGCAGTGCAGTCCATGGCTCTGTGCTCTGTGTTGGCTCCATCTAGTGGCCGTCAGAGCTATGACCACCTTGGGGAGATTTAGTTAGAGTTATTTGAGAAAAAAAAAAAGGGGAATAAATAAAAAAAAATAAAATAATAATATACATATATGAAAAAAAAAAAAAACATGCTTTTTTATTGATGGAGTTGTTTTAAGGGAGAGGGCGACATACTTGTTCAGTGCTAGTTAGAGGATCTCCGTATTGTTGGTTGCACGCCTCTACGCCTGGCGGTATGGCGTACGCAAGGATCTTACATGTGATTTTATTCCAGGATTTGTGTCGGCCTTCTTCAAAATATATTCTGCACGCTGTTCAACCATCAGGGTACAGTATGGCAGTAGCTATGTCATGTTACTATACTATTCTCTCCATCTGGTAGTGGGTCAGTTGTGCCACCGTCAGACTCACCAATCACTGGGGTGTTCTAGGTTCAGCTATCGCTTCTCGTTGTCTCAGGTCTTCTCGTCCCTTTTCACACGTATTCTTCACAGTTGCATGGGTCTTGGCCTACTCACAGCTTACGTCACATGGTCCCGGTGTTGGTTGACAGTCAGGGTTTGATTTGTGCATGCTGTATCCACAGGGTATGTCACGTGCTTCAGACATAGTGGAGGCTTTGGTCGACGAGAACCCCGCCAGGATGTCAGAAGGGGGCAGTGTGTCGCCTCTTCGCAGTTGGACCGTCCCTAGGCTGATGGCGGAGTTGTCCAGAAGGGGTATTTCGTATCCCGCTTTTGCTTGGAAGGCCGAGTTATACCGGTTACTGGTCGTTAACTCAGGCCCTCAGCAGCAGGAAGAGGTCTCCGTGATCATAGTTCAGAATTCTCTGACACAAATCCATCTTATGTTGAATAACTTGAATTCATCTGTCACGGATGTGCAAACCAGGTTGGAAGCGGTTGAGTCTCGTAGTTCTGTCACTACTCCGCAGACCATCGATGCCGCAGTTCCGTCCACATCTATGGCGACAGGGGCAGGTGTCTCTGTGACAGCGCCCAATATTATGCCGGCACATTTGTTCCTGCTAATCTAAAGAAGGACCTACTGGAAGGTAGGGATGTCAATCTAGCATCCTTACTGGTCGCTACACGGGATCTTTCTGATAGTAGGGTAATTGCTTGTGGGGATGTGTCAATGATTCTGAAAGGCCGGGACCACAGGCTGAACCGGAAGCTCACGGTACCTGAGTTTGTTCTTGCATTTAGTTTATACAGAGACGTAATCTGTTCAGTTTGTCCTGAGAGAAAGGAAGAACTTGATTTGTATTTATTTAGGATAACAGAGTTGGGATACAAGTATGGTAGTAGTTCCTTCTGCGACTACTACTGTTCTTTCTCGGCCAAGGCAGCTGCTACTTTGGGTCAGTTCCAGTTTCTCACAAACTGGGCTAATATTGATACAGAGATATTTTGTAGGCATTTCGCCGGGCTTAAGGCTCCCTGTGCCAATCAATTTACCATTCTACTGTGTGGTGTCATAAGGCTGCTCCAAGTGAGGGGTCCAGTTCCACAGGTCCTGTTCCCGGCCCGTCCGATTCACACAGATCCTCTGGTTTAGTTGACAAGCTGGGAAGACCCATCAAACTACTCGGCAGGTCACAGATTTGCAATAATTTGAACTACGCATTCTGTAACTTCAGTCAGTGCCGCTTGCTACACATACAGTACAGACCAAAAGTTTGGACACACCTTCTCATTCAAAGAGTTTTCTTTATTTTCATGACTATGAAAATTGTAGATTCACACTGAAGGCATCAAAACTATGAATTAACACATGTGGAATTATATACATAACAAAAAAGTGTGAAACAACTGAAAATATGTCATATTCTAGGTTCTTCAAAGTAGCCACCTTTTGCTTTGATTACTGCTTTGCACACTCTTGGCATTCTTTTGATGAGCTTCAAGAGATAGTCACCTGAAATCGTCTTCCAACAGTTTTGAAGGAGTTCCCACAGATACTTAGCACTTGTTGGCCCTTTTGCCTTCACTCTGCGGTCAACCATCTCGATTGGGTTCAGGTCCGGTGACTGTGGAGGCCAGGTCATCTGGCGCAGCACTCCATCACTCTCTTTCATGGTCAAATAGCCCTTACACAGCCTGGAGGTGTGTTTGGGGTCATTGTCCTGTTGAAAAATAAATGATGGTCCAACTAAACGCAAACAGGATGGAATAGCATGCAGCTGCAAGATGCTGTGGTAGCCATGCTGGTTTAGTATGCCTTCAATTTTGAATAAATCCCCAACAGTGTCACCAGCAAAGCACCCCCACTCCATCACACCTCCTCCTCCATGCTTCACGGTGGAAACCAGGCATGTAGAGTCCATCCGTTCACCTTTTCTGCGTCGCACAAAGACACGGTGGTTGGAACCAAAGATCTCAAATTTGGACTCATCAGACCAAAGCACAGATTTCCACTGGTCTAATGTGCATTCCTTGTGTTCTTTAGCCCAAACAAATCTCTTCTGCTTGTTGCCTGTCCTTAGCAGTGGTTTCCTAGCAGATATTCTACCATGAAGGCCTGATTCACACAGTCTCCTCTTAACAGTTGTTCTAGAGATGTGTCTGCTGCTAGAACTCTGTGTGGCATTGACCTGGTCTCTAATCTGAGCTGCTGTTAACCTGCGATTTCTGAGGCTGGTGACTCGGATGAACTTATCCTCTGCAGCAGAGGTGAGTGACTCTTGGTCTTCCTTTCCTGGGGAGGTCCGCATGTGAGCCAGTTTCTTTGTAGCGCTTGATGGTTTTTGTGACTGCACTTGGGGACACTTTTAAAGTTTTCCCAATTTTTCGGACTGACTGACCTTCATTTCTTAAAGTAATGATGGCCACTCGTTTTTCTTTACTTATCTGCTTTTTTCTTGCCATAATACAAATTCTAACATTCTATTCAGTAGGACTATCAGCTGTGTATCCACCTGACTTCACCACAACGCAACTGATGGTCCCAACCCCATTTATAAGGCAAGAAATCCCACTTATTAAACCTGACAGGGCACACCTGTGAAGTGAAAACCATTTCAGGTGACTACCTCTTGAAGCTCATCAAGAGAATGCCAAGAGTGTGCAAAACAAATAGAAATTTCAAAAAAGTGACTCCATCTAAGAAAGTACACCCCTCAAGGTATTCAAAACTGGGTTTACAAACTTTGTTAACCATCTAGGTGTTCCACAAGAGTTAATGGCAGATGGAGAAACAATTTTGAAATTTCTATCTTTGGGAAAATTTTCCATTTTAACCCTTACTTTATTACTGGAAAAAATGGGTTGCCCTGATTCTGTAGTTTGCAGAAACACCCCATATGTGGTCGTAAACTACTATTTGGCTAAACGGCAGGACATAGAAGAAGGGGAACGCCATATGGTTTTTGGAAGGCAGATTTTGCTGGACTGGTTTATTTGCACCATGTACCCTTTCAAGCCCCCTGATGCACCCCTAGAGTAGAAACTTCATAAAAGTGACCCCATCTAGGAAACTACGGGATAAGGTGGTTGCTGTTTTGGGACTATTTTAGGATAAATATGATTTTTGGTTGCTCTATTTTACACTTTTTTGAGGCAAGGTAACCAAAAATTTAAATTCTAAAATTGTTTCTACATTCGCAATTTAGTTTTGTGGAACACCTAAAGGGTTAACATAGTTTGTAAAGTAACTTTTGAATACCTTGAGGGGTGTAGTTTCTTAGATGGGGTCACTTTTTGGGAGTTTCTAGTCTAGGCTACATCAGGGGGGGCTTCTAATGGGACATGGTGTAAAAAAAAAAACTGTCCATCAAAATCTGCCTTCCAGAAACCGTATGGAGTTCCCTTCGTTCTATGCCCTGCCGTGCAGCTATATAGCCATTTACGACCACATATGGGGTGTTTCGGCAAACTACAGAATCAGGGCAATAAATATTTAGTTTTGTTTGGCTGTTAACCCTTGCTTTATTACTGGAAAAAAGGATTCAAATGGAAATTTTGCCCAAAAATTGGTGTTTTGGCACCGTTTTTATTTTATATTTTTAACACCGTTCATCCGAGGCGTTTGGTCAAAAGTTATTTTTATAGCGACGACTTTTACGCACGCGGCAATGCCCAATATGTATGGCTCTCAGACTTTGGAGACACTAAGGCCTCTTTCACACTTGCGTTGTCCGGATCCGGCGTGTACTCCACTTGCCGGAATTACACGCCGGATCCGGAAAAACGCAAGTGTACTGAAAGCATTTGAAGACGGATCCGTCTTTAAAATGCTTTCAGTGTTACTATGGCAGCCAGGACGCTATTAAAGTCCTGGTTGCCATTGTAGGAGCGGGGAGCGGGGGAGCAGTATACTTACAGTCCGCGCGGCTCCCGGGGCGCTCCAGAGTGATGTCAGAGCGCCCCATGCGCATGGATGACGTGCCATGCGATCACGTGATCCATGCACTTGGGGCGCCCTGACGTCACTCTGGAGCGCCCCGGGAGCCGCACGGACGGTACATATGCTGCTCCCCCGCTCCCCGCTACACTTTACCATGGCTGCCAGGACTTTAGCGTCCCGGCAGCCATGGTAACCATTGAGAAAAAGCTAAACGTCGGATCCGGCAATGCGCCGAAACGACGTTTAGCTTAAGGCCGGATCCGGATCAATGCCTTTCAATGGGCATTAATTCCGGATCCGGCCTTGCGGCAAGTCTTCAGTATTTTTGGCCGGAGCAAAAAGCGCAGCATGCTGCGGTATTTTCTCCGGCCAAAAAATGTTCCGTTCCGGAACTGAAGACATCCTGATGCATCCTGAATGGATTTCACTCCATTCAGAATGCATGGGGATAATCCTGATCAGGATTCTTCCAGCATAGAGCCCCGACGACGGAACTCTATGCCGGAAGAAAAGAACGCAGATGTGAAAGAGCCCTAAGCAGGCATCCTAAAAACTGCGGCCCTCCAGATGTTGTAAAACTACAATTCCCACCATGCCCTGCTGATGGCTGTAGGTTGTCTGGGCATGCTGGGAGTTATAGTTTTTCAACATCTGGAGGGCCGCAGTTTGAGGATGCCTGCTCTAAAACTAAAAAAATTGTTTCCGTGTCTCCAAAGTCTGAGAGCCATAGTTTTTTATGTTCTCTAGTGGACTGTTGGGGATTATAAAAATGTAATACTCCATGGAAGTGTGATACTCCCTGAAGCAATCGATAATGCAGAGGCCTGGATGATCGGAGCACGTGTCACACTGAGTGGTGGTGTCCTTCCGTATCCCCCTCTTGTGACACACTCTGCATCTTTTTTGGGTTCGTCCCTTCTTTCCAGTATGGGGGACTACACCTGGAAAGTGTTGGCCAGGGACGATCCGGGCGCCTCCAATTCCCGAGGTACTCCGGCCTGCTTTTTCCCGGTCCGAAAAGATCAGGTCTTTGAGGACTGCCTCATAGAACTGGAGGAATGTCCCTGTGCTGCCAGCACTTCGGAATAGTACAAAAGAGTTGTACATGGCAACCTGTACCAAGTAGACCGCAACTTTTTTGTACCATGCCCGGGTTTTGCGCATGGCATTATGTGGCTTGAGGACTTTATCAGAGAGATCAACTCCTCCCATATACCGATTGTAGTCGACGATACAATCGGGCTTGAGGACCGTTGCCGCGGTACCTCGCACAGGGACAGGGGTGGTGCTGTTACCGTGGATTGTGGAGAGCATAAGGACATCCCTCTTGTCCTTATACCTGACCATCAACAGGTTTCCACTGGTAAGTGCACGGGTCTCATCCCTGGGAATAGGTACCTGGAGGGGGTGGGCAGGGAGGCCGCGTTGATTTTTCCGCACGGTCCCACAAGCAAACGTGGATCTGGCAGCAAGGGACCTGAACAAGGGAATGCTGGTATAAAAGTTATCCACGTACAAGTGGTAACCGTTATCCAGCAGTGGGTACATAAGGTCCCACACAAGTTTCCCGCTAACACCCAGAGTGGGGGGTCATTCTGGGGGTTGAATACGGGAATCTCGCCCCTCGTACACACGAAATTTGTAAGTGTACCCTGAGGTACTCTCACAAATTTTGTATAGCTTCACGCCATACCTCGCCCGCTTTGTGGGTATGTATTGGCGGAAACTGAGTCTCCCCTTGAACGCAACGAGAGACTCGTCAACCACGACCTCCCTTCCAGGTACGTAGGCCTGTTCAAATTTGGCCCCAAAGTGATCGATGACCGGCCGTATCTTATACAGACGGTCATAGGCAGGATCACCTCGTGGGGGACATGCTGCATTATCGGAATAATGCAGACATTTCCGGATGGCCTCAAACCGGGGACGTGTCATGGCCATACTGTACAGTGGGGTCTGGTATAGGACATCCCCACTCCAGTATTGCCTTGCACTGGGTTTTTGGACTAGACCCATATGCAGCATGAGGCCCCAAAATGTCCTCATCTCGGCTGCACTGACCGGCGTCCAGCCACCGGGTCTAGCCAAAAATGAGCCTGGGTTTTGAGTGACGAACTGTTGGGCGTACAGATTCGTCTGCTCCACCATCAGATTCACCAGTGGGTTACTGAAAAAAAAACTAAAATAGTCAATTTCAGTAAACCCCACTGTGGGAATCTGGCTTCCAGGATTGCCAGCAAAATCCGGAATCTCAGGCTCAAAGTCCACTGGGGGACACCAGCTAAGTTCATCGGCAGGGGGCTCTGGTGGGCCGGGAAACCAGTACGAACACCAGGGCGGCTCGTACTAGGGTGGGCCACAGGATTCCTAGCATGTGGGGCCCCTGACTCCGCCTGGCGGCGTCTCCGCTGCCTTGGTGGCTCATCGTCATCCGATGATGATGAGGAGGATGCGGATGACAAAAGGAACGTGGGGTCATCCTCATCCTCACTGGGGCTCTCGGAGTCGGAGGCAATCTCGGCGTATGCCTCCTCGTCCGAGAACATCTGGCGGGCCATGGGTGTGTGTGCATGTATGTGTGCGTGTGTGGAAAACGTTATTATATGTGCGTGTGTGTGGGGGCAACGGGTGTTTGCGTACTAAAAAAGGCAAAAACAGGGCAAGGTTAAAGTTGCTGATAAGCGGTACAAAGCTGATCAGCGGTGGGGCGGGCGATGCGCTAACAGTGGCTGGACGATAAAAGTGCCGGACAGTCAGCGCATGCAGAAAAAAAAAAAAAAAAAAGTGGTGGTAAGGGGGCTGGTGGTGAGGGGGGCAAGTGGTGGTCTGGGGTCTGATAGATGGATCAAAGAAAGTTTAGGGTAAAAGTTCTTTTTTTTCTTTTTTTTTTTCCTAACTAACTTTTCCCTTCTTTCCCTTCCTAATGGTGCCTCTCCCTCACTGACCCTAACCTACCTGGGTGGCGATGGGTGCAGGAGAGTGATGGATAACGATTAGGGGGATGCAGGAGCTGGTGCTGAACGGTGCTGCACGGTGAGGGTGCTGGACAGGAAGAGGAGGGGAGAGAGGAGTGCAAGAAGTTTGAATCTCGCTCCTCTCTCCCTTGCACCAATCAGCACCCTGGACAGCGGTGTTCAGCACCAGGGCCAGCACCGCCTCTTCAAATCTTTGTACTGAGATTGGTGGTGTGTAATCACGCCACAGATCGCAGTCTTTTTCCCGGTTCATCGGGTCACAGGACACCCGAATGGACCGGAAACGCAGAAAACCGCAGGTCTCAATTGAGTGTCATGTGGAGGTGACCGGTGCTGAGCAAGTCAGCACCTGTCTCCTCCAAGGTCAGGCAGGGGACACTAGTGTTTTTGGTCCCCTGCCAGCACTGCTATTGGCTGGAACAACGCTCCAGCCAATGGCAGGGCTGTAGCTGCACAGGATGAGGCAGAACTTCCCTGCATGCAGCCATTCTAGCTGGTGACTGCGTGCAGAGAGGTTCTGTGTTTTTCTGTGCTGCTGTTGGCTTGCTGGGATTTGTGGTGCACCCTTACTGCGATTAAACCCTTCCCTGCTGAAAGAAGAAAAAAAGAACAAAAGAAGAAAGAAGAATAACATCTGGAATAGCTGCACTGATTTATTTTTTTTCATTTGCAGCTGTTCTAGATCCCTAAACCACCCTGTCCCTTCCCTTTGTGCAGCAAATACTTTTTTTGTGCAGAAGACTTTTTTGTGCAGAAAATACATTTTTTTCTGAAAATACATTTTTTTTGCAGAAAATACTTTTTTTTTCTTCTAAATTTAATTTCAAATTTATTACAAGCCCCTTCACATGTGAAAACACTACATACACACCCCTCACACTAAATAAAGGTTTACACATTTCACACATTAAACCACAATAAAATAAAAATGTCCCATTCATCCCAACGAGTTTATTCAGCTGAAGAGGCATTTGCCATCCTTGCCTCCGATACTAAGTCTGCCAGCGAGGGAGAAGAGGATGCCACTTTCATCTACTCCGCTACCCCCTCATCATCATTATCATCCGCTGATGAGGGACCCTCTAGAAAGTGCCCCAGGGTAGCAGAGGAGGCAGCCCCCCAGAGTGAGCCCACCTGGACTCCACCCCCTGAGAATTATCAGCCCTAAATTCCTGTGTGTGTGGTGGGCAACTCAAGAATTCAGATAGACTGTGTGGGCTTCACTGATATAGATTTTTTTTAATGTTTATCTTTTTCTCTGAGGATTTTATAAATTTGATGGTAACCCAAACAAATTTGTGTGCCCAGCAATTTATTTCCCAGCAGGTATTTTTTCTAAACAAAAATGAATTTTTTTTAAATCAATTTTACCATTGTTATGAAGTACAATATGTGACGAGAAAACTGTCTCAGAATGGCCTGGATAAGTAAAAGCATTTTAAAGTTATTACCACATAAAGTAACACATGTCAGATTTGGTAGTGAAGGGGTTAAACGCTTATACAAGTAGAGCCTCTGGTCAGAGTGGAGAGGGTGTCAGCAGTAAGTTTGTGTTTATGTCACTGATTATTTTGCCCTTCCTCTTATCCGTCTGAACAATAACACCCAAAAAACGGATCCTGTCTGTGAAGAATCCTTCTTCACTCGGTCAGCATTTGGTCAGTAATCCATCAGTATAGCTAATGCCCCAAAAAAACAGGAGTGGATCCAAAACAGAGATGACACGTGAACGGAATAGTTGCATGTCTTCTGTGTTTTGTACCCATTCCTGCTTTTGGCCACCAAAATTACAAACCAATTTATAAAAAACAAGATTTATTTAGCAAACAGGATATTAACACACATAAAATACAACACAGAAGGGGAAAAACCACAAGATTTAAAAGACAAACTGGAAAAACAAAGTGCTTCATCAACAAGAATGGACTGACGACCAGTGTTGGGGTGACCACGAGGATAATGCATACGGATCAAGAAATGTATAGGGTTATGGCTGATAACTGGAGGACAGTCCAGAAAACAAGCTGACTCCAGCTCATTCCGTGATGAGGTGGGTTGCTGATAAGTGGATTTTAAAGTGTGAAAAAATGCGACTAAAGACATTGGAATAAATTGTCTACTTCCTCCAACGTGACCTTGTCCTTTGATTTATGAATAACATTCCATAAAGTCTTGAAGTCCTCTGCGTGGATGGCATAAGAAATGTACATGCGAGGTTCGGCGGGCACAGAGAAAACAAGATCTGTGGCCGACACTGATCCAGACATGTCATACATCGCTGCAAGCCAAGTAAGGTCCTGAGAACTGATTGTGGCGGAACCCGCCTCGCCACTGGGTATTGGAGAGGCCTGGCTGCCCGCCTCCTACCTGCTGACTATGGCCCCTGGTGATTTGGTACGTTTGAATGCAATATTTGGGCATGTGGTATTTTATATTGCTGCTACTGGCCCTTTAATGGCCATGTTATGACTTTTAGGAACAATGCCCCTTTAAGACTGTGTAGCAGATTGCATTCAGGCTGTCTTAAATACTATGTATGTTATTATGTGTTCGGTTAAATTGTATATGTGCATGCCAGGGTTCAAGTTAGTCCATTACGTTTGGTAATTGTATTTTGTGGATTGCGTCTGAGACAATGCTTATTGTGTTGGTTAATTACATCTCAGACAATGATCATTGTGTTTTGTTTATTGCGTTACAGACAGAGGGAAGGGGATTTTGTGTACAATTGCTGGGAAGGTTTAAATACTGTAGATACATATGATTGGCTGTTTTTGCAGAGCCTGTGGGTAGTACCTGTTGGAAGATGTGTATAAATCAATGCTTGTGTTAAAATAAAGAGAGTTCCTGTTTTTACCCTCAAGGTGAAGTGTCGTCTCATTCTTGGGGGAGGATTTATTGCATGCTGTCCCAGTTTGACTGCTAGGAGTGTAAACCTATTCGTATGGTTTCCTATTCAACTGTCTACAGCATTCATATGCTTGAAGAGGATTTCTATGCTGCTTCGGTTCGGTGATTGTGGTGTCTGCCAGAGTGCTTGGAAACCTCAGGAAACCGCTAGGAGCATCCGTCAACGGAGGTACTCAGTCGGGGTGCCAGGTGATCCGTTACACTGATCATCAGCTTACCCAAACAACAGTCAAAGTTTCTTTGGAAACACGTCCCTACGATAACTGTGAGTAACTTCGGAGCCGTTATACAGGAAGAGCAGGAGGCAAGTAAATGTCTTTGGTAACACCTCCAATAGATCGTCCTCTGTGTACGTCCCGCAGAACCAACTTGTCCACACAATCTGGTCCTCTGTGCTTGCCTTGGTAGGTGGAGGCTTTGATGAAATCTGTATGAGCACAGCCAGTGGATCTCTGTCCTTTCCTTTGAGTCCAGGTAAACAGGAACATTTGGCTTTTAGGTTCTGCTCTGAGCCCAGTTCAATGGCAAGACCCTTCTGCTTCTCAGCAGCTATGTAGGCAGACAGGTGCTTGGAATACTCTTTCCGTCTGGTGTATGAGAAATTATACATCGGTGTCATGCTGTACAGAGTCCATTGTTTTTGAAGGAGCAAAGCAGCCTGTGCCGGATCCAGAGTTATCTCCAAGGGGGTGCACTGCAGGATTTTTCTTTTAGACAAGCTTCGCAACGCAGACCGTTGATGTGCAGAGGTCAAGCTTCTGAGATGATACCTCAAGCTGTGAAAAAGACTGCTCCTTCGTGCCGATAACCTACTTCTGGTGGTTAACACCCCATTGGTTGGTGTTTGCATATCCTAGCAATAAATGATGTTCCCGTTCACTGACTTTAAACAGAGTTATTGACAGACAAACGTATCAAACTCTCCCACCATCTTTCAAGATGCCACATCTCCAGTCCCCTGACCAGCCAGATATACCAGCATCTGTTCCAGGAAATGAAGCAGTGGAATGACATTGTTCATCCTGTAATCCTGGCAACTGACAAATAATGTGGCCTACTCAAAGGGCCTGATCAAACGGCAGGTGTCACGCATGAGCTGCCACTGGCTGAGATTGATACATAGGGGACTACTCCTGTCCACTTGGATCATCAAGAAATCAGTTATGGACTTTCTCTGTTCGTACAGTCGGTCCAACATATGGAGGGTGGAATTCAAATGGCTGGAAACGTCACATATCAGCCTATTTTGGGGGATGCCGTTCTGCCGCTGTAGCTCAAGGAGGGTGTGTTTTGCGGTGTATGAGTGGCTGAAGTGCATGCAAAGTTTCGTGGCTATTTTTAGGATGTCTTGCAGATGGGTGGAAGACTTCAGGAACCACTTGACAACCAGATTGAACACGTGTGCGCTGACACCATGTTCTTCCCGTTGTCGGTCACCATAGTTCCGATTTTGAATTGTCGCAGAGAAAGCCAGGATTCGATTTCTTGCTGAAGGACATGGAGCAGTTCCTCCTTTGTGTGACTCCGTTCGCCCAGGCAACCCAGGTTCAGAACAGCGTAAAAGTGGCTTGCAAACACTACATGTCTTGCACATGGCTTGCAAACACTACATGTCTCCAACATAATTCTTGGATCTCTACATGAAAATAATGTATTTGGTGTAAATCGCGAGATGGGCATTGCTGGAGACATTGACTTCACAAGAGATACAGAGCAGCGTAGTTGAAAATTTAAATTTAAAATTTCAACACTGCGTAATTCAGCCCATACAGCAAAAGGAGGTGTCCAGTCACCCATCAATTTTCCCCAAAAAAGCCAGTTTCACATAACACATTTCACCACTACGTAATTTGGCCCATACTGCAAAAGGAGGTGTACAATCACCCATAAATAAAAAAAATAAAAACGTGTCACATAAAGAATCTCACAACTAAGTAAGTTGTTCCATATCACAAAAGAAGGTGTACATTCACCCATACATTTTCCGAAAAAGAGCCAGTGTTACATAAAGAATTTCACCACTAAGTACTTCAGTCCATACCGCAAAAGGAGGTGTACATTCACCCATACATTTTCAGAAAAAGAGCCAGTCACATATAGAATTTCACCACTAAGACGTTCCATAACGCAGAAGGAGGTGTACATTCACCCATACAATTTCCGAAAAAGCCAGTGTCACATAAAGAATTTCACCACTAAGTAAGTCGTTCCATACTGCAAAAGGAGGTGTACATTCATCCATACATTTTCCGAAAAAAGAACAAGTGTCACATAAAGAATTTCACCACTAAGTACTTCAGTCCATGCCGCAAAAGGAGGTGTACATTCACCCATACATTTTCCAAAAAAGAGCCAGTGTCACATAAATAATTTCACCACTAAGTAAGTCGTTCTAAACCGCAAAAGGAGGTGTACCGTACATTCACCCATACATTTTCTGAAAAAAAAGCCAGTGTCACATAAAAAATGTCACCACTAAGTAAGGCGCACCATACCGCAAAAAGACGTGTGAATTCACCCATACATTTTCAAAAAATTCACTACAAAAAGGGCTTTACCACATATAACTGCACCGCTAAACAGCAAGTAGGCCCTTAATTGAGAGGGGTCACACATGGTTTGCATACACGACATGCCTCAAAAAGAATTATTGGATCTCTACATACATGAAAATAATGTATTTGCTGTAAATCGTGAGAGGGGCATTGCTGGAGACATTGACTTCACAAGAGATACAGAGCAGCAGAGTTCAGCCACCTCTATTTGCTTCCCGCTGTTTACTGCTCCTGAATTAAAATTGGGACAACCAGCTTCAGCTTTCTCTGATGTGTATGCCTACGGAGTCCTTTTGTTATGGCTTTGCACAGGGAGCCAAATTGTTACGCACAATTCTGATGGAACTCCTGATCTTACGAAATTGGACTTGGATTCCAAAGCATAGGCTCTCCTGTCATGTCTTGAGTGCTGTGGATATCAAATGCAGATGGAGCAGATAAAAACATATGAATGTTTTCAACTTTGTGAAGCTGCTTGATTTAATTGTGACTAGATGTTAAAGGCAAAGTCTTCTGGTTTGTTGTCATCAGCGTTTTCATTATGTTTCCTGCAGGACCCACAACAACATATTTTGGACCATACTGCAAAAGGGGGTGTACAATCACCCATCAATTTTCCCAAAGAAAAATTGGTTGAAAGAAAAATTTTCACCAAAGAAAGGATAATTGAATTCAATTCATACAGAAGAAAGTCTACCATCACCCATCAATGTTCCCAAAAAAGCCTACTGTCACCCATCAATGTTCCCAAAAAAGCCTGTTTACTATCACCCATCAATTTTCCCCAATAAAGCCTGTTTCACATAAAAAATTTCACCACTACGTAATTCAGTCCATACCAAAAACAGAGGTCTACAATCACCCGTAAATTTTCCTGTAGAAAACATGGTTAAAATAAAAAATGAAAGGATAATGGAATTTGGTTCATACAGAAGAAACTCTGCAATCAGCCATCAATTTTCCCCAAAAAAGCCTGTTTCACCTGAAAAAAATTGGTTGAAACATGGTTGAAATAAAAAATTTCACCAATGAAAGAATAATGGAATTCGGTTCATACAGAAGAAAGTTTACTATCACCAATCAATTTTCTCCAATAAAGCCTGTTTCACATAAAAATTTTTACCACTACGTAATTTGGTGCATACCAAAAACAGAGGTCTACAATCACCCATAAATTTTCCTGTAGAAAACATGGTTAAAATAAAAAAAATTTGCCAATGAAAGGATAAAGGAATTCGGTTCATACAGAGGAAAGTCTACAATCAGTCATCAATTTTCCCCCAAAAAGCCTGTTTCACAAAAAAAAATTCATCACTACGTAATTCGGTCCATACCGTGAAAAGGGCTTCACCACATATAACTGCACCGCTGAACGGCAAATAGGCCCTAATTTTTTTTCTACTTTTACACAACACAAAAGGCTTTTCAACAGATAAGTGCAAAGCTGATCGGCTAATATATTTTTATTTTGCCAGTAATACACGGCAAACTGGGCTGTAAAATATCTCACTGCACCACAGAAAAGCAATTAGACCCTAATTTATTTCTACTTTTACACAGAAGGCTTTTCAACAGATAAGTGCAACAATAAATGGGCAAATATATTTGTATTTCGCCACTAATACACGGCAAACCGGGCTGTAAAATATCTCACTGCACCGCGGAGCGTCAAAGATATTTTTGCTTTTTCGACTAATACACGTAAACAAAGGGCTTTAAAACAGATAACTGCACCGCTGAGCGGCAAATATATTTTACTTTTGCCACTAATACACAACCAAAAGGGCTGTCATTTTCACACTTCAACACACAACGGCTAATAAACCCTTTTTTCCCACTAATACAAGCCAAAAAATGCATTAGAACATATAACTGCACCGCACAAGGGAAAATAAAACATAGAAATATTTCCTTGTAATAACCCCTGTTAATGCCTGTATCAAACAGCACTTGTACCCTAATAAGAATGGTTTGCTGGAATTACAGAGCTGTATAATGGCAGTTTGGATCCCCAGTCAGTGCAGCAAGGTGTAATCGGATTGTTCCTATTACCTAGGCTGTCACCTCCCTGTTCAACAGAAATGCTGTGGATTGATTCCTCGCTATCCTTTCCCTACACCTTGAATAATCTTTCCCTGCACTTGTAAATCTTTTATTTAATTTTTTTAGCACAATTACATTTTTTCTATCACTGTCCCTAGCGCCTGCAGACATGTCTCTCCCTGCACTAAGTACGCTGGTGAATGGCAGAATCTAAGATGGCTGCCGTATTTATAGGGCTGTGACATCACAGGGCTGGCTGGCTGCTGTTTGGCTGCATGCATGTCAGTATGGGCGATCCCGCCTTCTCAGAATTCCTTTCTCCATGTCCTCACACATGCAGCAGCCATTTTAGGAAAAATGTGATTCGTCACCATGAAGCGCGATGAAATTCACATTCGGTGCAAATCGAATTTTTCATGAAATTCGTAACTAATTCCACTTCATCAGCTTCGATTTGCTCGTCTATAATCATAATGTGACTTGGCCATGTAGGGAAATAGTCTTTTCAAAAAAGATGACTAGCACAATTGTGGAATTGAAAATTTGTCTCAGGAAATTTGGTCTGGATAAGAGGGTGGTCTTCTTAAAGAGGTGTATTTTTATTTTGTGATGTTTCACTGTATTGTAGTAGGTACTGATGTAGGGGGGCATAAGTTGCATTAGTGGTTAATATTATTTAAACTAACTGTGTATAATGTATATACAAACTAATGTCTCATCTAATTGTCACGGCTGAGGATGGGGGAAACCCTCAGCCGTGCGATGTTACACGTATGTGGAAGCTGCTTGGCCGGGACAACAGAATTAGGGAGCAGGTCACCTCCTACAGCGTCCCTAACTCTGACCCTGACTCCTAGCTGTATGAGCCAACCCAGATGGTAGGAGGGCTCATATTCAGGAACCTCGGGTCCCTACTAGCCCTCAGCAGATCGCTGAGCTAGGAGCTGGGTAAGACAACCTGTTCCTTCTAAACTTCAAGGAAGGGGAAACATAAGCAGCCTATGGATATGCAGGGGGGTGAAAGCAGTTCCACATCTACCTGCCACAGACACACTGACTGGATCCCATGCTCAAATGCTATTGTCCACACCAATCATAAAAGACACAGCACACGACACAGCACACACACATAACACACAGGAACCCAGATCCATGACTGCAGTAAGATAAAACATCACAAGAACAAAAAATAAACCACACGCATAACTTTTTATGACCACAAGGGTGGCCCTCACTGGACAGATGGTAAATGAACCAGGAGGATGACTCCAGCATAAACATGGCAGGAGTACCCCTCAGACTTCTGGCTTCCAGCAGGAGCTAAATAGCCCAAGCCGCACCCACACACACACACACACATACCAGGAAAGGAGTTAACTCTTTCATCACCAGAGAAGGTAAGTGTCACTTAAAGGAGAAGTGTACACAGAACAAACTCCCTAACACCAAACATAGAAAGTGAACACTAAAACTCACACGTTGCCAGAGGCAACCCCATGCCGTGACAGCGAGCCGCCTAGCCACCAGCTGCTACACTGCCAACAACCATATGTTGCCAAAGGCAACCACACATGAGGCAACAAACCAAGAGCCCTCACCTGTGGTTGACAACAAAGAACAAACCGCTGAAAAAAACAAAACAAACCATTACCATGGTCGTGACACTCCCACCCCTCAAAGCCCCCCCACCAACAAAAAAAATGGGAAAACTAGTAAGGGACCCAACAAGGGGATAGGAGAAGGGGAAAAAGTAATAGAATCAGTGTCAGCGTAAAGCAAGTCTCCCTGGACTGCTGCCAGCCCCTGGAGCAACACACAGGAACCAGGGCGCCAGTGAACAAACAGCCAGGAGAGACCACACTGACATTGCGTCCACACTCAGGACACGGTTCCCACCAGGTCGCTGCCAGCCTGCATCCTTCACTAGCATACACCAAAGCCAGTCTCACAAGGACTGCAGACAGCCACACCGACACAAGTCAGAGAACCACTGAGACGTGGACGAGAGGAGACCCAACCACAAGTGCAAGTTCATACACACTGCAGCCGCTGCTACAGAGAAACCCTCAGCTGTGCGATGTTACATGTATGTGGAAGCTGCTTGGCCAGGACAACAGAATTAGGGAGCAGGTCACCTCCTACAGCATCCCTAACTCTGACCCTGACTCCTAGCTGTAAGAGCCAACCCAGATGGTAGGAGGGCTCATACTCAGTAACCTCGGGTTCCTACTAGCCCTCAGCAGATCCCTGAGCTAGGAGCTGGGTAAGACAACCTGTTCCTTCTAGACATAGAGGAACAGGAGTCTGAACTGGCCAAACTGCAAGGAAGGGGAAACATAAACAGCCTATGGATATGGCAGGTGAGTGAAAGCACTTCCACACCTACCTGCCACAGACACACTGACTGGATCCCGTGCTCAAATGATATTGTCCACAACAAACATAAAGGACACAGCACACACACATAACACACAGGAACCCAGATCCATGACTGCGGTAAGATAAAACATCACAAGAACATAGAATAAACAACACGCATAACTTTTTATGACCACAAGGGTGGCCCTCACTGGACAGATGGTAAATGAACCAGGAGGATGACTCCAGCATAAACATGGCAGGAGTACTCCTCAGACTTCTGGCTTCCAGCAGGAGCTAAATAGCCCAAGCAGCCGCACCCACACACACACACACACACACCAGGAAAGGAGTTAAGCCTTTTTTATCACCAGAGAAGGTAAGTGTCATTTAAAGGAGAAGTGTACACAGAACAAACTCCCTAATACCAAACATAGAAAGTGAGCACTAAAACTCACACGTTGCCAGAGGCAACCCCATGCCGTGACAATGAGCCGCCTAGCCACCAGCTCCAGCTGCTACACTGCCAACAACCATATGTTGCCAACGGCAACCACACGTGAGGCAACAAACCCAGAGCCCTCACCTGTGGTTGACAACAAAGAGCAAACCGCTTACAACTTCATGCGACCAAAGAGTCACGACCATTACCATGGTCGTGACACTAATATGTAATCAGAGCAGATACAGCAGATCTAAAACTAACTTACTGCATATTAAATGAGGTATTGGTTTGTATATAGATCATACATAGTTTGAAGAATGCTGCTATGCCTCTGTGACTTTCCCTTTAATTGTGACTGTGCACCTGCATTTTTGTTCTACCATGCAGGATGCACTGATTTATTTTGTGATTGTTTTATGATTAGTGGCTAATTTGCTGATTCTCTAGGCAAATTAGAATACTTTCTGTAAATGACTGCCAAAAAGTGTTTTTTATATTGCTAGGCTTCCGACTCCCAGATGACCCCCTTTAATGTAAAAAGTATGTCCTTCATATATGGTAATGAAATAGTGCTCTGAAGGAGCACAAGAAACGTTCACATATTTTATACCCTACACTGCCTTAATGTTTTGCTACATTTCAGCTTAACATCATAAAAATATGAAAGTGCAAGTTTCTGGCTGAGATTACTAAATGCTATAATAAATCTATGCAAGAATCTGAGAATTTTATTTTCCAGCCTGCAGTTCAAGCTTTGGACTAACTTCAAGCAAACACAGAGTTTTCTGAAAACAATTAAAAACTTGGAAAGGAAAAATCTCTCAGCAGTTGTGTATTTTTAGCTTGCAAATGTGGACAAGAAATGTGTCTTTAAGCACTTGTGCTGGGATGAAGAGGTTTGATGTGTAAATATCCCGGTCTTCTTCCAACTTTCAATTGCACAGAAGTTCTGAGTCATTGTGGTAAGGAGGTAGCTGAAAATGAGTGTTGACCTGACAGAAGGGTAAGGCTGAGTTCACACGGGCGAGATTTCCGCGCGGGTGCAATGCGGTAGGTGAACGTATTGCACCCGCACTGAATCCGGCACCATTCATTTCTATGGGGCTGTGCACATGAGCGATTTTTTTCACGCATCACTTCTGCAATGCTTTAAAATCGCAGCATGCTCTATATTCTGCGTTTGTAACGCAGGACAGGCCCCATAGAAATGAATGGGGCTGAGTGAAAATCGCAAGCATCCGCAAGCAAGTGCGGATGCGGTGCGATTTTCACTCATGGTTGCTAGGTGACAGTCTATTCACTGTATTATTTTCTCTTATAACATGGTTATAAGGGAAAATAATAGCATTCTGAATACAGAATGCTTAGTACAAGGGCAATTGAGGGTTAAAAAAATAAAAAATAAATTAACTCACCTTGTCCTCTTCATCGCGCAGTTCCCGGTCTCTTCTGATGAGCTGTCGGCTAAAGGACCTTTGGTGACGTCAGATCACATGCTCCAATCACATGGTACATCACCACGGTGATGTACCATGTGATTGGAGCATGTGATCTGACGTCACCAAAGGTCCTTTAGCCGACAGCTCATCAGAAGAGACCGGGAACTGCGCGATGAAGAGGACAAGGTGAGTTAATTTATTTTTTATTTTTTTAACCCTCAATTGCCCTTGTACTAAGCATTCTGTATTCAGAATGCTATTATTTTCCCTTATAACCATGTTATAAGGGAAAATAATACAATCTACACTACAACTAACCCAAACCTGAACTTCTGTGAAGAAGTTCGGGTCTGGGTACCACAGTCGGTTTTTTATCACGCGAGTGCAAAACACATTGCACCCGCGTGATAAACACTGAACATCGGAACGCAATCGCAGTCAAAACTGACTGCAATTGCGTACCCAATCGCGCGGGTTTGCCGCAATACACCGGGACGCATCCGGACCTAATCCGGACACGCCCGTGTGAACTCAGCCTAAGTGTTTTTTCAGAATGTAAACACCTCACCAAGTAAACATGAAGGACTATATGTCCTAAAATACACCTAGCCACACACTTTTATCATTTTACTAAGAAGGGAAACTTCTGTCTTCAAAGACAGGCTTTGGAAGTTGTGATGAAATGATTTGTTGGTGGAAAGGGATGTTCTTTACTTGGCAAGACCAAATAAAAATAAAATATAGGAAAACTGCAGTTAGGAAAGTGGGAAACATTTACATTTTTTAAATGAATTGAACTAGAAAAACCACAAGTTTGTACCATATCTGCTCCAGAAACATAATAATTTTTATGGGGATTGGGATTTGTTCATGGAATTCAGAGTACATGATAAATTATGTAGTATTTTAATGCCTTCAAATCAGTTTTCACCTTTGGAAAAATTCACAATTTTTTAAAATTGAACTTCTCTGGTTTTAAGGCTACATGCACACGACCGTGCCTTTTTTTGCAGTCCGCAAACCGCGGATCCGCAAAAATCGGAAGTCGCCCGCGTGCCTTCAGCAATTTGCGAACGGAAAGGGTGGCCCATTGTAGAAATGCCTATTCTTGTCCGCAAAACAGACAAGAATAGGTCATGCTATATTTTTTTTTTGCAGGGCCACGGAACGGTGCAATGGATGCGGACAGTACACAGAGTGTTGTCTGCATGTTTTGCAGCCCCATTGAAGTGAATGGGTCCGCACCCGAGCTGAAAAAAATGCAGCTCGGGTGAGGGCCACAAAAATGGTTGTGTGCATGAGGCCTAAGACAGATAGGGATACCACATAAAATAGCTATTAGTTACTAATCACCGTATGCTAACTTTATGTTGTCATCATTTTATAAAATTACATTTTTTTAGGATGTTAGAATGCTTACAATTTTAGAAAAAAAAATTCTAAACCCGACTTTGTATAAGACCAATTCAGTTTTGAAGTGAGTTTGAGGGGCTTATGTAATAGAAACTACCCATGAATGATCCCATTTTAGAAAACACATCCCTCAAATTATTCAAAACTGTTTTTAGAAACTTTGTTAACCTTTTAGGTTTTCCATTGGATTTAAAGCAACATGGAGGTAACATTTTAAAAATCATTTTTCGGACAGATTTTCCATTATAATTAATTTAGTCCTGTAACACAGCAAGGGTTAATAGCAAAACAAACCTCAATATTGGCACATGGTAGACCCTGAGGTATCCCTTCAGTGGGAACCCCAAAAAGTGACCTCCTTTGTAAACTACATCCCTCAAGGAATTTTCCAAGGAGTGTAGTGAGCACTTTCACCAAACAGGTGTTTCATACAATTTAGAAACACTTGGAAGTGAAAATGAAAAATTTAATTTTATCAAATAAAATGTCGCCTTAGACACACATTTTTCTTTTTCACAAGGGGTAACAGGAGAAAATTATCCCACAATTTGTTACCCATTTTCTCCTGAATATGGTCATAAAACTGCTGTATGGGCACACCACAGTTTTCAGAAGGAACAAGTTCCAGGCTGATTTTGCTGGAATGGTTCTCGAGCGCCATGTCGCATTTGAAGAGTCCCTGAGGTGCCCCTAAAGTGGAATCCCCAAAAGAGTGGCCACATTTTGGAAACCACAGCCATCAAAAAAATTATCAAGGGGCACAGTAAGCATTCAACTAGAGGGATGGGGGAATATATTTTTGAATTTAATATTACCTCACAACTAGGGATGAGCGAACTCGAACTGTATAGTTCGGGTTCGTACCGAATTTTGGGGTGTCCGTGACACGGACCCGAACCCGGACATTTTCGTAAAAGTCCGGGTTCGGGTTCGGTGTTCGTCGCTTTCTTCGCGCTTTTGTGACGCTTTCTTGGCGCTTTTTGAAAGGCTGCAAAGCAGCCAATCAACAAGCGTCATACTACTTGCCCCAAGAGGCCATCACAGCCATGCCTACTATTGGCATGGCTGTGATTGGCCAGAGCACCATGTGACCCAGCCTCTATTTAAGCTGGAGTCACATAGCGCCGCCCGTCACTCTGCTCTGATTAGCGTAGGGAGAGGTTGCGGCTGCGACAGTAGGGCGAGATTAGGCAGATTAACTCCTCCAAAGGACTTGATTAACTGATCGATCTGCAGCTGTGGATCATTGAGCTGCTGATCCTCAATTGCTCACTGTTTTTAGGCTGCACAGACCGTTTGTCAGTCACATTTTTCTGGGGTGATCGGCGGCCATTTTGTGTCTTGTGGTGCGCCAGCACAAGCTGCGACCAAGTGCATTTAACCCTCAATGGTGTGGTTGTTTTTTGGCTAAAGCCTACATCAGGGTGAAGCTGTCACACCAAGTGCATTTAACCAGCAATAGTCTGTTCATTTTTTGGCCATATACAAAATCAGGGGCAAGCTGCGCCTGTCACCAAGTGCATTTAACCCTCAATGGTGTGGTTGTTTTTTGGCTAAAGCCTACATCAGGGTGAAGCTGTCACACCAAGTGCATTTAACCAGCAATAGTCTGTTCATTTTTTGGCCATATACTAAGTCAGGGGCAAGCTGCGCCTGTCACCAAGTGCATTTAACCCTCAATGGTGTGGTTGTTTTTTGGCTAAAGCCTACATCAGGGTGAAGCTGTCACACCAAGTGCATTTAACCAGCAATAGTCTGTTTATTTTTTGGCCATATCCCAGTCTAATTCTGTCACTAAATCCATACCGGTCACCCAGCGCCTAAATACTAGGCCTCAAATTTATATCCAGCTAAATCTGTCCCTAGTGCTGTAGCTGGGCGAGTTATTTAGTGTCCGTTCAAGCACATTTCTTGTTCTGGGTTGAAATACAATTCCCAATTTAGCAATTTCATAATTTAGTGGTTTCTGCTATATCAGAGCTATTTGAAATCTATCCCTAAAAGGGTATATAATATTCAAGGTGCACATTGGGTCATTCAGAATAACTTCACACACACCCGCTACTGTGTATTTCCAAGTCTAATTCTGTCACTAAACCCATACCTGTCACGCAGCGCCTAAATACTAGGCCTCAAATTTATATCCAGCTAAATCTGTCCCTAGTGCTGTAGCTGGGCGAGTTATTTAGTGTCCGTTCAAGCACATTTCTTGTTCTGGGTTGAAATACAATTCCCAATTTAGCAATTTCATAATTTAGTGGTTTCTGCTATATCAGAGCTATTTGAAATCTATCCCTAAAAGGGTATATAATATTCAAGGTGCACATAGGGTCATTCAGAATAACTTCACACACACGCTTCTGTGCATTTCCAAGTCTAATTCTGTCACTAAATCCATACCGGTCACCCAGCGCCTAAATACTAGGCCTCAAATTTATATCCAGCTAAATCTGTCCCTAGTGCTGTAGCTGGGCGAGTTATTTAGTGTCCGTTCAAGCACATTTCTTGTTCTGGGTTGAAATACAATTCCCAATTTAGCAATTTCATAATTTAGTGGTTTCTGCTATATCAGAGCTATTTGAAATCTATCCCTAAAAGGGTATATAATATTCAAGGTGCACATTGGGTCATTCAGAATAACTTCACACACACCCGCTACTGTGTATTTCCAAGTCTAATTCTGGCACTAAACCCATACCTGTCACCCAGCGCCTAAATACTAGGCCTCAAATTTATATCCCGCTAAATCTGTCCTTAGTGCTGTAGCTGGGCGAGTTATTTAGTGTCCGTTCAAGCACATTTCTTGTTCTGGGTTGAAATACAATTCCCAATTTAGCAATTTCATAATTTAGTGGTTTCTGCTATATCAGAGCTATTTGAAATCTATCCCTAAAAGGGTATATAATATTCAAGGTGCACATTGGGTCATTCAGAATAACTTCACACACACCCGCTACTGTGTATTTCCAAGTCTAATTCTGGCACTAAACCCATACCTGTCACCCAGCGCCTAAATACTAGGTCTCAAATTTATATCCCGCTAAATCTGTCCTTAGTGCTGTAGCTGGGCGAGTTATTTAGTGTCCGTTCAAGCACATTTCTTGTTCTGGGTTGAAATACAATTCCCAATTTAGCAATTTCATAATTTAGTGGTTTCTGCTATATCAGAGCTATTTGAAATCTATCCCTAAAAGGGTATATAATATTCAAGGTGCACATTGGGTCATTCAGAATAACTTCACACACACCCGCTACTGTGTATTTCCAAGTCTAATTCTGGCACTAAACCCATACCTGTCACCCAGCGCCTAAATACTAGGCCTCAAATTTATATCCCGCTAAATCTGTCCTTAGTGCTGTAGCTGGGCGAGTTATTTAGTGTCCGTTCAAGCACATTTCTTGTTCTGGGTTGAAATACAATTCCCAATTTAGCAATTTCATAATTTAGTGGTTTCTGCTATATCAGAGCTATTTGAAATCTATCCCTAAAAGGGTATATAATATTCAAGGTGCACATTGGGTCATTCAGAATAACTTCACACACACCCGCTACTGTGTATTTCCAAGTCTAATTCTGGCACTAAACCCATACCTGTCACCCAGCGCCTAAATACTAGGTCTCAAATTTATATCCCGCTAAATCTGTCCTTAGTGCTGTAGCTGGGCGAGTTATTTAGTGTCCGTTCAAGCACATTTCTTGTTCTGGGTTGAAATACAATTCCCAATTTAGCAATTTCATAATTTAGTGGTTTCTGCTATATCAGAGCTATTTGAAATCTATCCCTAAAAGGGTATATAATATTCAAGGTGCACATTGGGTCATTCAGAATAACTTCACACACACCCGCTACTGTGTATTTCCAAGTCTAATTCTGGCACTAAACCCATACCTGTCACCCAGCGCCTAAATACTAGGCCTCAAATTTATATCCCGCTAAATCTGTCCTTAGTGCTGTAGCTGGGCGAGTTATTTAGTGTCCGTTCAAGCACATTTCTTGTTCTGGGTTGAAATACAATTCCCAATTTAGCAATTTCATAATTTAGTGGTTTCTGCTATATCAGAGCTATTTGAAATCTATCCCTAAAAGGGTATATAATATTCAAGGTGCACATAGGGTCATTCAGAATAACTTCACACACACGCTTCTGTGCATTTCCAAGTCTAATTCTGTCACTAAATCCATACCGGTCACCCAGCGCCTAAATACTAGGCCTCAAATTTATATCCAGCTAAATCTGTCCCTAGTGCTGTAGCTGGGCGAGTTATTTAGTGTCCGTTCAAGCACATTTCTTGTTCTGGGTTGAAATACAATTCCCAATTTAGCAATTTCATAATTTAGTGGTTTCTGCTATATCAGAGCTATTTGAAATCTATCCCTAAAAGGGTATATAATATTCAAGGTGCACATTGGGTCATTCAGAATAACTTCACACACACCCGCTACTGTGTATTTCCAAGTCTAATTCTGGCACTAAACCCATACCTGTCACCCAGCGCCTAAATACTAGGTCTCAAATTTATATCCCGCTAAATCTGTCCTTAGTGCTGTAGCTGGGCGAGTTATTTAGTGTCCGTTCAAGCACATTTCTTGTTCTGGGTTGAAATACAATTCCCAATTTAGCAATTTCATAATTTAGTGGTTTCTGCTATATCAGAGCTATTTGAAATCTATCCCTAAAAGGGTATATAATATTCAAGGTGCACATTGGGTCATTCAGAATAACTTCACACACACCCGCTACTGTGTATTTCCAAGTCTAATTCTGTCACTAAACCCATACCTGTCACGCAGCGCCTAAATACTAGGCCTCAAATTTATATCCAGCTAAATCTGTCCCTAGTGCTGTAGCTGGGCGAGTTATTTAGTGTCCGTTCAAGCACATTTCTTGTTCTGGGTTGAAATACAATTCCCAATTTAGCAATTTCATAATTTAGTGGTTTCTGCTATATCAGAGCTATTTGAAATCTATCCCTAAAAGGGTATATAATATTCAAGGTGCACATTGGGTCATTCAGAATAACTTCACACACACCCGCTACTGTGTATTTCCAAGTCTAATTCTGGCACTAAACCCATACCTGTCACCCAGCGCCTAAATACTAGGCCTCAAATTTATATCCCGCTAAATCTGTCCTTAGTGCTGTAGCTGGGCGAGTTATTTAGTGTCCGTTCAAGCACATTTCTTGTTCTGGGTTGAAATACAATTCCCAATTTAGCAATTTCATAATTTAGTGGTTTCTGCTATATCAGAGCTATTTGAAATCTATCCCTAAAAGGGTATATAATATTCAAGGTGCACATTGGGTCATTCAGAATAACTTCACACACACCCGCTACTGTGTATTTCCAAGTCTAATTCTGGCACTAAACCCATACCTGTCACCCAGCGCCTAAATACTAGGCCTCAAATTTATATCCCGCTAAATCTGTCCTTAGTGCTGTAGCTGGGCGAGTTATTTAGTGTCCGTTCAAGCACATTTCTTGTTCTGGGTTGAAATACAATTCCCAATTTAGCAATTTCATAATTTAGTGGTTTCTGCTATATCAGAGCTATTTGAAATCTATCCCTAAAAGGGTATATAATATTCAAGGTGCACATAGGGTCATTCAGAATAACTTCACACACACGCTTCTGTGCATTTCCAAGTCTAATTCTGTCACTAAATCCATACCGGTCACCCAGCGCCTAAATACTAGGCCTCAAATTTATATCCAGCTAAATCTGTCCCTAGTGCTGTAGCTGGGCGAGTTATTTAGTGTCCGTTCAAGCACATTTCTTGTTCTGGGTTGAAATACAATTCCCAATTTAGCAATTTCATAATTTAGTGGTTTCTGCTATATCAGAGCTATTTGAAATCTATCCCTAAAAGGGTATATAATATTCAAGGTGCACATTGGGTCATTCAGAATAACTTCACACACACCCGCTACTGTGTATTTCCAAGTCTAATTCTGGCACTAAACCCATACCTGTCACCCAGCGCCTAAATACTAGGCCTCAAATTTATATCCCGCTAAATCTGTCCTTAGTGCTGTAGCTGGGCGAGTTATTTAGTGTCCGTTCAAGCACATTTCTTGTTCTGGGTTGAAATACAATTCCCAATTTAGCAATTTCATAATTTAGTGGTTTCTGCTATATCAGAGCTATTTGAAATCTATCCCTAAAAGGGTATATAATATTCAAGGTGCACATTGGGTCATTCAGAATAACTTCACACACACGCTTCTGTGCATTTCCAAGTCTAATTCTGTCACTAAATCCATACCGGTCACCCAGCGCCTAAATACTAGGCCTCAAATTTATATCCCGCTGAATTTGAATACAATACATTGGGCCAAATAATATATTTGTTGTTGTGGTGAACCATAACAATGAGAAAAACATCTAGTAAGGGACGCGGACGTGGACATGGTCGTGGTGGTGTTAGTGGACCCTCTGGTGCTGGGAGAGGACGTGGCCGTTCTGCCACATCCACACGTCCTAGTGTACCAACTACCTCAGGTCCCAGTAGCCGCCAGAATTTACAGCGATATATGGTGGGGCCCAATGCCGTTCTAAGGATGGTAAGGCCTGAGCAGGTACAGGCATTAGTCAATTGGGTGGCCGACAGTGGATCCAGCACGTTCACATTATCTCCCACCCAGTCTTCTGCAGAAAGCGCACAGATGGCGCCTGAAAACCAACCCCATCAGTCTGTCACATCACCCCCATGCATACCAGGGAAACTGTCTCAGCCTCAAGTTATGCAGCAGTCTCTTATGCTGTTTGAAGACTCCGCTGGCAGGGTTTCCCAAGGGCATCCACCTAGCCCTTCCCCAGCGGTGAAAGACATAGAATGCACTGACGCACAACCACTTATGTTTCCTGATGATGAGGACATGGGAATACCACCTCAGCATGTCTCTGATGATGACGAAACACAGGTGCCAACTGCTGCGTCTTTCTGCAGTGTGCAGACTGAACAGGAGGTCAGGGATCAAGACTGGGTGGAAGACGATGCAGGGGACGATGAGGTCCTAGACCCCACATGGAATGAAGGTCGTGCCACTGACTTTCACAGTTCGGAGGAAGAGGCAGTGGTGAGACCGAGCCAACAGCGTAGCAAAAGAGGGAGCAGTGGGCAAAAGCAGAACACCCGCCGCCAAGAGACTCCGCCTGCTACTGACCGCCGCCATCTGGGACCGAGCACCCCAAAGGCAGCTTCAAGGAGTTCCCTGGCATGGCACTTCTTCAAACAATGTGCTGACGACAAGACCCGAGTGGTTTGCACGCTGTGCCATCAGAGCCTGAAGCGAGGCATTAACGTTCTGAACCTGAGCACAACCTGCATGACCAGGCACCTGCATGCAAAGCATGAACTGCAGTGGAGTAAACACCTTAAAACCAAGGAAGTCACTCAGGCTCCCCCTGCTACCTCTTCTGCTGCTGCCGCCTCGGCCTATTCTGCTGCTGCCGCCTCGGCCTCTTCCTCCGCCTCTGGAGGAACGTTGGCACCTGCCGCCCAGCAAACAGGGGATGTACCACCAACACCACCACCACCACCTCCGTCACCAAGCGTCTCAACCATGTCACACGCCAGCGTTCAGCTCTCCATCTCACAAACATTTGATAGAAAGCGTAAATTCCCACCTAGCCACCCTCGATCCCTGGCCCTGAATGCCAGCATTTCTAAACTACTGGCCTATGAAATGCTGTCATTTAGGCTGGTGGACACAGACAGCTTCAAACAGCTCATGTCGCTTGCTGTCCCACAGTATGTTGTTCCCAGCCGGCACTACTTCTCCAAGAGAGCCGTGCCTTCCCTGCACAACCAAGTATCCGATAAAATCAAGTGTGCACTGCGCAACGCCATCTGTGGCAAGGTCCACCTAACCACAGATACGTGGACCAGTAAGCACGGCCAGGGACGCTATATCTCCCTAACTGCACACTGGGTAAATGTAGTGGCAGCTGGGCCCCAGGCGGAGAGCTGTTTGGCGCACGTCCTTCCGCCGCCAAGGATCGCAGGGCAACATTCTTTGCCTCCTGTTGCCACCTCCTCCTTCTCGGCTTCCTCCTCCTCTTCTTCCACCTGCTCATCCAGTCAGCCACACACCTTCACCACCAACTTCAGCACAGCCCGGGGTAAACGTCAGCAGGCCATTCTGAAACTCATATGTTTGGGGGACAGGCCCCACACCGCACAGGAGTTGTGGCGGGGTATAGAACAACAGACCGACGAGTGGTTGCTGCCGGTGAGCCTCAAGCCCGGCCTGGTGGTGTGTGATAATGGGCGAAATCTCGTTGCAGCTCTGGGACTAGCCAATTTGACGCACATCCCTTGCTTGGCGCATGTGCTGAATTTGGTGGTGCAGAAGTTCATTCACAACTACCCCGACATGTCAGAGCTGCTGCATAAAGTGCGGGCCGTCTGTTCGCGCTTCCGGCGTTCACATCCTGCTGCTGCTCGCCTGTCTGCGCTACAGCGTAACTTCGGCCTTCCCGCTCACCGCCTCATATGCGACGTGCCCACCAGGTGGAACTCCACCTTGCACATGCTGGACAGACTGTGCGAGCAGCAGCAGGCCATAGTGGAGTTTCAGCTGCAGCACGCACGGGTCAGTCGCACTACAGAACAGCACCACTTCACCACCAATGACTGGGCCTCCATGCGAGACCTGTGTGCCCTGTTGCGCTGTTTCGAGTACTCCACCAACATGGCCAGTGGCGATGACACCGTTATCAGCGTTACAATACCACTTCTATGTCTCCTTGAGAAAACACTTAGGGCGATGATGGAAGAGGAGGTGGCCCAGGAGGAGGAGGAGGAGGAGGAGGAAGAGGGGTCATTTTTAGCACTTTCAGGCCAGTCTCTTCGAAGTGACTCAGAGGGAGGTTTTTGGCAACAGCAGAGGCCAGGTACAAATGTGGCCAGCCAGGGCCCACTACTGGAGGACGAGGAGGACGAGGATGAGGAGGAGGTGGAGGAGGATGAGGATGAAGCATGGTCACAGCGGGGTGGCACCCAACGCAGCTCGGGTCCATCACTGGTGCGTGGCTGGGGGGAAAGGCAGGACGATGACGATACGCCTCCCACAGAGGACAGCTTGTCCTTATCCCTGGGCAGCCTGGCACACATGAGCGACTACATGCTGCAGTGCCTGCGCAACGACAGCAGAGTTGCCCACATTTTAACCTGTGCGGACTACTGGGTTGCCACCCTGCTGGATCCACGCTACAAAGACAATGTGCCCACCTTACTTCCTGCACTGGAGCGTGATAGGAAGATGCGCGAGTACAAGCGCACGTTGGTAGACGCGCTACTGAGAGCATTCCCAAATGTCACAGGGGAACAAGTGGAAGCCCAAGGCCAAGGCAGAGGAGGAGCAAGAGGTCGCCAAGGCAGCTGTGTCACGGCCAGCTCCTCTGAGGGCAGGGTTAGCATGGCAGAGATGTGGAAAACTTTTGTCAACACGCCACAGCTAACTGCACCACCACCTGATACGCAACGTGTTAGCAGGAGGCAACATTTCACTAACATGGTGGAACAGTACGTGTGCACACCCCTCCACGTACTGACTGATGGTTCGGCCCCATTCAACTTCTGGGTCTCTAAATTGTCCACGTGGCCAGAGCTAGCCTTTTATGCCTTGGAGGTGCTGGCCTGCCCGGCAGCCAGCGTTTTGTCTGAACGTGTATTCAGCACGGCAGGGGGCGTCATTACAGACAAACGCAGCCGCCTGTCTACAGCCAATGTGGACAAGCTGACGTTCATAAAAATGAACCAGGCATGGATCCCACAGGACCTGTCCGTCCCTTGTCCAGATTAGACATTAACTACCTCCCCATAACCATATATTATTGGACTCCAGGGCACTTCCTCATTCAATCCTATTTTTATTTTCATTTTACCATTATATTGCGATGCTACCCAAAGTTGAATGAACCTCTCCTCTGCCTGTGTGCTAGGCCTAAATATATGCCAATGGACTGTTGCAGTGGTGGCTGACATGAAGCCTGATTCTCTGCTATGACATGCAGACTAATTCTCTGCTGACATGAAGCCAGATCCTCTGTTACGGGACCTCTCTCCTCTGCCTGTGTGTGTGCTGGGCCTAAATATATGCCAATGGACTGTTGCAGTGGTGGCTGACGTGAAGCCTCATTCTCTGCTATGACATGCAGACTGATTCTCTGCTGACATGAAGCCAGATCCTCTGTTACGGGACCTCTCTCCTCTGCCTGTGTGTGTGCTGGGCCTAAATATATGCCAATGGACTGTTGCAGTGGTGGCTGACGTGAAGCCTCATTCTCTGCTATGACATGCAGACTGATTCTCTGCTGACATGAAGCCAGATTCTCTGTTACGGGACCTCTCTCCTCTGCCTGTGTGTGTGCTGGGCCTAAATATATGCCAATGGACTGTTGCAGTGGTGGCTGACGTGAAGCCTCATTCTCTGCTATGACATGCAGACTAATTCTCTGCTGACATGAAGACAGATTCTCTGTTACGGGACCTCCCTCCTCTGCCTGGGTGCTGGGCCTAAATATATGCCAATGGACTGTTGCAGTGGTGGCTGACGTGAAGCCTCATTCTCTGCTATGACATGCAGACTAATTCTCTGCTGACATGAAGACAGATTCTCTGTTACGGGACCTCTCTCCTCTGCCTGGGTGCCGGGGCCTAAATATCTGAGAATGGACTGTTCCAGTGGTGGGTGACGGGAAGCCAGATTCTCTGCTATGGAACCTCTCTCCAATTGATTTAGGTTAATTTTTATTTATTTAATTTTTAATTTAATTCATTTCCCTATCCACATTTGTTTGCAGGGGATTTACCTACATGTTGCTGCCTTTTGCAGCCCTCTAGCTCTTTCCTGGGCTGTTTTACAGCCTTTTTAGTGCCGAAAAGTTCGGGTCCCCATTGACTTCAATGGGGTTCGGGTTCGGGACGAAGTTCGGATCGGGTTCGGATCCCGAACCCGAACATTTCCGGGATGTTCGGCCGAACTTCTCGAACCCGAACATCCAGGTGTTCGCTCAACTCTACTCACAACTTAAATCACATTTTGGTACAATTTAATATTCTTCATAGATAATATGTGATGCTCCTATGGCTTAGTAGATGTGGGTTAAGAGATAGTTCTAGGTGCCCACGGTGTGATCTACCAGGTGTGGATCACCTACACATGCTTTGATCCTGTCCAGAACTAAAAGAATATTGAAATGGTATTAATAACTTTCTTATCCATAAGTTGAAGCTACAGATTCCTTTTAAGGTAGAATGCTTTATATTGAGTGGTTTTTCTAAGTTAAAGGATAACTGTCACACTTAGACCCTAATTTCAATTTTCATATATGTAGTTACGAATAACATGATATTCCAGAATCAGTTACTATTAGACTGACTTACCCCATATTTAATAAAATTCAGCCCTTAGCAACCAGTCTGCATAAAACTGCAATTTCACTATTCAGTTAAGATGGTCGCCACTGCCCTCACCCTGAGGCTAATCCCGCCTGCCCTCACTAGCCAGTAACAATAGCCCCCCAAAAGTGTCAGTAACCAAAGCCCTCCCCCTAAAGGGTTAATCTCCTGCAGCACAAAGGGGTCCTCTTGCCACATGTTGATTTCATTTATACACTGAGCAGACGGCAGATCTCCCTTCCCTGGTCTGCGCTGCTTCAACTCTACTTCTCCAGCTCTGCTGAGTGAGGGAGCGTCTGCCAAGCGCAGGGACAGGGAGAAGTGCACACAGCCCAGGCACTGTTTTCAGCTGCAGGGGAGGACCTGGCTTTAATCATTTACTTACAGTCCCTGGCTGTCTGTAATCTGAACTTGCACGCTGCGTGCTTCTGCGTCCTCCGTCCTTCAACACATGGACCATGCCCAGCAACCTGATTTTAAGCACAATAGGCAGTACCGGGAACTAAACTGTGGAATTAAGGGGTAATTGAGTACACAGTGAAAAGTTGAAATAGGGCCAGCAATGAGATATTAATCACCACAATCCAATACTCCCCAAAAAATAAATAAAGATGACAGTTATACTTTAAGTAGTCATAAATACCAAAAGATATTTCTAGGTAGAATATTATATTTGGCCAGACTCTTGGTTACTCGGTTTTGGTTTTCACAATATATTCCAAATGTAGATACCTGGATAAATTTGGTCAATAAGGTTAAGAACTATGAGACTATCCTATATAAGCAAAGAAATGCTCAAGAGAAGTGGATCAAGATATGGCAGGCGTGGAGGTTTTGAACCTCGATGGTATATTTATCTTGACTTTTCGTTGTTGTATCTTCCCTTTTTTCTTTCTTATATTCTCTTTGACTGGTAGTGAGATTTGAGACGCATCACAAGGGTGGGGGGGTTGGGTATTGGTGGTTTATGGGGAAAGGAAAGTATAATGACATTGAATTTTGATTTTGTACTAAAACTTGAATAGTATTTGTTATATTTCAATAAAAAAAAAAATTCTGACCAATTAAACACTGTGAGGTCTCATTAATTTCAATGAGGCTGCAAAAGATGTGTGCTGTCCACATCCATTGCTCCGTTCCATATTGCGGAACGCACACGGATGGCATCCGTGTTTTGCGGATCCACAAAACATGGTGCAGCCCTGTGAATGAGTCCTGAAGGAGATTTGTCATGGCTGGTGTGGGGGAGGACTGGTTTGGTTGCCCATGGCAACCAGATTTCCCTTTTCATTTTTTCAGAGCTCCTTTGGAAGGTGGATGGGGAAATCTGATTGGTTGCTATGGGCAGCTGGACCAGCTTTCCGCCACACCAGTTTTGATAAATCTCCCCTGAAATGAATGTTCAATTTATTGCAAATCAAATATAATTTAGTTCTCTGTGCGTTATAACGTGACATGCAATTTTATTAACGATAATATAAAAAATATTTTAAAGAAGGGGCATACCCCACAGGTGTTTAATGTGTAGTGGATGGTAAAAAATAAAAAAACATTATGTTTTCATAGATATGCCGGTTCAGTGCCCAATATGTTGTGCTCAGTTTGTGCCATGGTGATAAGTGAGCTCTCTAATTATTATACTGTGTTTCCTGATTGTAGAAGCACCATACTTGTGCCCCTAAACTGTTGTCTGGATAAATCACAGGGATAAATCCAAATTGAAAGTGCACCATGCACACTGGAGACCTAGTATGTGATTTACAGAGCACTGTCTGAAAATTTGGAAACTACACCACTCAAGGAATTTTTCAAGGGGTGCAATGAACATTTTCACCCCACAGATGTTTTCCAGAAATGAATGTGCAGTAGATGGTGTAAAATTAAAATTACACTTTTTTCCACAAATATGCTATTTCAGTCATCAATACAGTATGTTGCACCCAACTTGTGCCACTCCGAAAAGTCAGCTGTAAATATTATACTGTGTCATTAGTGTAATAATTAGTGTACTGTGTCCTGGGCTCAAAATGGTTGGGGCCAAAGATAAACCTTCCCATAAATTGTTGTTTCTAGGTGGAGCTGGGCGTTCTCAGGGGCGGGGTTTTCAATGTCTTAATTTTTACCAACCTAAACATTTGTATGTATGCACTTGAGGCCTAATTTGGTATGAAATAGAAAAGAAGTCCCCCCACTTTGAAAACTATACCCCTCAAGGAATTTTTCAATGGGTGTAGTCAGGGAACATTCTTAATGAGGCAATGTTAGGTGGTGATGGGCTTGGACAGCAGGTTTGTGGCAATTTAGCCTCCAGCCCTGCACTCCTGTGCATTTTGCCACAATTGGCAGTAAAAAAAAACTCAACTGTCATGTAAAAAGGTCCCTAATGCACAGATTTATGTACCACATTCTAAAGGACCTTTGGAATAATGTAATGGTAGTGTAAAGGACCGTTGATGATTAAGCATGTCATGTGATCACAGGTCCTTTAGCCTCTAAAAGACTCCAAAGGAGAAAAAAAGAGAATCAAGAACCTGCTAGAATTTGTAAGTAAATAAGTGTTTGTGCAACCATTATGATTGTATCTGTGTAAGTGTGTGTCAACGTCCACTTGTTCTGTATACAGAAGATCTGCACCAGTGCGCTCAACATCTGAATATGAGTAGTTCTCAATGTGTAAATACTGCTTTTATTCTGTGTGTGACTTCCCAACAGCTGCCATACAGGTACAGCGCGCAATTGGGCAGGAGCTGGGTCTCACAGGCAGGCAGGCTGTCAGTGTATTACACTGGTAATGCACTGACCGCCAGTGCATTAAAATACACATGAATTGTAATGCATTGTAGTGGGGATCAGAACCCCAAAAGTTAGTGTTCCACAGTGGGAAAGGAAGCTGGGTATTGCCAGCGATATGTGTGGGGCAGTATTTCTGACATAGGCCCACATACAAGTCTGGGATTTATGTGACTTATATTTCATTTTTGAAAGTATTGTCTTATATTCATTGATGCTGCATTATTATAATTACTTTGATACTAGATTTGACTGTGTATGATCCTGGACTTTACATGTTTTGGTCCATATTTGTAGACTTTGGTGGGCTGGCTTGCTGTGCCTGGTTTTATTCATATCGGCACATCTCTCATTGTATACAATTTTTAAGTGTTTGTTTGTCCTTTATAATAAAATAGCTTTATAGATTTTTTAATTAATGTATGTGCAGTTTTTGTGGTCTTTTGGTTGCTCATTACTATGTTCAAACCGTTTTTGCACTCCTTATTATGGTGAGTGTGCTCCTCATGTCTATTGTCATTCCACAGTGGGAAAAAAATAACGTGAATTTTTTTTTAAAAGGTGTTTATCATAAATGAAACAGTAAAAAAAAGCCCCTTTCTCATAATAAACACATATAAAATTGTACAAAACAAAACAAAAAAATATATTGGGTATTGCCGCATCCGTAATGACCATCTCTATAAAAATATCACATGATCTACCCCAGTCAGATGAACGTAGTAAAATAAATACATAAAAATGCACCAAAATAGCAACTTTTTGTTCACTCTGCCTTACAAAAAGTGTAGTTATAAGCGATCAAAAAGTACAAAGTACCCCAAAATTGTATTACTAAAAACATCACCTCATCCTGCAAAAAATGTGCCCCTACGCAAGACGATTGACATAAAAAAATAATATGGCTCTTAGAAAATGGCAACACTAAAACAGCATTTTTTTTTTATTGCAAATAAAAATTAACAAAATATACATATTAGGTATCTGTGCATCTGTAATCATCTGCTCTATAAAAATATTACAAGATAAAAGATAAATAAATAAAAACCACGCCAAAATAGCCATCTTTTTGTGACCTTGCCTTACAAAAAGAGTAATAGTGAGCAGCCAAAAATTACTATGTCACCCAAAATGGTGCTAATGAAAATGTCAACTCGTCCTGCAAAAAATGAGCCACCACACAAGATGATCGGCAGAAAAAAATTTAATAAATAAGGCTCTCAGAAAATGACCATACAAAAACAGTGTTTTATTTTTCGAAAATGCTTTGTGCAAAAGTGGTAAAAAAAAAAAGAAACTATATAAAATTGGTATCCCTGTAATCATACTGCCAGCAGAATAAAGGTTATTTTTCCCGCACGGTGTTCACCCCCCAATAACAAATCCCAAAAAGCAATAGCAGAATTGCCACCTGACCTTTATCTTGCTTCCCAAAAAGGTAAATGAAAAGCAATCAAAAGGTTGTATGTACCGCATAATAGAACCAATGATAAAGCTCAGTTGAGAGAAAAATAAAATGTATGGTTATCAGAAAATGGGTATACTGGTTTCCAGTAGCTGATCAATAGCAACATAGCGCCCCCGTAAACCATTCCACCAAAATCTGCCCTCCAAAAACCATATAGCACTCCTTCTCTTCTGATCCATGCACTGTGCCCAAACAGCAATTTACAACTAGATATGGGGTATTGCCGTGTTCAGGAGAAAATGCTTAACAAAATTTGTTGTGCTTTTTCTTCTAATACCCCTTGTGAAAATATAAAATTGAGTTTTTATGCAACATTTTATTGGAAGACATGAAAAATTTCATTTCCACACCTACGTGTTTATAAATTATATTAGAAGCCTGTGGGTTCAAAGTGGTCAGCACGCCCCTCAACATATTCCTTGAGGGATGTAGTTTCCAGAATGGGGTCACTTTTGGGGGGATTCTACTGTGGGGGTACCTTAATGTGCCTTCAAATGAAACATGCGCCCAAAAACCATTCCAGCTAAATAATCTGCCCTCCAAAAACAATATGGCGCTCCTTTTCTTTTGAGCCCTGCTGTGTGCCCATAGTGTGGTTTACAACAACACTTGGGGTGTTTCTGTAAACTTCAGAATCAGGGTAATAAATATTGAGTTTTTTTTAGCTGTTTGCCCTTTCTGCGTTACAGGAATAAAATGGATTAAAATGTAAAATCTGCAAAATAAGTGAAATTTAGAAATTTCCCCTCCAATTTCCTTTAAATCTTATGAAACATATAAAGTATGAACCACATTTGTAAATTCAGTTTTAAATAACTTGAGTGGTATAGTTTCTTAAAATGAGGGTTATTTATGGGTGGTTTCTACTACATAAGCCCCACAAAGTGACTTTAAAACTCAATTGGTCCTTAAAAAAGGGGATTTTAGAAATTTCCTTTAAAATTTGAAAATTTGCTTCTAAAAATCTAAGTTTTCTAGCATCCTAACACAATAAAATGACATTCACAAAATGATGCAAACATAAAGTGAATATTAATTAATAACTACTTTGAGTTATCACTATCCATCCATAAAATCGTTAATTTTCTAAAATTTTCAGTAATTTTTTCTTTTTATAAATAAAGGTAAAACATATCGACTCAAATCTAACTTTAACATAAATTACACGAGAAAACTGTCTCAGAATTGCTTGGATAAGTAAAAGCGTTCCAAAGTTACTACCACATAAATTGACTCATTTCAGATTTGCAAAAATTGATTCTGTCAGGAAGGTGAAAAATGGCTCTGTCCTGTTAAGGATTAGCGAATCGATTAGTAACAAACCAAGTTTTCTACAAATTTCATTAAAACTTGTCCTCTAAACAAATGTGAAGCTTTTGCAATTTGTTTTATAGCCCTTGGTGCCTGCTGTTTTACGTCGATCACATTCATTTAACCCCTCACGTTTGGCCAGTGCCTCCACATAACTTTGGCGCTTACTCCAGCAGTGCAGTCTTAATAAATGAGCCCCTTGTCTATAAAGGGAATCTGTCATCAGATTGCAAGCTGTTACCATTGCAATGCACAGTAAACTATCTTCTTTCCAGCAAGGGTCTTTCTTTTTTTCATGTTGTCATTCAGATAAAAAAAAGCGATTTTTCGTTTATGCTAATGAACCTTCAAGGTGCACAGAGGGGAGTTTTTCCTCTCCTCTAGAGCCCAGTAATGCCCCCCTGCAGTGCCCAGCCCGCCATAATTTCAAGCCTAAGCACGCCTCCTCATAAATACATTTCCTCCCACAGCCGAGCTGAATGGTCCCGCCCCCTCCGCTACGTCATATAATATATTCAACATACAAACCTTGGTTCATCCTTTCTTGCGCATGAAAACTCGCGCAGCCGCAGTATCGCCGACTGCCTGCGCCTGTCCGATCCTAGGGCTCCTGAGGCAACAGCGCTCTGATTACATTATTGGACTCGGCGCATGCCCAGTGACACTATTGAGGCTGTTGCCCTCAGGAGCCGTAGGATCGGACAGTCGGCGGTACTACGGCTGCGCGAGATTTCATGCTCAAGAAAGGATGAAGCAAGGTTCGTATGTAAAATATATTATATGACGTAGCGGAGGGGGCAGGACTGTTCAGCTCGGCTGTGGAAGGGAATGTATTTATGAGGAGGCGTGTTTGGGCTTGAAATTAAGGCGGGCTGGGCACTGCAGGGGGGCATTACTAAACTCTAGAGGAGACGATTAACGCCCCTCTGGGCACCTTAAAGGTACATTAGCATAAACGAAAAATCGCTTTTTTATCTAAATGACAGCATGAAGAAAAGAAAGAAGACCCTTGCTGGAAAGAAGGTAGTTTATTGTGCATTGCAATGGTAACAGCTTAATATGCTAAAACCTGATGACAGATTTCCTTTAAATTGCAGAAAAATACTTGCAAATTTGCCTGTACCGTTCAATAATCTGTTGTGTACCAAAGGTTAGCACTGGAGCCATGCAGTGGTGGTGTTCTACGTTCGAATCTAACCAGGGGAAACATCTGCATGGATTTTATATGTTCTCCCTGTATTTGTGTGGGTTTCCTCTGGGTGCTCCCACACTCCAAAGACATACTGATAGGAAACGAAATAATAAAATAATGTCTATAAAGCACTGTGGAATATAGCAGCGCTTCATAAGTGCATAAAATAAAGGAAACCCATGACTTTTCATTTACAGGAAACAGGTAGCTTTTCATTTATAGGCCTCATATTAAAATGTCTGGAAAAAGTACAAAAGTCCCACAATGATATAACACAGTCTGATAAAAGTGGCAGTGAGGGTAAGTGCTATGACTATGATTTTGTTTTGGACAGGACCTGGGAATCAGATTGTGGTACTGAGGAGGAAATGACATCAGAGGAGGAGGGCAGTGGCCTTGATGGCAATAAAAAGCAGACACAACTTACAGCCAAAACTTCGAAAAAAAACTCAGGGCCAGATCTGCTTCTGTTGTAGTCAGCTCGGGAACAGGTGATGCTGCTGATACTGTGGACATCAGACCTAGGCTAAGCTTTGCTGACTCTAGCTCTATGCAAGAAATTCCTGTATGGCGTTTTTTCTCCACAAGGCAGGCACACAAAACCAAAGCCGTCTGCAAGATCTTCAGGATTAATATAAGCTGTGGGTGTTCAAAACACACACACAGGGCTCTACTGCAGACCTGGTGCCTGCGTTCCAACACAAACATGGATACCAGGGCTCTATCTATCCTTCTTCTCCTGGTCTTCTTTGTGGCAACCATCCCACAACTCCAAGCAGTACAGTATCCTTGTCATCATAATCTGATTCTTCTCCTTCTCAGACGTGTACACTTAATTTTGAGATATCGATAATGGAATGTGTGGTCATTAGAAAAATATTCTCGACCAGCAATTAGCTTACCGTATTTTTTGCCCTATAAGACGCACCGGCCCATAAGACGCACCTAGGTTTTTGGGGAGGAAAATAAGAAAAAATATATTTTTAACCAAAAGGTGTGCTGTGTGTTTGGTGGGTTTGGAACTAATGGTGGTCTGTGAATGGCACCATTACTGGGGATCTGTGGATGACGGACACTGTTATGGGGGGCATCTGTGGATGACGGACACTGTTATGGGGGGCATCTGTGGATGGGGGGCATCTGTGGATGACAGACACTGTTATGAGGGGCATCTGTGGATGACAGACACTGTTATGGGGGGGCATCTGTGGCTTGCACTGTTTGAGGGGGATCTGTGGCTGGCACTGTTACAGGGGGGATCTGTGACTGGCACTGTTACAGGGGGGATCTGTGGATGGCACTGTTATGGGCTGGGGGGATCTGTGGCTGGCACTGTTATATATGTGCCATTCACAGACCCCCCAGCCCATAACAGTGCCATCCACAGACCCCCCCCCAGCCCATAACAGTGCCATCCACAGACCCCCCCAGCCCATAACAGTGCCATCCACAGACCCCCCCAGCCCACCATAACTGTGCCATCCACAGATCGCGCCCATCACCCAGAACCCCCCCCCCCCCCCGCCACCAGTATACAAATATAAGATGTTATATTCAATTATTGGTTATTAAACATGCCCCCTCAGTCCTATTACTACCTTACATCCTAATCGCTTCTGTAGAATTCAGGCCGGGCGGCCGGCGTGTCTCTCACTGACGTCACTTGCCTGCGCCGCCTGCTTCATTCATAAAGTAGGCGGCGCAGGCACGTGACAAGAGTTACGCTGCCGCCCGCCAGCCCGGCCTGAATTCTACAGATGCGATTAGGATGTAAGGTAGTAATAGGACTGAGGGGGCATGTTTAATAAGTATTACTTGGATATGACCTCTTATTTTAGTATACCGGAGCGGCGGGGCGGGGATACTACACTGACTGCACCGCCCCGCCGCTATTGCCAGCCCCCAGATCCTCCTCCCAGTCCCTCCCCGAGTCCCCGCTCGCTCCTACATCGCTGCCAGTGATGTAAAACGGCAAGCATTCGCCCCATAAGACGCAGGGGCATTTCTCCCCCGTTTTGGGGGAAGAAAAAGTGCGTCTTATGGGGCGAAAAATACGGTATGTGCAAGGTAAACTCTCACCTAGCCAGTTGCTGTTGCAGTTATACCTCTTAGTTGTGGTTCGGCCAGCGGTCATTTCGCGGCAAACTTTGCACGTTTGTCATTCGCCGAACATGCGAACATATGGCGATGTCCGCCAGCTCCATACTCTTTTGCATTGAGCTGAACTTTGACCCATGACACATCCATCAGGTGGGACAGGACAGCCAATTGAGAAATTTTAGCACATGAAAACAACCCCACCCTATAACAGAACCCGATCTTGCAGCCATTTTACATTCTGTGTTTTGCCAGTGTAGGGAGAGGTTGCTTTGTGGAGCAGGGACAGGCTGTTAGGGACACAAAATGCTAGCTAATAGGGCCACAAAAGTTCTTTAAAGGACTGGCATAGGTGTGCTATCGATAGGTGTGATATATTGAGGGGTGTGATATACTTATAATATACTTTGTAACATAGAAAGTAGATTATAGTGCATTTGTATTGTGCAGCAGTTGTGTGAGGTTCTGCTGCGATATCGCAGCTATATGGAGGGACAAGCACTATTGGAACAACTGCAATGGGTGTGAAATACATGTTGCCCGGAAAATAAATAATTGAGGGGTGTGATATACCTGCTTCCACAAAATACTGATTGACGGCTGTAATATTCCTGTTGCCCCAAATAAACAGGGTGGTGTGATATAACTCTTGTGGCAAAAAAATAATTGAGAGGTGTGCTATACCTGCTTCCACAAAATACTGATTAAGGGGTTTGCTATACCTGATTCCACAAAATAATCATTGAGGGCTGCCATATACCTGCTTCCACAAAATACTGATTAAGGGGTTCGCTATACCTGTTTCCACCAAATATTGATTGAGGCCTGCGATATACCTGCAATATATTGCTGCTGTCAAACACAATAGTACTTAAAAGGACTTTTGGGTTTCTGAAACGTTTTTTTGTATAAAAATCTTCCTATTACACTCCCTACACTGTCTGTACCTTCCTATGCACAGCTTTCCCGAACACTGAGCAATTTAGCACAGGTTGCGCTACAAAAATATGTTGCTGCTGTCACACAAAATAGTCCTTACAAGGACTTTTGGGTCTCTGAAACGTTTTTGTACACTTATAATATTCGATTACACTCTCTACACTCTCTGTCCCTTCCTATCCTCAGCTCTCCCTGACTTAGAATGAGCCAAACACGCGTCATCGGGTGCTATATAGCACCCGATGGAGTGTTCCGGTCAGCCAATCACTGTAATGCCATTAGCCAACATGGCTACTGGCATTACAGTGAGGGCAGTACTTACATCGACGTTTATTGGCTGCTCAGGAGCCACGAAACGTGCGGAGAGGAGACTCAAGCATTGTGCTCGAGCACATGCGGTACTCGGCCGAGTACCGCCATTTGCAGAGCATAGCGATGCTCAAGCCGAACTGGTATTCGGCCGAGCATGCTCGCTCAACACTAATAAGTATGCCTAAATGAATTAAGCACTTGGAAAGCATTGAATAAATTTGAACAGAACGAGTTTTACTCCAACAATTACCTGATCTACATCAAAGTTTGCGTAGTAAACAGTGTATGAAAATGTAATGGAATAGCAACATTTCAAAAAGTCTTGCTTTTCAGTTTAAAAGTCTCACTGTTAAAAGTGCTTCAGGCATCTGCTTTTGCGTTTGTGAACGGTCATATTTTCCCATTGCAAAAACCAGCAGTAGTCCCCCATCATGTTGGGAGTCCAGCGGCCTTGATACGTGTTCTCCATTGTAGAAATATCTTTATGGAACCGCTCTCCATGATCGTCACTTACGTGTTTTAAATTGGGTGGGAATGTAAGGTAAATGCACTTTTAATGACATTCCGCAGTTAAAGGGAACCTGTCACAGGGATTTTGTGTAAATAGCTGAGGACATGGGTTGTTAGATTGCCGCTAGCATATCCGTAATACCCAGTCCCCAGTGCTTTTATTGTGTAAAAAAAAAAATGATTTGATACATACGCAAATTAACCTGAGATGAGTCCTGTATGTAAGATGAGTCAGGGACAGGACTCATCTCAGGTTAATTTGCATATGTATCAAATCGGGTTTTTTACACAATAAAAGCACACAGAGCTATGGGGACTGGGTATTGCGGATGTGCTAGCGGCCATCTAGCAACCCATGTCCTCAGCGCTATACACAAAATCCCGGTGACAGGTTTCCTTTAAGTTGTTCATATGCTTTAAGCATAGTTTGCAGCTCGTCTGTTCCCAAGGAAATTCTGCACTACTAGCACAAATGCATCCCAAGCTGCAAGATGCACTCGCTTTGTCAGATTCTTTCGCTGATCATAAGTAGTGTATTTGCCACATATGTAGCAGAAATTGCCTGGATCGTTACCACATTTGCAGTTTAACCATCTTAAGTTTCAAAACTGATAGCATTATAACAGATCACTTTATCAAAATCTGTTCAGCTTGCCTTATATACAGTCAGGTCCATAAATATTGGGACATCGACACAATTCTAACATTTTTGGCTCTATACACCACCACAATGGATTTGAAATGAACAAGATGTGCTTTAATTGCAGTATGTCAGCTTTAATTTGAGGGCATTTACATCCAAATCAGGTTTAGGAATTACAACAGTTTGCATATGTGCCTCCCACTTGTTTAGGAAGCAAAAGTAATGGGACAGAATAATAATCATAAATCAAACTTTCACTTTTTAATATTTGGTTGCAAATCCTTTGCAGTCAATTACAGCCTGAAGTCTGGAACCCATAGACATCACCAGACGTTCGGTTTTATCCCTGGTGATGCTCTGCCAGGACTCTACTGCAACTGTCTTCAGTTCCTGCTTGTTCTTGGGGCATTTTCCCTTCAGTTTTGTCTTCAGCAAGTAAAATGCATGTTCAATCGGATTCAGGTCAGGTGATTGACTTGGCCATTGCATAACATTCCACTTCTTTCCCTTAAAAAACTCTTTGGTTGCTTTTGCAGTATTCTTTGGGTCATTGTCCATCTGCACTGTGAAGCGCTGTCCAATAAGTTCTGAAGCATTTGGTTGAATATGAGCAGATAATATTGCCCGAAACACTTCATCCTGCTGCTTTTATCAGCAGTCACATCATCAATAAATACAAGAGAACCAGTTCCATTGGCAGCCATACATGCCCATGCCATGACACTACCACCATCATGCTTCACTGATGAGGTGGTATGCTTAGCATCATGAGCAGTTCCTTTCCTTCTCCATACTCTTCTCTTCCCATCACTCTGGTACAAGTTGATCTTGGTCTCATCTGTCCATAGGATGTTGTTCCAGAACTGTGAAGGCTTTTTTAGATGTCATTTGGAAAACTCTAATCTGGCCTTCCTGTTTTTAAGGCTCACCAATGGTTTACATCTTGTGGTGAACCCTCTGTATTCACTCTGGTGAAGTCTTCTCTTGATTGTTGACTTTGACACACATACACCTACCTCCTGGAGAGTGTTCTTGATCTGGCCATTTGTTGTGAAGGGTGTTTTCTTCACTAGGGAAATAATTCTTCAGTCATCCACCACAGTTTTCCGTGGTCCTCCGGATCTTTTGGTGTTGCTGAGCTCACCGATGTGTTCCTTCTTTTTAAGAAGTCTGTGAAGGTTCTCATTTATCCAGGTCATGGTATATATCTTTAAAGAATAAATCAAGGCAACTGGACGTATTGTTTTCAAGAAATCTACAGTACGTCCAGTTGCCTTGATTTATTCTTTACAGATATATTATTTTTAAGAATGTTTCAAACAGTTGTTTTGGCCATGGCTAATGTTCTTACTATCTCTTTGATGGGTTTGTTTTGTTTTTCAGCCTAATGATGGCTTGCTTCACTAATAGTGACAGCTCTTTGAATCTCATCTTGAGAGTTGACAGCAACAGATTCCAAATGCAAATAGCACACTTGAAATGAACTCTGGACCTTTTATCTGCTCATTGTAATTGGGATAATGAGGGAATAACACACACCTGGCCATGGAACAGCTGAGAAGCCAATTGTCCCATTATGTTTGGTTCCTTAACAAGTGGGAGGCACAAATGCAAACTGTTGTAATTCCTACACCGTTCACCTGATTTGGATGTTAATACCCTCAAATTAAAGCTGACAGTCTGCAGTTAAGCACATCTAGTTTGTTTCATTTCAAATCTATTGTGGTGGTGTATAGAGCCAAAAATGTTACAATTGTGTTGATGTTCCAATATTTATGGACCTGACTGTACTTAATGCTGACATCAGCCTGACTGTGTCCGAACAGGTCTGGACATGTCCATTGAGATATCTCCAATATAATGCATTAATATTATAGCTGAATAGGCTTTTCATGTATAACTTAACCCTTTAAGGACCTCCACTGTACATGTATGGCGGAAGTCCGGTCCCCAAACATGGCCGGGTTTCTGCTATTTTTAATAAACATAGAAACATAGAATGTGTCGGCAGATAAGAACCATTTGGCCCATCTAGTCTGCCCAATATATTAAATACTATGGATAGCCCCTGGCCCTATCTTATATGAAGGATGGCCTTATGCCTATCCCATGCATGCTTAAACTCTTCCACTGTATTTGCAGCTACCACTTCTGCAGGAAAGCTATTCCATGTATCCACTGCTCTCTCAGTAAAGTAATACTTCCTGATATTAGTTTTAAATTAGAGGGGCAAAGGTTTAAAAGTATGTCCTTTTGTAGCAGTTTTTATTCTTTTAAATATTCTCTCCTCTTTTACCTTGTTGATTCCCTTTATGTATTTAAACGTTTCTATCATATCCCCTCTGTCTCGTCTTTCTTCCAAGCTATACATGTTAAGGTCCTTTACTCTTTCCTGGTAAGTTTTATCCTGCAATCCATGTACCAGTTTAGTAGCTCTTCTCTGAACTCTCTCCAGAGTATCAATATCCTTTTGGAGATATGGTCTCCAGTACTGAGCACAATACTCCAAATGAGGTCTCACTAGTGCTCTGTAGAGCGGCATGAGCACCTCCCTCTTTCTACTGGTAATTCCTCTTCCTATACACCCAAGAATTCTGCTAGCATTTCCCGCCTACCTTTAAGTCTTCTGAAATAATGATCCCTAAATCCCTTTCCTCAGATACTGAGGTTAGGACTGTATCACTGATTTTATATTCTGCTCTTGGGTTTTTACGTCCCAGGTGCATTATCTTGCACTTATCAACATTAAATTTTAGTTGCCAGATTTTTGACTATTCCTCTAGTTTTCCTAAGTCCTTTTCCATTTGGTGTATCCCTCCAGAAACATCAACCCTGTTACAAATCTTTGTGTCATCAGCAAAAAGACACACCTTACCATTGAGGCCTTCTGCAATTTCGCTGATAAAGATATTAAACAATATGGGTCCCAGAACAGATCCCTGAAGTACCCCACTGGTAACAAGACCTTGGTCTGAATATACTCCATTGACTACAACCCTCTGTTGCCTGTCCCTCAGCCACTGCCCAATCCATTCAACAATATGGGAGTCCAAGCCCAAAGACTGCACTTTATTGATAAGCCTTCTATGTGGGACAGTATCAAAAGCCTTACTAAAGTCTAGATAAGTGATGTCTTCTGCACCTCCTCCATCTATTATTTTAGTTACCCAATCAAACAAATCAATAAGATTAGTTTGACATGATCTCCCTGAAGTAAACTCATGCTGTTTTTCATCTTTCAATCCATGGGATTTTAGATGTTCCACAATAGGGCATAAGGCTGATCGCATATATTTTTACTTTCAGATGCCGTGGTCAAATGTGACTATGGCATCTGCACAGTCCGGAAGCTGAAGTTGCGCACTTCTGCTCCGTTAGCAGCGTTCCCCGGCTGAGATCGGGGAACCTGTTACATTGATCTAATAGGCTGAAGTCTCAAGCAGGGTACTGGTTAGATGACTATACCAATACAGGCCACTAGGTGGCAGCATTATTTTGCTATAGTGCAAATGAAGATTTAATCGTGTCTATATAGACATCAATGAACACAATAGGCAATCTAATGATTTCCAGTTATTGTCACCCAAGGTGACTTAAAAGTAATAAAAAATTTTTGCAAAAAAAAAAGTTTTTTATTAAAGTTGAAATCAACACCTTTCCTTAAAATAAAAATACTTAAACATTTAAAAAATAAACATAATTGGCATTGCCGCATGTGAAAATGCCCATACTATTAAAATATAACAATATGAATGGCATACGGCAAATGGAAAAACGGAAAAAAAATTAAACAGCCAATTAGAAATTTTTTGTCACTTCAACTACGCAATAATAAAAAAAATACTGATTGAGGGCTGCGATGTACCTGCTTCCACAAAATACTAATTAAGGGGTTTGATATACCTGCTTCCACAAAATACTGATTAAGGGGTTCGATATACCTGTTTCCACCAAATATTGATTGAGGCCTGCGATATACCTGCTTCCACAAAATACTAATTAAGGGGCTCAATATACCTGTTTGCACCAAATATTGATTGAGGCCTATCACATACCTGCCTCCACAAAATACTGATTAAGGGGTTTGATATACCTGCTTCCATTTAATATTGATTGAGGCCTGCAAGGTACCTGCTTCCACAAAATACTGATTAAGGGGTTTGATATACCTGCTTCCACAAAATATTGATCGAGGCCTGCGATATACCTGCTTCCACAAAATACTGATTAAGGGGTTCGATATACCTGTTTCCACCAAATATTGATTGAGGCCTATGATATACCTGTGTCCACAAAATACTGATTAAGGGGTTTGATATACCTGCTTCCATTAAATATTGATTGAGGACTGCAAGGTACCTGCTTCCACAAAATACTGATTAAGGGCTTTGATATAACTGCTTCCACCAAATATTGATTGAGGCCTTCGATATACCTGCTGCCACAAAATACAAATTAAGGTGTTAGATATACCTGCTTTCACAAAATACAGATTGAGGGCTGCAATATACTTGCTTCCACAAAATACTGATTAAGGGGATTGATATACCTGTTTCCACCAAATATTGATTGAGGCCTGCAAGGTACCTGCTTCCACAAAATACTGATTAAGGGCTTTGATATAACTGCTTCCGCCAAATATTGATTAAGGCCTTCGATATACCTGCTGCCACAAAATAGTGATTAAGGGGATTTATATACCTGTTTCTACTAAATATTAATTGAGGCCTGCGAGATACCTGCATCTACAAAATACTGATTAAGGGGATTTATATACCTGTTTCCACCAAATATTGATTGAGGCCTGCGAGATACCTGCTTCCACAAAATACTGATTAAGGGCTTTGATTACCTGCTTCTACCAAATATTAATTGAGATCTTCAATATACCTGCTTCCACAAAATATTGATTAAGGTGTTTGATATACCTGTTTCCACCAAATATTGATTGAGGCATTTCAAGATACCTGCTTCCACAAAAAACTGATTAAGTGGATTTATATACCTGTTTCTACCAAATATTTATTGAGGCCTGCGAGATGCCTGCTTCTACAAAATAGTGATTAAGGGGTTTGATATACCTGGTTCCACAAGATATTTATTGAGGCCTGCGAGATACCTGCTTCCACAAAATACTGATTAAGGGGTTCGATATACCTGTTTCCACCAAATATTGATTGAGGCCTATGATATACCTGTGTCCACAAAATACTGATTAAGGGGTTTGATATGCAGATGTAGCAACGATAACGCTCCCTTTACAATCGCGAAAGCGAAGAACGATAACGTAAGTAAAAATAGTAACTACAAAATCTGAATGCAATTCATCTCTATAACCAGCAGATGGAGCATAGAAAATTTTAAAATTTTAACATATCTATAGATATTTTACAATGATTATACTAATAATTTAACTATTTTTAAATCTATCATTAATCTATTTTATAAACTAATAATTAAATAATTTTATTTAAATTATTTGTGTTTAAATGCTTATTTTGTAACAAAACACACAGGCTACATGCCAAAGCCAGGTATAATGCAAGCCAGCACCTATTCATAAAACAGGTAACTGGGATACCTTATAATGGCAGCCTGGTGCACTATGAGATATTTAAAACCATCTCTCATCTAACTGAGAGTCAGTAAATCTCAAAAAGAGCTCTTGGATAGCTTGGGGGACCATGCACCTAAATCTTTATCATTAGGGTGACAAAATTTAAAATTTTTAAATTATTTTTATTGCTAGCTAATTCTTCTCTAACTGTTTAGGAAGGCTGTATAAAAATGTACGGCTTTCTAATTGTTCTAATATATATTTAATAACCCATATATGCTGTTTTGTTATGTAAACTAATTTGCATAAATATGCATATTAGCCTACTTTCCATCATGAACAGCGGCATCTATTGGATACATAGTCTTATGTCCTACAGTCTGCAGACTATTATGAATTTCCACATGGATGGCGCCATCTATTGCATACATAGTCTTATGTACTACAGTCTGCAGACTATTATCAATTTCCTCATGGACAGCGCCATCTATTGGATACATAGTCTTATGTCCTACAGTCTGCAAACTACTATCAATTTCCACATGGACAGCGCCATCTATTGGATCCATAGTCTTATGTCCTACAGTCTGCAGACTATTATCATTTTCCTCATGGACTGCGCCATCTATTGGATCCATAGTCTTATGTCCTACAGTCTGCAGATTATTATCATTTTCCTCATGGACAGCGCCATCTATTGGATACATATTCTTATGTCCTACAGTCTGCAGACTATTATCATTTTCCTCATGGACAGCGCTATCTATTAGATACATAGTCTTATGTCCTACAGTCTGCAGACTATTATCATTTTCCTCATGGACAGCACCATCTATTGGATACATAGTCTTATGTCCTGTAGAGATGGGAAGTTTGAATCTTCGGTTCATTCGCTGAGCTAACAAGAAGCAAGAGAACCGAATAGGTTGCGCAATGCGCATGCGCATGCGCGGAAGATTCGATTCACTTGCTGACTCGGCTCTTGGTCTGAGTCAGGAAGTTTATTCTTTAAAACCCTGTGTGTAAGGGTCCATTCACACGTCCGTGGTGTGTTGCGGACCCGCAAATTGCGGGTCCGCAACACACCCGGCCGGCACCCGCTATAGAAATGCCTATTCTTGTGAATTTAACACTGGGGTAAATAAAATCAAAATGGAGGATTAAATGTGTAAATGCAATATCTTGTCCATATTTATGCAAATTAGCTTACTTGACAAAACATTATAGAAAGGTTATTTGAATTTACTGTATTCGGACAATTAGAAAACAGAACATTTTTATGCAGCCCTCTTAGGGCTCTTTCACACTTGCGTTCTTTTCTTCCGGCATAGAGTTCCGTCGTCGGGGCTCTATGCCGGAAGAATCCTGATCAGTTTTATCCTAATGCATTCTGAATGGAGTGAAATCCGTTCAGGATGCATCAGGATGTCTTCAGTTCAGGACCGGAACGTTTTTTGGCCGGAGAAAATACCGCAGCATACTGCGCTTTTTGCTCCGGCCAAAAATCCTGAAGACTTGCAGCAAGGCCGGATCCGGAATTAATGCCCATTGAAAGGCATTGATCCGGATCGGGCCTTAAGCTAAACGTCGTTTTGGCGCATTGCCGGATCTGACGTTTAGCTTTTTCTGAATGGTTACCATGGCTGCCGGGACACTAAAGTCCTGGCAGCCATGGTAAAGTGTAGTGGGGAGCGGGAGAGCAGCATACTTACCATCCGTGCGGCTCCCGGGGCGCTCCAGAGTGACGTCAGGGCGCCCCAAGCGCATGGATCACGTGATCGCATGGCAAGTCATCCATGCGCATGGGGCGCCCTGGGAGCCGCACGGACTGTAAGTATACCGCTCCCCGCTCCTACTTTGGCAACCAGGACTTTAATAGCGTCCTGGGTGCCATAGTAACACTGAAAGCATTTTGAAGACGGATCCGTCTTCAAATGCTTTCAGTACACTTGCGTTTTTCCGGATCCGGCGTGTAATTCCAGCAAGTGGAGTACACGCCGGATCAGGACAACGCAAGTGTGAAAGAGGCCTTAAGCAGTGAAAGAGGAGTTAGCTAGCATAAAAAATAAAAAATAAAAATAATTACTATTGTTTTCCACCTAATGGTAACGACTGGTGCACAGGACCCCTAGAAATCCGAAATAAAATAATATTGAGACTTCCTGGCTTTCTCCTTTTGGATTGAGAGCTAGTTTAACCGCCTCTGGACCGCCTAACGCACGGATGCGTCCTGGAGGCGGTCGATTCATTCCTCCTGGACGCATCCGTGTGACATCTCGCGAGAGGCGAGATTTCCTGTGAACGCACGCATTCACAAGATCGGAAGGTAAGCGAGTGGATCTACAGTCTGCCCCGGGTGCCACTCACAAGGGGGGTGCCACCAGGGGGGTGCCATGACGGAGTCACCTCGGTCCCCGGCTCCATCCACTGCTGCACCGCGACCGCGACGCGACTCCGCCAGGCGCCGGTGTTCTGCGAGATTTCTATAGCTTGCCGAAAGTCTATAGCGGAAGTGACGTGGTGCACTGCGCAAGCGCGCATGCGCACTTCCACAAATCATCCGAATCATCGCCTTAAAGTGACAGTCACCTCCAGTAAAATACAGCATCTACAAGGATTATTGCGGCGGCGCGCAACATGACGTGACGTCACGACACTGACGCCGCGCCGCCTTCACGGATCAGAAGCGGAATGATCCATTATACCAGCGGTCGGACGGGCATCATCAAAATAAATGTGAGTAAATAATTGTGTGTGTAATTAAGGGGGGGTGCACCGTGTAATTAAGGTGGGGAGGGAGGGGGTGTAATTAAGGAGGGGTGTTATTAAGGGAGGGGGTGTAATTAAGGTGGGGAGGGGGTGTAATTAAGGGGAGAAGAGAGGGTGTAATTAAGGGGGGGGTGCAGGATTTGTTCATTTTATTGATGGGGATTTGGATTTTTTTTCTTTTTGGTGCAGATGGAAAGTGATTTTTTTAAGGGGGTGCAGGTTTTTATTTTATTAACCACCTCCGGACCGCCTAACGCAGATGTGCGGTCCGGAGGTGGCAGCGCTGCGCACAGCGACGCATATACGCGTCATCTCGTGAGACGCGAGATTTCCTGTGAACGCGCGCACACAGGCGCGCGCGCTCACAGGAACGGAAGGTAAGCGAGTGGATCTCCAGCCTGCCAGCGGCAGGCTGGAGATGTGATTTTTTAACCCCTAACAGGTATATTAGATGCTGTTTTGATAACAGCGTCTAATATACCTGCTACCTGGTCCTCTGGTGGTCTCTTTTGTTTGGATCGACCACCAGAGGACACAGGTAGCTGTGTAAAGTACCACAAAACACCACTACACTACACCCCCCCTGTCACTTATTAACCCCTTATGAACCACTGATCACCCCTGATCACCCCATATAGACTCCCTGATCACCCCCCTGTCATTGATCACCCCTCTGTCATTGATCACCCCCCTGTAAGGCTCCATTCAGACGTCCGCATGTGTTTTGCGGATCCGATCCATGTATCCGTGGATCCGTAAAAAATCATACGGACGTCTGAATAAAGCCTTAAAGAGGGGTGATCAATGACAGGGGGGTGATCAATGACAGGGGGGTGATCACCCCATATAGACTCCCTGATCATCCCCCTGTCATTGATCACCCCCCTGTCATTGATCACCCCCTGTAAGGCTCCATTCAGACATTTTTTTGGGCACAAGTTAGCGGAAATTTTTTGTTTGTTTTTGTTTTTGTTTTTTCTTACTAAGTCTCATATTCCACTAACTTGTGTCAAAAAATAAAATAACTTTCTTGGGGGGGGTGCCAAGCAAAGGGTTCACCCCGGGTGCCAAATGCTCTAGGTACGCCCCTGGGGGGGGATCAATGACAGGGGGGTGATCAGGTAGTGTATATGGGGTGATCACCCCCCTGTCATTGATCACCCCCCTGTAAGGCTCCATTCAGACGTCCGTATGTGTTTTGCGGATCCGATCCATGGATCCGTGGATCCGTAAAACACATACAGACATCTGAATGGAGCCTTACAGGAGGGTGATCAATGACAGGGGGGTGATCAATGACAGGGGGGTGATCAGGGAGTCTATATGCGGTGATCACCCCCCTGTCATTGATCACCCCCCTGTAAGGCTCCATTCAGACGTCCATATGTGTTTTGCGAATCTGATCCATGGATCCGTGGATCCGTAAAACACATACGGACGTCTGAATAGAGCCTTACAGGGGGGTGATCATCCCATATAGACTCCCTGATCAGCCCCCTGTAAGGCTCCATTCAGACGTCCATATGTGTTTTGCGGATCCGATCCGTGGATCCGCGGATCCGCAAAACACATACGGACATCTGAATGGAGCCTTACAAGGGGGGTGATCAATGACAGGGGGGGGCGATTAATGACAGGGGGGTGATCAGGGAGTCTATATGGGGTGATCACCCCCTGTCATTGATCACTCCCCTGTAAGGCTCCATTCAGACGTCCATATGTGTTTTACGAATCCACACATCCATGGATCGGATCCGCAAAACACATACGGACGTCTGAATGGAGCCTTACAGGGGGGTGATCAATGACAGGGTGATGATCAACCCATATAGACTCCCTGATCACCCCCCTGTCATTGATCACCCCCCTGTAAGGCTGCATTCAGACATTTTTTTGGCACAAGTTAGCGAAAAAAAATTATTTTTTTTGCTTGTTTGTTTTTTCTTACAAAGTCTCATATTCCACTAACTTGCGTCAAAAAATAAAATCTCACATGAACTCACCATACTCCTCACGGAATCCAAATGCGTAAAAGTTTTTTAGACATTTATATTCCAGACTTCTTCTCACGCTTTAGGGCCCCAAAAATGCCAGGGCAGTATCAATACCCCACATGTGACCCCATTTCAGAAAGAAGACACCCCAAGGTATTTCGTGAGGGGCATATTAAGTCCATGAAAGATTTAAATTTATGTCCCAAGTTAGCGGAAAGGGAGACCTTGTGAGAAAAAAAAATATATATCAATTTCCGCTAACTTGTGCCCAAAAATTTTGTGGGGTATTTATACTGCCCTGGCTTTTTAGGGGCCCTAAAGCGTGAGAAGAAGTCTGGGATCCAAATATCAAAAAATGCCCTCCTAAAAGGAATTTGGGCCCCTTTGCGCATCTAGGCTGCAAAAAAGTGTCACACATGTGGTATCGCCGTACTCAGGAGAAGTTGGGCAATGTGTTTTGGGGTGTCATTTTACATATACCCATGCTGGGTGAGAGAAATATCTTGGTCAAATGCCAACTTTGTATAAAAAAATGGGAAAAGTTGTCTTTTGCCGAGATATTTCTCTCACCCAGCATGGGTATATGTAAAAAGACACCCCAAAACACATTCCACAACTTCTCCTGAGTACGGCGATACCACATGTGTGACACTTTTTTGCAGCCTAGGTGGGCAAATGGGCCCACATTCCAAAGAGCACCTTTCGGATTTCACAGGGCAATTTTTTACACATTTTGATTTCAAACTACTTCGCACGCATTTGGGTCCCTAAAATGTCAGGGCAGTATAACTACCCCACAAGTGATCCCATTTTGGAAAGAAGACACCCCAAGGTATTTCATGATGGGCATAGTGAGTTCATGGAAGTTTTTATTTTTTGGCACAAGTTAATGGAATATGAGACTTTGTAAGGAAAAAATAAATAAAAAATTCATCATTTTCCGCTAACTTAGGACAAAAAATAAAAAGTTCTATGACCTCACTATGCCCATCAGCGAATACCTTAGGGTGTCTACTTTCCGAAATGCGGTCATTTGTGGGGGTTTTCTACTGTCTGGGCATTGTAGAAACTCAGGAAACATGACAGGTGCTCAGAAAGTCAGAGCTGCTTCAAAAAGCGGAAATTCACATTTTTGTACCATAGTTTGTACGCTATAACTTTTACCCAAACCATTTTTTTTTTTTACCCAAACTTTTTTTTTTATCAAAGACATGTAGAACAATAAATTTTGAGAAAAAATTATATATAAATGTCGTTTTTTAGAAAAATTTTACAACTGAAAGTGAAAAATGCAATTTTTGGGCAAAAATTTCATTAAATTTCGATTAATAACAAAAAAAGTAAAAATGTCAGCAGCAATGAAATACCACCAAATGAAAGCTCTATTAGTGAGAAGAAAAGGAGGTAAAATTCATTTGGGTGGTAAGTTGCATGACCAAGCAATAAACGGTGAAAGTAGTGTAGTGCAGAATTGTAAAAAGTGGTCTGGTCATTAAGGGTGTTTAAGCTAGGGGGGCTGAAGTGGTTAATATATCTCAGGCTGCCACTGTGAGGTATGCTGATGGTACCTGTCTCCCAGATAGGACATTGGCTTAAACCTTGCTTACGGCATATAGCCTTCAGTTAAAAAAGAACTGTTTTATGTTGTCTTTTGTCGTTTACGTAATAAAAAGTTTTAAATGGTAGGCAGGTAGCTATATAAAAAGTGAATATTAATATTAGGTAAAGACAAATAAAACTATTTGTTTGTTCTTTGTGTTTGTTTGTCTGTTATTTATACACAGTTATGGGCACGTCTGTGTCAGTATTGTAGCCAACAGAAATGTATCTCACTCCTGTTGTGACTAAAACCAACCCCCAACATTGTCCATCTATTGTTCTCAAGCTGTGATGGAAGAAAGGAGAAGCACTACGCCCTTTGTTATCTTTATTTTGGTTTTCCTTTGGAGAATGTTTAGGTGGGGGAAGGGTTTAGTGCTGGTGACTGTAGCAATTCTGTTTTATGATTTCTTTTTTTATTCTGTGTGTTGATACATCGCGATACCAAATTTATATACTTTAATGTTTTACTACTCTTTCATCATAAAATCCGTTTTGTGCCGAATAAATTTGTATTTTTAATCGCCATAGACTAAATAGATGACATCCTGATGCAAACTGGACAGATTTCTTTCCATTCAGAATACAGTGGGATATGCCTGATCAGTTATTTTCCAGCATAGAGCCTCCAGAGTCCATGTGTCACCACCAGACATCTGAGAAGCTCTGACAGATGCCTTTCAGAACCTCCTCCTTGAGCTTACTTTGTTTTGGTTTTCAGTTCCTCATCTCGTTAGCCTCTCTCAGCTGTCATGTAGTTGGACTGATTGTATCCCTTTAAATTCCTCCCCATAATGCATTAGTGTGCGGTTTATACAACTTCCTGGAGTGTGTGTGCATGCTGATCCTATTTCCCAGTCTTCTACAAGATAAGTGGTGTACATTCATTTGTGATTTTCTATTTGCTGGATCCCAGGTGACCCTGACTCCCTCCGTGTCTAGTGTAGGGAGCAGGGAGCGCACGGCGTCATAGCAACCAATGACGCAGTGCACTCCTGCTCTCAGGAGGAATCCAGGCCGCGGTTCCACGGACCGCTCACGGCCGTGAACAACGGCCGTCTGCATTCGGCCTTACACTGATGACCAGGCTGCAAGCAGTGATGAGGTTAAGGGACAGGCAGCAGGCAGCAGAGAGATAAGAGAAGTGACAGGACACACAGTTTAGATTACAGGTTGAATTAACCCTTTAGGGTCAAATTGTCTTCTCAAGGAGATATATGTTAAAGGCATCCCTTCTTCTGTCTCATTCAGTAGCTATATAACTATTGAAAGAGATGTATTTTTTTTAAATACATTTACACATTTAACCCTCCATTTTAATTATATTATTTACCCCAGTGTTAAATTCACGCCCCCCGGATGCTTGTTTTTTCCCCACTACAGTGGGGTAGATAATTACACATTTAGGCTCCATTCACACGTCCGCAAAAGGGTCCGCACCCGTTCCGCAATTTTGCGGAATGGGTGCGGACCCATTCATTCTCTATGGGGCCGGACGTGTAGCGGAGAGCACATTATGTTCTCTCCGCTTCCGCATTTGCGGAGCGCGACCCCGAACTTCCTGTCCGCAGCTCAGCAAAAGATAGAATATGTCCTATTCTTGTCCGCAACTGCGGACAAGAATAGGCATTTCTATAGCGGGTGCCAGCCGGGTGTGTTGCGGACCCGCAATTTGCAGGTCCGCAACACACCACGGACGTGTGAATGGACCCTTACACACAGGGTTTTAAAGAATAAACTTCCTGACTCAGACCAAGAGCCGAGCCAGCAAGTGAATCGAAGCTTCCGCGCATGCGCATTGCGCAAACTAAGCTTCAGTTCTCTTGCTTCTTGTTAGCTCAGCGAATGAGCCGAAGATTCGATTCATAAATCGAAGATCCGAACTTCCCATCTCTACAGGACATAAGACTATGTATCCAATAGATGGCGCTGTCCATGAGGAAAATGATAATAGTCTGCAGACTGTAGGACATAAGACTATGTATCCAATAGATGGCGCTGTCCATGAGGAAAATGATAATAGTCTGCAGACTGTAGGACATAAGTGTCACAACCAGACAGCTGAGAAGCTCTGACAGAAGCTTTTCAGAACCTCCTCCTTGAGTTTTCTTTGTTGTGCTGTTCAGTTCCTCATCTCGTTAGCCTCTCTCAGCTGTCATGTAGTTGGACTGATTGCTTCCCTTTAAATTCTGCCCCATAATGCATTACTGGGCGGCTTATACTTCTTTCTGGAGTGTGTGTGCATGCTGATCCCATTTCCCAGTCTGCTACTAAAGTTAAGTGCTGTACTTTTATCAGTTATTTTCTGTTTGCTGGATCCCAGGTGACCCTGACTCCCTCCGTGTCTGGTGTAGGGAGCTGGTGGTCGTGTCCCCTCACTATTGTAGAGTGTTCAGGGGTTATATAGTCGAGGTACGTGGATATGCAACCATCCACCTCTGGGATCTTTGCATAGGCTGAGCAGCCAGGGAAAGTGCTAGGTCTTGTGCAGGGGTCTCCCCTTGGTTCCTTAGCTTTGGATCCAGTGAGTCATATATGCATGTTGCTTTGTCTTGTTTCCTGTATACCGTCCGTGACAATAAGACTATGTATCCAATAGATGCCGCTGTTCATGATGGAAAGTAGGCTAATATGCATATTTATGCAAATTAGTTTACATAACAAAACAGCATAGATGGGTTATTAAATATATATTAGAACAATAAGAAAGCCGTAAATTTGTATACAGCCTTCCTAAGCAGTTAGAAAAGAAATAGCTAGCAATTAAAAAAATATTAAAAATTTTAAAATAAAAAAATATTATAATTTTGTCACCCTAATGATAAAGATTTAGGTGCATGTTCCCCCAAGCTATCCAAAAAGCTCTTAGACAATTTTGAGATTTACTGACTCTCAGTTAGATGTGAGATGGTTTTAAATATCTCATAGTGCACCAGGCTGCCATTGTAAGGTATTCCAGTTACCTGTTTTATGAATAGGTGCTGACTTGCATTATACCTGGCTTTTGGTATATAGCCTGTGTGTTTATTTGTTTTGTGAGTTAATAATGTTTTTAAATAAAATAATTTTAAAGTATAAAATATTAGTATTTAGCTCTTAAAAAATCCTTTAAGATATAATTTAATGTATTAAAAAGAGGTAGATGTAATTTAGGTAAAACAGTTACTGTAATTTTAATTAAGATTGGATAATGCTACCATCTACTGGCTTTGTTATGAATTGCAGGTTAGAATCGCGATTCGTTTCTTTCCTTATGAGAAACAAGGGATCGCTAACGTTGCTACTAGGGATGAGCGAACTCGAACTGTATAGTTCGGGTTCGTACCGAATTTTGGGGTGTCCGTGACACGGACCCGAACCCGGACATTTTCGTAAAAGTCCGGGTTCGGGTTCGGTGTTCGTCGCTTTCTTCGCGCTTTTGTGACGCTTTCTTGGCGCTTTTTGAAAGGCTGCTAAGCAGCCAATCAACAAGCGTCATACTACTTGCCCCAAGAGGCCATCACAGCCATGCCTACTATTGGCATGGCTGTGATTGGCCAGAGCACCATGTGACCCAGCCTCTATTTAAGCTGGAGTCACATAGCGCCGCCTGTCACTCTGCTCTGATTAGCGTAGGGAGAGGTTGCGGCTGCGACAGTAGGGCGAGATTAGGCAGATTAACTCCTCCAAAGGACTTGATTAACTGATCGATCTGCAGCTGTGGATCATTGAGCTGCTGATCCTCAATTGCTCACTGTTTTTAGGCTGCCCAGACCGTTTGTCAGTCACATTTTTCTGGGGTGATCGGCGGCCATTTTGTGTCTTGTGGTGCGCCAGCACAAGCTGCGACCAAGTGCATTTAACCCTCAATGGTGTGGTTGTTTTTTGGCTAAAGCCTACATCAGGGTGAAGCTGTCACACCAAGTGCATTTAACCCTCAGTAGTGTGGTTGGTCAAGCTATCACACCAAGTGCATTTAACCAGCAATAGTCTGTTCATTTTTTGGCCATATACTAAATCAGGGGCAAGCTGCGCCCGTCACCAAGTGCATTTAACCCTCAGTAGTGTGGTTGGTCAAGCTGTGACACCAAGTGCATTTAACCAGCAATAGTCTGTTCATTTTTTGGCCATATACTACATCAGGGGCAAGCTGCGCCCATCACCAAGTGCATTTAACCAGCAATAGTGTGGTTATTTTTTGGCCATATCCCAGTCTAATTCTGTCACTAAATCCATACCGGTCACCCAGCGCCTAAATACTAGGCCTCAAATTTATATCCCGCTAAATCTCTCGTTACCGCTGTCCTGTTGTGGCTGGGAAAGTTATTTAGTGTCCGTCAAAGCACATTTTTTGTTCTGGGTTGAAATACAATTCCCAATTTAGCAATTTAAAAATTTAGTGGTTTCTGCTGTATCAGATCTATTTGAAATCTATCCCTAAAAGGGTATATAATATTCAAGGTGCACATAGGGTCATTCAGAATAACTTCACACACCCGCTACTGTGCATTTCCAAGTCTAATTCTGTCACTAAACCCATACCTGTCACCCAGCGCCTAAATACTAGGCCTCAAATTTATATCCTGCTAAATCTCTCGTTAGTGCTGTAGCTGGGCGAGTTATTTAGTGTCCGTTCAAGCACATTTCTTGTTCTGGGTTGAAATACAATTCCCAATTTAGCAATTTCATAATTTAGTGGTTTCTGCTATATCAGAGCTATTTGAAATCTATCCCTAAAAGGGTAGATCATATTGAAGGTGCACATAGGGACATTCAGAATAACTTCACACACACCCGCTACTGTGTATTTCCAAGTCTAATTCTGTCACTAAACCCATACCTGTCACCCAGCGCCTAAATACTAGGCCTCAAATTTATATCCAGCTAAATCTGTCCTTAGTGCTGTAGCTGGGCGAGTTATTTAGTGTCCGTTAAAGCACATTTCTTGTTCTGGGTTGAAATACAATTCCCAATTTAGCAATTTCATAATTTAGTGGTTTCTGCTATATCAGAGCTATTTGAAATCTATCCCTAAAAGGGTATATAATATTCAAGGTGCACATTGGGTCATTCAGAATAACTTCACACACACCCGCTACTGTGTATTTCCAAGTCTAATTCTGTCACTAAACCCATACCTGTCACCCAGCGCCTAAATACTAGGCCTCAAATTTATATCCTGCTAAATCTCTCGTTAGTGCTGTAGCTGGGCGAGTTATTTAGTGTCCGTTCAAGCACATTTCTTGTTCTGGGTTGAAATACAATTCCCAATTTAGCAATTTCATAATTTAGTGGTTTCTGCTATATCAGAGCTATTTGAAATCTATCCCTAAAAGGGTATATAATATTCAAGGTGCACATTGGGTCATTCAGAATAACTTCACACACACCCGCTACTGTGTATTTCCAAGTCTAATTCTGTCACTAAACCCATACCTGTCACCCAGCGCCTAAATACTAGGCCTCAAATTTATATCCTGCTAAATCTCTCGTTAACGCTGTCCTGTTGTGGCTGGGAAAGTTATTTAGTGTCCGTCAAAGCACATTTTTTGTTCTGGGTTGAAATACAATTCCCAATTTAGCAATTTCATAATTTAGTGGTTTCTGCTATATCAGAGCTATTTGAAATCTATCCCTAAAAGGGTATATAATATTCAAGGTGCACATTGGGTCATTCAGAATAACTTCACACACACCCGCTACTGTGTATTTCTAAGTCTAATTCTGTCACTAAACCCATACCTGTCACCCAGCGCCTAAATACTAGGCCTCAAATTTATATCCTGCTAAATCTCTCGTTAGTGCTGTAGCTGGGCGAGTTATTTAGTGTCCGTTCAAGCACATTTCTTGTTCTGGGTTGAAATACAATTCCCAATTTAGCAATTTCATAATTTAGTGGTTTCTGCTATATCAGAGCTATTTGAAATCTATCCCTAAAAGGGTATATAATATTCAAGGTGCACATTGGGTCATTCAGAATAACTTCACACACACCCGCTACTGTGTATTTCCAAGTCTAATTCTGTCACTAAACCCATACCTGTCACCCAGCGCCTAAATACTAGGCCTCAAATTTATATCCTGCTAAATCTCTCGTTAACGCTGTCCTGTTGTGGCTGGGAAAGTTATTTAGTGTCCGTCAAAGCACATTTTTGTTCTGGGTTGAAATACAATTCCCAATTTAGCAATTTCATAATTTAGTGGTTTCTGCTATATCAGAGCTATTTGAAATCTATCCCTAAAAGGGTATATAATATTCAAGGTGCACATTGGGTCATTCAGAATAACTTCACACACACCCGCTACTGTGTATTTCTAAGTCTAATTCTGTCACTAAACCCATACCTGTCACCCAGCGCCTAAATACTAGGCCTCAAATTTATATCCTGCTAAATCTCTCGTTAGTGCTGTAGCTGGGCGAGTTATTTAGTGTCCGTTCAAGCACATTTCTTGTTCTGGGTTGAAATACAATTCCCAATTTAGCAATTTCATAATTTAGTGGTTTCTGCTATATCAGAGCTATTTGAAATCTATCCCTAAAAGGGTATATAATATTCAAGGTGCACATTGGGTCATTCAGAATAACTTCACACACACCCGCTACTGTGTATTTCCAAGTCTAATTCTGTCACTAAACCCATACCTGTCACCCAGCGCCTAAATACTAGGCCTCAAATTTATATCCTGCTAAATCTCTCGTTAGTGCTGTAGCTGGGCGAGTTATTTAGTGTCCGTTCAAGCACATTTCTTGTTCTGGGTTGAAATACAATTCCCAATTTAGCAATTTCATAATTTAGTGGTTTCTGCTATATCAGAGCTATTTGAAATCTATCCCTAAAAGGGTATATAATATTCAAGGTGCACATTGGGTCATTCAGAATAACTTCACACACACCCGCTACTGTGTATTTCCAAGTCTAATTCTGTCACTAAACCCATACCTGTCACCCAGCGCCTAAATACTAGGCCTCAAATTTATATCCTGCTAAATCTCTCGTTAGTGCTGTAGCTGGGCGAGTTATTTAGTGTCCGTTCAAGCACATTTCTTGTTCTGGGTTGAAATACAATTCCCAATTTAGCAATTTCATAATTTAGTGGTTTCTGCTATATCAGAGCTATTTGAAATCTATCCCTAAAAGGGTATATAATATTCAAGGTGCACATTGGGTCATTCAGAATAACTTCACACACACACGCTTCTGTGCATTTCCAAGTCTAATTCTGTCACTAAATCCATACCGGTCACCCAGCGCCTAAATACTAGGCCTCAAATTTATATCCCGCTGAATTTGAATACAATACATTGGGCCAAATAATATATTTGTTGTTGTGGTGAACCATAACAATGAGAAAAACATCTAGTAAGGGACGCGGACGTGGACATGGTCGTGGTGGTGTTAGTGGACCCTCTGGTGCTGGGAGAGGACGTGGCCGTTCTGCCACATCCACACGTCCTAGTGTACCAACTACCTCAGGTCCCAGTAGCCGCCAGAATTTACAGCGATATATGGTGGGGCCCAATGCCGTTCTAAGGATGGTAAGGCCTGAGCAGGTACAGGCATTAGTCAATTGGGTGGCCGACAGTGGATCCAGCACGTTCACATTATCTCCCACCCAGTCTTCTGCAGAAAGCGCACAGATGGCGCCTGAAAACCAACCCCATCAGTCTGTCACATCACCCCCATGCATACCAGGGAAACTGTCTCAGCCTCAAGTTATGCAGCAGTCTCTTATGCTGTTTGAAGACTCCGCTGGCAGGGTTTCCCAAGGGCATCCACCTAGCCCTTCCCCAGCGGTGAAAGACATAGAATGCACTGACGCACAACCACTTATGTTTCCTGATGATGAGGACATGGGAATACCACCTCAGCATGTCTCTGATGATGACGAAACACAGGTGCCAACTGCTGCGTCTTTCTGCAGTGTGCAGACTGAACAGGAGGTCAGGGATCAAGACTGGGTGGAAGACGATGCAGGGGACGATGAGGTCCTAGACCCCACATGGAATGAAGGTCGTGCCACTGACTTTCACAGTTCGGAGGAAGAGGCAGTGGTGAGACCGAGCCAACAGCGTAGCAAAAGAGGGAGCAGTGGGCAAAAGCAGAACACCCGCCGCCAAGAGACTCCGCCTGCTACTGACCGCCGCCATCTGGGACCGAGCACCCCAAAGGCAGCTTCAAGGAGTTCCCTGGCATGGCACTTCTTCAAACAATGTGCTGACGACAAGACCCGAGTGGTTTGCACGCTGTGCCATCAGAGCCTGAAGCGAGGCATTAACGTTCTGAACCTGAGCACAACCTGCATGACCAGGCACCTGCATGCAAAGCATGAACTGCAGTGGAGTAAACACCTTAAAACCAAGGAAGTCACTCAGGCTCCCCCTGCTACCTCTTCTGCTGCTGCCGCCTCGGCCTATTCTGCTGCTGCCGCCTCGGCCTCTTCCTCCGCCTCTGGAGGAACGTTGGCACCTGCCGCCCAGCAAACAGGGGATGTACCACCAACACCACCACCACCTCCGTCACCAAGCGTCTCAACCATGTCACACGCCAGCGTTCAGCTCTCCATCTCACAAACATTTGATAGAAAGCGTAAATTCCCACCTAGCCACCCTCGATCCCTGGCCCTGAATGCCAGCATTTCTAAACTACTGGCCTATGAAATGCTGTCATTTAGGCTGGTGGACACAGACAGCTTCAAACAGCTCATGTCGCTTGCTGTCCCACAGTATGTTGTTCCCAGCCGGCACTACTTCTCCAAGAGAGCCGTGCCTTCCCTGCACAACCAAGTATCCCATAAAATCAAGTGTGCACTGCGCAACGCCATCTGTAGCAAGGTCCACCTAACCACAGATACGTGGACCAGTAAGCACGGCCAGGGACGCTATATCTCCCTAACTGCACACTGGGTAAATGTAGTGGCAGCTGGGCCCCAGGCGGAGAGCTGTTTGGCGCACGTCCTTCCGCCGCCAAGGATCGCAGGGCAACATTCTTTGCCTCCTGTTGCCACCTCCTCCTTCTCGGCTTCCTCCTCCTCTTCTTCCACCTGCTCATCCAGTCAGCCACACACCTTCACCACCAACTTCAGCACAGCCCGGGGTAAACGTCAGCAGGCCATTCTGAAACTCATATGTTTGGGGGACAGGCCCCACACCGCACAGGAGTTGTGGCGGGGTATTGAACAACAGACCGACGAGTGGTTGCTGCCGGTGAGCCTCAAGCCCGGCCTGGTGGTGTGTGATAATGGGCGAAATCTCGTTGCAGCTCTGGGACTAGCCAATTTGACGCACATCCCTTGCTTGGCGCATGTGCTGAATTTGGTGGTGCAGAAGTTCATTCACAACTACCCCGACATGTCAGAGCTGCTGCATAAAGTGCGGGCCGTCTGTTCGCGCTTCCGGCGTTCACATCCTGCTGCTGCTCGCCTGTCTGCGCTACAGCGTAACTTCGGCCTTCCCGCTCACCGCCTCATATGCGACGTGCCCACCAGGTGGAACTCCACCTTGCACATGCTGGACAGACTGTGCGAGCAGCAGCAGGCCATAGTGGAGTTTCAGCTGCAGCACGCACGGGTCAGTCGCACTACAGAACAGCACCACTTCACCACCAATGACTGGGCCTCCATGCGAGACCTGTGTGCCCTGTTGCGCTGTTTCGAGTACTCCACCAACATGGCCAGTGGCGATGACACCGTTATCAGCGTTACAATACCACTTCTATGTCTCCTTGAGAAAACACTTAGGGCGATGATGGAAGAGGAGGTGGCCCAGGAGGAGGAGGAGGAGGAGGAGGAAGAGGGGTCATTTTTAGCACTTTCAGGCCAGTCTCTTCGAAGTGACTCAGAGGGAGGTTTTTGGCAACAGCAGAGGCCAGGTACAAATGTGGCCAGCCAGGGCCCACTACTGGAGGACGAGGAGGACGAGGATGAGGAGGAGGTGGAGGAGGATGAGGATGAAGCATGGTCACAGCGGGGTGGCACCCAACGCAGCTCGGGTCCATCACTGGTGCGTGGCTGGGGGGAAAGGCAGGACGATGACGATACGCCTCCCACAGAGGACAGCTTGTCCTTACCCCTGGGCAGCCTGGCACACATGAGCGACTACATGCTGCAGTGCCTGCGCAACGACAGCAGAGTTGCCCACATTTTAACCTGTGCGGACTACTGGGTTGCCACCCTGCTGGATCCACGCTACAAAGACAATGTGCCCACCTTACTTCCTGCACTGGAGCGTGATAGGAAGATGCGCGAGTACAAGCGCACGTTGGTAGACGCGCTACTGAGAGCATTCCCAAATGTCACAGGGGAACAAGTGGAAGCCCAAGGCCAAGGCAGAGGAGGAGCAAGAGGTCGCCAAGGCAGCTGTGTCACGGCCAGCTCCTCTGAGGGCAGGGTTAGCATGGCAGAGATGTGGAAAACTTTTGTCAACACGCCACAGCTAACTGCACCACCACCTGATACGCAACGTGTTAGCAGGAGGCAACATTTCACTAACATGGTGGAACAGTACGTGTGCACACCCCTCCACGTACTGACTGATGGTTCGGCCCCATTCAACTTCTGGGTCTCTAAATTGTCCACGTGGCCAGAGCTAGCCTTTTATGCCTTGGAGGTGCTGGCCTGCCCGGCAGCCAGCGTTTTGTCTGAACGTGTATTCAGCACGGCAGGGGGCGTCATTACAGACAAACGCAGCCGCCTGTCTACAGCCAATGTGGACAAGCTGACGTTCATAAAAATGAACCAGGCATGGATCCCACAGGACCTGTCCGTCCCTTGTCCAGATTAGACATTAACTACCTCCCCATAACCATATATTATTGGACTCCAGGGCACTTCCTCATTCAATCCTATTTTTATTTTCATTTTACCATTATATTGCGAGGCTACCCAAAGTTGAATGAACCTCTCCTCTGCCTGTGTGCTAGGCCTAAATATATGCCAATGGACTGTTGCAGTGGTGGGTGACGTGAAGCCTCATTCTCTGCTATGACATGCAGACTGATTCTCTGCTGTCATGAAGCCAGATTGTCTGTTACGGGACCTCTCTGCTCTGCCTGTGTGCTAGGCCTAAATATATGCCAATGGACTGTTGCAGTGGTGGGTGACGTGAAGCCTCATTCTCTGCTATGACATGCAGACTGATTCTCTGCTGACATGAAGCCAGATTGTCTGTTACGGGACCTCTCTCCTCTGCCTGTGTGCTAGGCCTAAATATATGCCAATGGACTGTTGCAGTGGTGGCTGACGTGAAGCCTCATTCTCTGCTATGACATGCAGACTAATTCTCTGCTGACATGAAGCCAGATTGTCTGTTACGGGACCTCTCTCCTCTGCCTGGGTGCTGGGCCTAAATTTATGACAATGGACTGTTGCAGTGGTGGCTGACGTGAAGCCTGATTCTCTGCTATGACATGCAGACTGATTCTCTGCTGACATGAAGCCAGATCCTCTGTTACGGGACCTCTCTCCTCTGCCTGTGTGTGTGCTGGGCCTAAATATATGCCAATGGACTGTTGCAGTGGTGGCTGACGTGAAGCCTCATTCTCTGCTATGACATGCAGACTGATTCTCTGCTGACATGAAGCCAGATTCTCTGTTACGGGACCTCTCTCCTCTGCCTGTGTGTGTGCTGGGCCTAAATATATGCCAATGGACTGTTGCAGTGGTGGCTGACGTGAAGCCTCATTCTCTGCTATGACATGCAGACTGATTCTCTGCTGACATGAAGCCAGATTGTCTGTTACGGGACCTCTCTCCTCTGCCTGTGTGCTAGGCCTAAATATATGCCAATGGACTGTTGCAGTGGTGGCTGACGTGAAGCCTCATTCTCTGCTATGACATGCAGACTAATTCTCTGCTGACATGAAGCCAGATTGTCTGTTACGGGACCTCTCTCCTCTGCCTGGGTGCTGGGCCTAAATTTATGACAATGGACTGTTGCAGTGGTGGCTGACGTGAAGCCTGATTCTCTGCTATGACATGCAGACTGATTCTCTGCTGACATGAAGCCAGATCCTCTGTTACGGGACCTCTCTCCTCTGCCTGTGTGTGTGCTGGGCCTAAATATATGCCAATGGACTGTTGCAGTGGTGGCTGACGTGAAGCCTCATTCTCTGCTATGACATGCAGACTGATTCTCTGCTGACATGAAGCCAGATTCTCTGTTACGGGACCTCTCTCCTCTGCCTGTGTGTGTGCTGGGCCTAAATATATGCCAATGGACTGTTGCAGTGGTGGCTGACGTGAAGCCTCATTCTCTGCTATGACATGCAGACTAATTCTCTGCTGACATGAAGACAGATTCTCTGTTACGGGACCTCCCTCCTCTGCCTGGGTGCTGGGCCTAAATATATGCCAATGGACTGTTGCAGTGGTGGCTGACGTGAAGCCTCATTCTCTGCTATGACATGCAGACTAATTCTCTGCTGACATGAAGACAGATTCTCTGTTACGGGACCTCTCTCCTCTGCCTGGGTGCTGGGGCCTAAATATCTGAGAATGGACTGTTCCAGTGGTGGTTTCAAAGGAAAGGACCGGCACTTCGCTGATGTAGATCACAATGTAGATTTATTCAGTCACATATTCAAAATGGCATAGTGACGCGTTTCAGCACAGATGTGCTTTCATCAGACTGCATAAAACATCTTACACTCCAGCTATTTATACATAAATGAAACACAAAGGAACTGACATCATCAAAGAAGCTCCGCCTCCCTCATTAAATAAAATTCGCATATCAAATAATCGCAATGAAAAATTCGCATTGAAAAATTCGCAATTGAAAATTCGCAACTGAAAATTCGCAATTGAAAATTGAAAATTCGCAATTGAAAATTCGCAACTAAAAATTCGCAACTGAAAATTCGCAATTGAAAATTCGCAAAAAACATATCCACTCTATACTGGCGAAGATTTTCAGTCACATAGTCCATTCTTGCAGTGATTAATCACGCTGAAGAAAAAAAGAAATATATTTATCAGATTGCATAAGGCCGAATGCCTTATAGGAAGCAGGACACATTGTACTCACGATTGAGGCCCCTGGGCTCCATTGTCTGAAGACGATGGATCCAGTAAGCCTCCCTTTTCAATAACAATTTATTTCTGTCACCCCCTCGACGGGGTAATGATACACCTTCAATAATCTGATACCTCAACTGCGAGATGTTGTGTTTTTTATCATAAAAATGAAGGGGTATTGGGAGTAATAAATTCTGTTTACGGATAGTAGATTTGTGTTTACTTAGTCTGTCCTTCATTCTCATTGAGGTTTCCCCCACATATAGTAATCCACATGGACATTTAAGAATGTAAACCACAAATCTACTATCACAAGTGAACGTGCCCCTTATTGGAATATTTTCACCTGAGTGAGGGTGGGAGAAACATGAACCCTTTATAACGCTGGAACAATTGACACAGTTTAAACAAGGAAAAGTGCCCCGTCTAGGTGTAGATAAAGTACTCTGTCCTCTTTCTATTTTATTACTTCCCACATCCGCCCGGACTATTTTATCCCTAATATTTTCTGCCCGTTTATAGCATATCATGGGTGGCCTCTGGAACTCTCCTATCCGTGGATAGGACTTAGATAATATGTGCCAATGTTGATTAACAATAGTCCTAAGGCGCTGGGACCAGGGATGGTATTTAATCACTAAGGGGATCCTTGTTTCTTTCTTAGTTCTATCTGGTGGTGTAATCTCAGCTTTATTACGCTGTATTTTCAATAGATCAGGGGGGTAGCCTCGCTCTCTAAATTTATTGGTCATATCGTCTAATCTTGTTTGACACATATCCCTATCACTAACGATCCGTCTAACCCTCTGGTATTGCCGCCCTGCTTCTTACTAGAATTGTTCCAGTGGTGGGTGACGGGAAGCCAGATTCTCTGCTATGGAACCTCTCTCCAATTGATTTTGGTTAATTTTTATTTATTTAATTTTTATTTTAATTCATTTCCCTATCCACATTTGTTTGCAGGGGATTTACCTACATGTTGCTGCCTTTTGCAGCCCTCTAGCTCTTTCCTGGGCTGTTTTACAGCCTTTTTAGTGCCGAAAAGTTCGGGTCCCCATTGACTTCAATGGGGTTCGGGTTCGGGACGAAGTTCGGATCGGGTTCGGATCCCGAACCCGAACATTTCCGGGATGTTCGGCCGAACTTCTCGAACCCGAACATCCCGGTGTTCGCTCAACTCTAGTTGCTACATCTGTACCTGCTTCCATTAAATATTGATTGAGGCCTGCAAGGTACCTGCTTCCACAAAATACTGATTAAGGCCTTCGATATACCTGCTGCCACAAAATAAAAATTAAGGGGTTAGATATACCTGCTTTCACAAAATACAGATTAAGGGGTTCGATATACCTGTTTCCACCAAATATTGATTGAGGCCTGTGAGATACCTGCTTCCACAAAATACTGATTAAGGGGTTTGATATACCTGCTTCCACTAAATATTGATCAAGGCATACAATATACCTGCGTCCACAAAATGCTGATTAAGAGCTTTGATTACCTGCTTCCATTAAATATTGATTGAGGCCTTTGATATACCTGCTTCCACAAAATACTAATTAAGGAGTTCGCTATACCTGTTTCCACCAAATATTGATTGAGGCCTGCGATATACCTGCTTCCACAAAATACTGATTAAGGGGATTGATATACCTGCTTCCGCTAAATACTGATTGAGGCCTGCAAGGTACCTGCTTCCACAAAATACTAATTAATGGATTTGATATACCGGCTTTCACAAAATACTGATTAAGGGGTTTGATATACCTGTTTCCACCAAATATTGATTGAGGCCTATGATATTCCTGTGTCCACAAAATGCTAATTAAGGGGTTAGATATACCTGCTTTCACAAAATACAGATTGAGGGCTGCGATATACTTGCTTCCACAAAATACTGATTAAGGGATTCGATATACCTGTTTCCACCAAATATTGATTGAGGCCTGTGAGATACCTGCTTCCACAAAATACTGATTAAGGGGTTTTCTATACCTGCTTCCACTAAATATTGATTGAGGCCTGCGATATACCTGCTTCCACAAAATGCTGATTAAGGGTTTTGATTACCTGCTTCAATTAAATAGTGATTGAGGCCTTCGATATACCTGCTTTGACAAAATACTGATTAAGGGCTTTGATATACCTGCTTCCACAAAATATTGATTGAGGCATTTCAAGATTAATTATAGCTTGCTGCTTTTTACAAGTGCTGATTTTTATAAGTGCATTGGAGATATTCAGGAGACTAACTTAGACTAATTCAGAGCTTTTCCACTGTAGCAGAACTTCATCTGTGTTTCTGGTGGTTACTCAGATGCTGTGTTTCAAAACAGCAGAACTTCAGCTGTGTTCCTGGTGGATACTCAGACACAGTTTTTCAAAACAGCAGAACTTCAGCGGTGTTTCCAGGGGATACTCTATGTTTCAAAACAGGTAAGGAATTTGTTAGACAGGTTATCACTATTGTCTGATTGCAAATGAGCATAGGGGATTAAGGTTTTAAATTTGTTGTTGGGGAGGAGCTTTTGTGGGAGTGTGTATATATATATATAGCCACATAGTATTAGCTTGCCTAATTATAGTTTGCTGCTTTTTTCCAAGTGCTGATTTTTATAAGTGCATTGGAAATATTCAGGAGATACTCAGGAAGTAATCTGGAGGTGGATACAATCTAAACAAGTAAGAATTGTATGTTTATAATTCCCCTCTTTAAAATGTCTGACCTGGTTCTGTGCAGGAATTGTTGTGCTTTTATTTCAGGTTCCACTCTTCAGAGGTTTGGATGCTGTCTGATCTGTAGACAGCTCTCCATAATGCAGCAGGAAATCAAATTTTTGTAAATTAACCGTTAAACAAACTCAGGCTGAATACATTGCAATGCCACTGCCACAGAGGCCCCCTAGAAATGGAAGATGGGTTACTGCAGGTTATGGTAGACTGAGAGTTGTTGATAGAAGACATGTCCCACAGTCTGTGGCTCTCCATAATTCATTTGCAGCACTTTCAGAGTGCAAGAGCAACATGGAGGATGGCTCAAGCACAGTGGGTGAGAAACAATCATCTCTCATACCTAAAGTATGCAAGACTGCAGCCAAAGACAAAAAGGAGAAGGTGAGGACTGATAGTAAGCAGCTGTTGGTGGGCGATTCCATCATAAGAGGTGTGAAGTTTGAGGAAAATGGTGTTATGAGATGTCTCCCTGGTGCTTCCGCTAGCAGGGATAGACGACGGATCCTAAATATTGTTAGGCAAGCAAAGCAGGAAAGGGAGGTGGATGTTATTGTCCATCTTGGGACAAATGATCTGGCTTGCAATGAGGTTTCAAAGGTGAAGAAAGCTTTTCACACACTTGGAAATAATATATGGGAGGTTGCATCAACTGTTTTATTCTCTGCAGTTTTGCTTGTACATAACCTTCAGCATGACAGGAAGATGTGCATCAAGGAATTCAATGTATGGCTTGGTGAATGGTTTGGCTTTGTGTCTCATGTTAGCTCTCGTTGGAATGGAAAAGAACTGTACAAGAAAGATGGTTTGCATCTTTCTCTCAAGGAAACAAATGTCCTCAGTGAACAGTTCCAAGTATTTGCTAAGAAGCATTTAAACTAGGAAAGCGGGGCAAAAGAGTGATAATCCAGCAGTCCGACTGCCCCCCGGAACAATGGCAGGAGATGCCAGTAGCACAAAGGTTAAGAAATGACAAGCTCAGATTCTTGTCTACAAATGCTCGCAGTTTAGGGAATAAGATCAATGAATTTTAGGCTATAATGGCATCTGAGAATATAGATTTAGTGGCTGTTACTGAGACGTGGTTCAATGGGAGTAATGACTGTAATATAACAATGCCAGGGTTCTCTCTATACAGGAAAGACAGAGAAGACAAGAAGGGGGAGGGGTGCCCCTGTATGTGAAAGATAGCATGAAATCTAATTTGATACAAGTTAGCGAGACCAATTTAGAGTCAGTTTGGTGTTACCTTGCAGCTTGATAATCTTAAGGTAACTCGTGTAGGTGTGATATATAGACCACCTAGCCAAGTCAAAGAATTAGATGATCTACTAGTTGAGGAAGTAGCTAAAATTATATTGAAGGGGGAAGTTATCATTATGGGAGACTTTAATCTTCCTGATGTAAACTGGAAAACCAAAATAGCTAGTTCTGCCAGGAGTACAGATATTCTAAATTCCCTACTGGGATTATCTCTACAGCAAGTAGTTGAGGAGCCAACCCGGAAGGAGGCCATTTTAGATTTAGTATTCACAAATGGGAATTTTATATCTGATATTACTGTAGGTGAAAGCTTGGGATCTAGTGATCACCAGTCAGTGTGGTTTACTATAAGTACAGTGACTGAGTCACAGCACACAAAAACTAAAGTTTAAGATTTTAGAAAAACGGACTTTTCTAAAATTAAATTAGTGGTATACAAGTCCCTATCAGATTGGAACAGTTTCAATGAAGTCCAGGAGAAATGAGACTACTTAAAAATGACACTATTGAAGGCAACAGAAAATTGCATTAGGCTTGTCAGTAAAAGCAAAAAAAGGAAGAGACCACTGTGATACTCAGCAGAAGTGGCCAAAATCATTAAAAACAAAAAGATAGTATTTAGTAATTATAAAAAAAATAAAAACGAGGAGGACAGGCTAATTTATAAGATTAGGCAGAGAGAGACCAAACAAGTTATAAGAGCTTCTAAAACACAGGCAGAAGAGAAATTTGCTCAGTCAGTGAAAAAAGGCAATAAGACATTCTTCAGATACATAAATAAAAAAAGGAAACTAAAACAAGGAATTACCAAATTAAAAACAAAAGAAGGAAGGTATATGGAAGAAGATAAAGAACTAGCTGACTTCCTCAACGAATACTTCTGTTCAGTTTTTGCAAAGGAAAATTAAGGAAAAGGACCTCAGTTAGGAAAGAAGACTAATGAGTCTTTTGATGCATGTGTCTTTACAGAGGAATAGGTTCTAAGTCAGCTGTCTAAAATTAATACAAATAAGTCACAGGGGCCTGATGGGATACACCCAAAGCTATTAAAAGAGCAAAGCGGCGAACTAGCAAAACAATTACCAGATTTATTTAACCAATCACTGGCAACAGGAGTCATTTGATGAGATCACCAGTCGCAGCCAGGGCGCCATCAGTGACATCGTACACTATGCCTTCTTTGTGGAGAGTGCATTGCTTTGTGTCATTGATCAAGCCGTCGAGGAGCAGAAGCTGGAATATGAGGAAGTCGTATTGCTGAATGAATTCCCAGGGGGTGCTACTCCATATGAGACAAGTCAGCAGGAGTCTGAAGAGGAGTCAGAAGAGGATCAAGGCTGGGGGGAGGGGGAGGAGGAGGAGCAAGAAGAGCAGGCTTTGAGGGGGACTTTAAACTTTTCGGGGATCCCTGGTGTTGTCCGTGGCTTGGGGGAGGAGACCGCGGACGACATTCTCCTGGGCGATGAGCAGGAGCCAGTGCACTCCACTGCTTCCAATTTAGTGCAAATGGGGCCTTCATGTTCCAGTGTTTGAAGAGAGACCCCCGTATAGAAAGCATAAAGGGCAAGGAACAATACTGGGTGGCAACGTACTTAGACTCCTGGTACAAACACAAAATGACGGACATGTTACCAGCATCACAGAGGGCTGGCAGAATGCAGCATTTTCAGGCCTTGCTGAGAGATGCTGCATTCTGCTGTTGCTGGCACTGGCAGAGGAATTTCCACCCACAGCGAAACAGGTGCGGGTAACAATCCTACCGCGCCTGCAAAAAGAGGGTCGGTTGAAGATCTTTTGGTCATTTCGAATATAAGATCATTCTTGTATCCAACCCATCGACAGCCACCCTCCGTATGCAGCCTCAGTGAACGCCTAGACCGACAGGTGTCAGACTACATCGGGTTAACAGTCGATGTGGACACTCTGAGAAGCTAAGAACCCCAGGACTTCTTGGTGTGCAGGCTTGACCTGTGGCCAGAGCTGGCACAATTTGCTATGGAACTCTTGGCTTGCCCCTCGTCGAGTGTCCTGTCTGAAAGGACATTCAGTGCAGCAGGGGGGATCGTGACCAATAAGCGCACTCTCCTAGCTTACTAAAAATGAATGAGGCATGGATCTCTGAGGAATTCAACACCTGTGATGACCACGTGTAATTGAATTTCCTCATGCCACCCCTCACATATCCGCCACCACCCAGAACAAAGAATGCTCTTTGTCTTATGTATATGAAGCAGAATAAAAGGCCTTTTTTGTCAGGTGAATGTCAAATTTTTTGGGCCTGTACTGGCCTACAGTAAAATTTTTATCTGGTGATTGCCTAATGTACCACCAGCCACATAATCACAAGTTCTTTTCTGTCAGGTGAATGCTTAATTTTTGGGGCCTATACTCCAGTGGCCTACAGTAAAATGTTTATCCGGTGACCGCCTAATGTACCTCCAGCCACATCATCACAAGTTCTTTTCTGTCAGGTGAATGCCTAAATTTTTGGGCCTGTACTGGCCTACAGTAAAGTTTTTATCCGGTGACCGCCTAATGTATCTCTAGCCACAAAATCACAAGTTCTTTTCTGTCAGATGAATGCCTAATTTTTGGGGCCTGTACTCCCGTGGCCTAAAATAAAAATTTTCTAGGCTCCAGCAGGGCACATTTTTGAAAGTTTACCTTTAAGACGCATAAAAATGGCCCCTGATTAAAATACATATTTTTGGTGGGAATTTTTGCCAATGATCCCCCTCTGGTATGTCACTGTCCATGTTGTGGGAATATTTGTGCATTTCTAGTAAATATTTGGTGGCTGCAAATATGATCTAAAGGTTTTTCAGGTTTGCCTGCCATTAAAGTTAATGGGGCCCACCGTAAACACGCGGTTCGCAAACATTTGATCGCGAAAGCGCATTTGTGAACCGTCCCGGCTGATGTTTGTCCATCACTAGTTGTGGAAATTGTGGTGCACTTTTGCAAATTTGCCCAAATTAATTTTTTCTGACCTGTGCCATGTGTTAGACTACTGTTTAGGTAAGCAAAATTACTATGAACTGTTTTGTCATTACTATAAATCGGTACACTACTGCGCCTTCGACCAAATTTAACTTTTTTGGTCAATGTGGTGTGTTGGATTCCTGGTCAGGCAAGCAAAAGTACTATAATAATACCTACATATGCCCACACCGATCTAACAAAGACCCCTACTCTACAAATAATCATAAACCACAACAAAGGAAAAATGAGCGAGACAAAGAATAAAAGTATCACATGTTTTTTATTAGTACAAAATCACAATTATGTAAAAAATATGATGTTGCTGTATATTGTTGAAGATAACCTCCACAATGCAGAGTGCACACAGCGGTGTGATCCACAAATCATGTCACAACGGGCATCATGGAAAGATAATAATAATATGTCAAAATATACCTAAAATAGATGATAAATGGAAGGCTATATTATCAAAATCTGATGTATAATCACAGCAGACAAATAGCATCTCGCGTGTCCGAATACAAGAATTGACAGATTAATTTTGGAAATTTGAAAATAAACAATATCCCCAAATATAATAACTCAGGAACAAAATTGATACAAAAAAACATACCCTGCAACATGGTAAAAATGTGGAGTCACACTGGTAGATTGGAATGTCCACCTCGATGCGCGTTTCACCTGCTGGCTTCGTCAGGAGGTGTGTGTGCATTAAAATAGTTAGGCATTTATAGGCCCCCAAATTGGTGTATGAATCCCGCCCCATTGTGCTCACCTGTCACATATAAAGTAGCACAGCTGCATGGTGATGCGCCACAAAGGTCTGCATCCACGCCGCAGTGCGTTTCGAGGTCACGTGGCAATGATGTCATTCGGAACACACGTCGACCAAGTGTGCCATGGCCAATGGAATGCAGCACACCTATGATGTGCGTCTACACATATAAGTGAATGAACTATTGGCATATGATATACCCCATAAAAAAAATTAAAAAAACGAGTGCGCATGCATGATTCAAATATACATGATCTAAATATACATAATTGATTATGACCAAAAGTGCAACAAATTCACAACATAATTATGACATAAAATTAATCCAAAATATAATTATGAAATGATTATAACAAAATTAAGTGAACAAAACATGATCCAATAATTAATAAAACCATGATTGTTATACACATTAATAAATATTTAAATTCATATGAGCAATACGTGACAAAATATTGTGACAGTGCATACAAAAATGCAAAAAGTGAAAAATAAAACCAGAGTGATTGATAGTCATATAGGCTGCATCCAGGCTTCACAGTAATAATCAGGAAGATCAAAACCCTTCATTTAATAAAAATTGGGCTTACTGTATTCAATGAAATTATCCATTTAGTCTCTTTTCTCAATAAAGCCTTTTGAATATCTTCAGCTCTAGAGCCCAGGTAAGCTCTATCTATCCATTTTACTTTGAAGCCACTAGGAGAACTATTATGATGATCATGAAAGTGCCTAGGGATGCTTTGTAACTTACCACATAATCACCCGCTGCCTTGATGCCTGCTGTAATCTTATTGACATATTCCAAAATCCTGACCTTAAAAGGTCTGGGAGTAATGCCCATATGGGCTGGTGGTATAATAAATGATGGCTTCAGTCCGGCAAGTGATGTTGTGGACAATTTTGTATTGACATTCTCTATCAGAGCTGTCAAATGTAGTAGCCCTGAATTTACATGCTGCACAACCACTGCAAGAGTATGAGCCCCTTTTTTGGCCTTTACTGCCACAAGGACATGTTTCTTTGGGAGGAACATAGTGACTCGAAATTACGACTCCTGCTCTATGTAAGAGATAGGTAAGGGCATAACACACATCTCTATAGGACAACAGATTAGGCCAATGGCGTTGGAGAATTTCTCGTATCTCTCTCCAATTGCCATTGAATGTTTTAATAAACCTAGTTTTCTGATCAAACCATTGTATTGTTTTCTGTTTAATTACCAGTAGAGATTTTCAGCTTGTCATGCTCTCTGATCCACGTTCTTGGAGTTGCTTTCAATGGACAGATGCCTGATTTTAAAAATTATTGGAAGATGTTGCATGTAGGGATTTATCGCTGTAGGAATCCGTCGCTGTCACCTTCCTATAGATGTTAGTGGAAAGAAAACCTTTGTCATTTTAGTGACAAGAATGTCTAAAAATTCAGCTTGGTGTTGGCTGATGTGCCACATTAATCTAATGTTTTGATCATTTTTATTTGCTTGTTCCAAAAACAAAATCAGATGCGATGCCGAGCCCTGACAGACAAACAGAATATCATCAATATAACTGGACCACATGACCACAGACTCATGTCTGCCACATTTTGTAAAAGCCCCAGGAAGAGGTTGGCATAAGAGGTCACCCCCACTGCAACCCCCCAGTAGCTGCAGCAAGAGACAATCTTTGAACAGAAAAAAATTATGTGTCGGCGCGAACTCTAAGGCCTCTTTCACATGAGCATGGCGTATCAGCTCCGGATGCGTTCAGGGTGCGTTCAGTGAAATTCGCACCATTTTGCAAGGAAGTTTAGTCAGTTTTGTCTGAGATTGCATTCAGTTGTTGAGTTTTTTCTGCGCGTTTTCAATGCATTTTGATGCGTAAAAAAAAAAAAAAAGTTTACAAACAATATCTCTTAGCAATAGAGTTGAGCGGACACCTGGATGTTAGGTTTGAGAAGTTCGGCCGAACTTCCCGGAAATGTTCGGGTTCGGGATCCGAACCCGATCCGAACTTCGTCCCGAACCCCATTAAAGTCAATGGGGACCCGAACTTTTCGGCACTAAAAAGGCTGTAAAACAGCCCAGGAAAGAGCTAGAAGGCTGCAAAAGGCAGCAACATGTAGGTAAATCCCCTGCAAACAAATGTGGATAGGGAAATTAATAAAATAAAAATAAAATAAATAAAAATTAACCAATATCAATTGGAGAGAGGTCCCATAGCAGAGAATCTGGCTTCACGTCACCCACCACTGTAACAGTCCATTGTCATATATTTAGGCCCAGGCACCCAGGCAGAGGAGAGAGGTCCCGTAACAGAGAATCTGGCTTCATGTCAGCAGAGAATCAGTCTGCATGTCATAGCAGAGAATCAGGCTTCACGTCACCCAACATTGGAACAGTCCATTGGCATATATTTAGGCCCAGGCACCCAGGCAGAGGAGAGAGGTCCCGTAACAGAGAATCTGGCTTCATGTCAGCAGAGAATCAGTCTGCATGTCATAGCAGAGAATCAGGCTTCACGTCAGCCACCACTGCAACAGTCCATTGGCATATATTTAGGCCCAGGTACCCAGCCAGAGGAGAGAGGTCCCTTAACAGAGAATCTGGCTTCATGTCAGCAGAGAATCAGTCTGCATGTGTGAACCGAGAGCAAGGCAGGTGGTTTAATTCTGCAACCAGAAAAGAGTGCGTACGCAGAAGTCAAGATTAAGAAAATTGCATTTACTATCAATTAATAAAAGCAGGTTAACAATAAAACAGTATGAACAATTCAAATCAAATACTACAACAATCTCCACCTTTGCTGTGTCCGTGTTCGCGGTGCCGACACTAAGGAATAGCAGTCCCAGGAACTATCCCTAACTGACCCTAACTTTCAAGCGGGTGCGCACCCCCCTTATCCCAGTGGTCCAAGTGGACCTCTTACAGTTTGTGGAAGTGCACGGTGGGGCCCGATGTCGTCCTTTTCCTTTATAACCAGCGCAGGATCCGCAACAAAGAAGTCCTCCTCAGCAGGCCGGAAAACCAGATGGATATAATCCTGAATTTTACAGTGACTGTCCGGTACCTCGACAGCACTGTGAGTCTCTTTACTGTTTGGGGCAATCCACTCAGCCCAATGTCGGCTCCACAGGTTAGCTGCTGCACACAGTCCTTTTAGCTTGGCTTCACTAAATGCACAGTCTTTTTATACTCCGTCCGTCTCTAGACTGAAGTTCACACAGCTTGGCTGCACAGGAACGTCCTTTAGTATCTCCACACACGTCTTACACAGCACAGAACTTGCTTTCTATCTAGCCAAGATGGCAGCCGTTATAGTTTTAGTCCCTCTTCCTCATTCTTCCTGCTCACACTGAGGCAGGCTGACATCATAAGGGGCGTGTCACTTCAACACTTATGCTGTTTTAAAGAGCCACTATCACATTAATACACTTTCTCTATGGTAAACTTCAATGCAAATTGGTCCTATGCTGCCATCTACTGACCAAACGAATACTGCAGGCATTTACATTTTTCTGTATTACTAGAATAGCATTATACATTAAATTTTAACACAGTTTACCAGGATAACGAAACTTAGACACATTACATGACTGTTTCTTACATATTCCCCCCCACTTTAAGATTGGCAGTCCCTGCCAATGACTGAATATCCAGAGGGCTGTACTCTTATATGTAGAGTGGTAATGTACCGTTGTATGGCAGGCCAAATAAACTCGTCCTGCGCATACCGAACAGGGGGAATGCCAGCATTTGGTCTAGTGGTGCATCTGAGAACCACTGGTATACTCTGGGGTACTGTAGCCATAGGCTGAGAAGGACCAGCAGACTCTGCATCAGAGGGGGCACAGGCTGGGGGCACACTAGTCACAGGTGGAACATCCTCAGGAGCGGGGATTGGCCAACAATCATCCTCATCATCGTAAGCCCATTCCACACCACCAGTCTCGGACTGTGGGAGCTCGTTGACATTATCAGTTCCATCACAATTTGCTTCTTCAGATTGACACAGGCGCAACATATTTCTGTGAAGTACTCGGACACAATCAGTTCCTTCCTTCTGAACTTCGTACACAGGCCCATTTGCATACTTGCGGGCAACTACACGATATGGCACAGCCTCCCACCTGCTTTCCAATTTTCCTTGAGGCTTCTTGACACGTACCAGCACCAGGTCACCTGGCTGCAATGGTGCCCTTTGCACCGGGGTCTTATCAGGATGAGAATTTTCTTGCAGACGCTGTCGCACCAATCGATGAACTGTCTCCAGTCTCTGCCGGTGTGCTCGCACCCAGGAGGCTGGATCTCTTGGAGGGAACCCATCCACATCATTTAACTTTAACTCTCCGACACTTCGCCCAGACCGTCCAAAGAGGAGAGTATAAGGAGAATACCCCGTTGTAGAATGGACCTGATTGTTATAGGCCCACACCATCTCAGACAAGAACTGAGGCCACTGTAACTTCTTGTCCTCCTCCAAAGTCCGCACCATCTGTAGCAGAGTTCTATTAAATCGTTCGCAGGCTCCATTTCCTTGGGGATGGTATGGAGTCGTGTGCGACTTCTTTATCCCGTAGATACGTTGAACTTCTTTCATTACATGTCCCTCAAAGCAAGCCCCTTGGTCAGAGTGGATGCGTTGTGGACACCCGTACACTCGGATGAAATCTTGGCATAGTGCTCGAGCTGCTGACTCAGCGGTCTGGTCCTTGGTGGCGGTCACCACCGCAAATTTGGTGAAGTGGTCCACCATTACGAGGCAGTACTGGTGCCCACTGTTGGATGGGCCCACCATTAGGTAGTCTATCATGACGATCTCTAAAGGTTCCTGGGTCACTATGGTTTGCAGGGGAGCTCTTTGTTCTATTGCCTTATGGATCTCATAAGTTCGACATCTATGACATACTTCTTCGACCATTTGACGGAGAGCTGGACAGTAAATCAGTCGCTGTAGCCAACGAAAGGTCTTCTCATGACCAAAATGTCCATTCTTATTATGAGCCTCAAGAGCCAATGATTGAGCCAGTTCACTAGGCACTACGATTTGGTAACAAATGTCGATTTCAGAAGGCAGATATACCTTTCGGCATAGCACTCAATTTTTCATCTCTAACTTTTCCCACTGACTCAGGACTAATAGCATTTCACGGGTCAGTCGTTCTCTTTCCTCTTTACAGGGCTTCTTGCCTTTCTCAACACACTTGATCATTTTCGCCAGCCCCTCATGGGCCTGCTGTATTTGCACCCATTCCTGTAGTGAGGGGCCAAAGAAAGGAGCCGTTTTGGTCCCTTCCACTGCACACTGCATAGCAGTGACCAAGGCTTGTGAAAATCTGCTGAAGTCAGGCATCTCCACATGCTCCAACTCATGATCCACGTCTCCGCTGGGGGCCTGGGTAGTTACCCTAGAAAGTCTATCGGCATTTTGGTTCTCCGTCTTGGACCGATACTTAATGCGGTAATTGAACTTAGACATTCGGGCTATCCACCTCTGCTCCAAAGCCCCGAGCTTGGCATTTTCCAGGTGAGCCAATGGGTTGTTGTCAGTCAGTACTAAGACTTCAGCTCCGGTCAAATACTCAGAGAATTTCTCAGTCATGGCCCATACCAGTGCCAACAGTTCTAACTTGAATGAACTATAATTGTCAGGGTTTCTCTCAGAATCTCGCAAGGATCGGCTGGCATACGCTATGACACGCTCTTGGCCATCCTGGAACTGAGATAGCACCGCTCCGAGACCATACAGGCTTGCATCGGTATATAGCTGGAAGGGCAAGTGGTAATCAGCATACGCTAAGATTGGGGCCGTTGTAAGAGCATCCTTCAATGCCTGGAAGGCGTGTTCCTGTTCAGGGCCCCATTTCACGGACCGGTTCTTCGGACCCCCGGCGGTGCCTCGTAGGAGAGCATTAAGTGGCGCTGCTACTCTAGCAAAGTCATTAATAAACCGTCGATAGTAGCCGGCTACTCCCAGGAACGCCCTCACTTCTCGCAGGGTAGTCGATGTCGGCCAGTCTTGAACAGCCGCTATCTTGTCCCTTGACGGCCTCACCCCTTCTCCTGATACACAATGACCCAAGTAATCAATTTCAGATTGGAACAACCGACATTTACTGGGTTTCAGTTTGAGCCCATGTTCCCGCAATCGTTGAAATACTTGTCCCAACTGGCGGAGATGGTCCTCAAAGGTTGCAGAGTACACTATAATGTCATCCAAGTAGATGAGAGTGAATTCAAAGTTGAAGTCACCAAGACATTTCTCCATCAATCGTTGAAACGTTCCAGGTGCATTTGTCAATCCAAAGGGCATCCGGTTAAATTCGTATAGTCCCATGGGCAAGATAAAGGCTGTCTTTTCCTTATTTTTCTCGGCCATTGGCACCTGCCAATACCCACTAGCCAGGTCTAGTGAGGAGAAGTAGCGGGCTCTTCCTAGTGCTGAAAGGGACTCCTCAATCCGAGGTAAGGGGTAGGAATCTCGTACGGTGCAGGTATTCAACTTTCGATAGTCTACGCAAAACCGAATGGACCCATCTTTCTTCCTTACTAGTACCACTGGAGCTGCCCAGGGACTTTGGCTTTCTTGAATGAGCCATGAATGAATATTTAGGCCCAGGCACCCAGGCAGAGGAGAGAGGTCCCGTAACAGAGAATCTGGCTTCATGTCAGCAGAGAATCAGTCTGCATGTCATAGCAGAGAATCAGGCTTCACGTCACCCAACATTGGAACAGTCCATTGGCATATATTTAGGCCCAGGCACCCAGGCAGAGGAGAGAGGTCCCGTAACAGAGAATCTGGCTTCATGTCAGCTGAGAATCAGTCTGCATGTCATAGCAGAGAATCAGGCTTCACGTCAGCCACCACTGCAACAGTCCATTGGCATATATTTAGGCCCAGGTACCCAGCCAGAGGAGAGAGGTCCCTTAACAGAGAATATGGCTCCATGTCAGCAGAGAATCAGTCTGCATGTCATAGCAGAGAATCAGGCTTCACGTCACCCACCACTGTAACAGTCCATTGTCATATATTTAGGCCCAGGCACCCAGCCAGAGGAGAGAGGTCCCGTAACAGAGAATCTGGCTTCATGTCAGCAGAGAATCAGTCTGCATGTCATAGAAGAGAATCAGGCTTCACGTCAGCCAACAGTACATTGGCATATATTTAGGCCCAGGCACCCAGGCAGAGGAGAGAGGTCCCGTAACAGAGAATCTGGCTTCATGTCAGCAGAGAATCAGTCTGCATGTCATAGCAGAGAATCAGGCTTCACGTCACCCACCACTGTAACAGTCCATTGTCATATATTTAGGCCCAGGCACCCAGCCAGAGGAGAGAGGTCCCGTAACAGAGAATCTGGCTTCATGTCAGCAGAGAATCAGTCTGCATGTCATAGAAGAGAATCAGGCTTCACGTCAGCCACCACTGCAACAGTACATTGGCATATATTTAGGCCCAGGCACCCAGGCAGAGGAGAGAGGTCCCGTAACAGAGAATCTGGCTTCATGTCAGCAGAGAATCAGTCTGCATGTCATAGAAGAGAATCAGGCTTCACGTCAGCCACCACTGCAACACTCCATTGGCATATATTTAGGCCCAGGCACCCAGGCAGAGGAGAGAGGTCCCGTAACAGAGAATCTGGCTTCATGTCAGCAGAGAATCAGTCTGCATGTCATAGCAGAGAATCAGGCTTCACGTCAGCCACCACTGCAACAGTCCATTGGCATATATTTAGGCCCAGGTACCCAGCCAGAGGAGAGAGGTCCCGTAACAGAGAATCTGGCTTCATGTCAGCAGAGAATCAGTCTGCATGTCATAGCAGAGAATCAGGCTTCACGTCAGCCACCACTGCAACAGTCCATTGGCATATATTTAGGCCCAGGTACCCAGCCAGAGGAGAGAGGTCCCGTAACAGAGAATCTGGCTTCATGTCAGCAGAGAATCAGTCTGCATGTCATAGCAGAGAATCAGGCTTCACGTCAGCCACCACTGTAACAGTCCATTGTCAGATATTTAGGCCCAGGCACCCAGCCAGAGGAGAGAGGTCCCGTAACAGAGAATCTGGCTTCATGTCAGCAGAGAATCAGTCTGCATGTCATAGCAGAGAATCAGGCTTCACGTCACCCAACATTGGAACAGTCCATTGGCATATATTTAGGCCCCGGCACCCAGACAGAGGAGATGTTCATTCAACTTTGGGTTGCCCCGCAATATAATGGTAAAATGAAAATAAAAAGAGGATTGAATGAGGAAGTGCCCTGGAGTACAATAATATATGGTTAAGGGGAGGTAATTAATGTCTAATCTGCACAAGGGATGGACAGGTCCTGTGGGATCCATACCTGGTTCATTTTTATGAACGTCAGCTTGTCCACATTGGCTGTAGACAGGCGGCTGCGTTTGTCTGTAATGACGCCTCCTGCCGTGCTGAATACACGTTCAGACAAAACGCTGGCCGCCGGGCAGGCCAGCACCTCCAAGGCATAAAAGGCTAGCTCTGGCCACGTGGACAATTTAGAGACCCAGAAGTTTAATGGGGCCGAACCATCAGTCAGTACGTGGAGGGGTGTGCACACGTACTGTTCCACCATGTTAGTGAAATGTTGCCTCCTGCTAACACGTTGCGTATCAGGTGGTGGTGCAGTTAGCTGTGGCGTGTTGACAAAACTTTTCCACATCTCTGCCATGCTAACCCTGCCCTCAGAGGAGCTGGCCGTGACACAGCTGCCTTGGCGACCTCTTGCTCCTCCTCTGCCTTGCCCTTGGGCTTCCACTTGTTCCCCTGTGACATTTGGGAATGCTCTCAGTAGCGCGTCTACCAACGTGCGCTTGTACTCGCGCATCTTCCTATTACGCTCCAGTGAGGGAAGTAAGGTAGGCACATTGTCTTTGTAGCGTGGATCCAGCAGGGTGGCAACCCAGTAGTCCGTACACGTTAAAATGTGGGCAACTCTGCTGTCGTTGCGCAGGCACTGCAGCATGTAGTCGCTCATGTGTGCCAGGCTGCCCAGAGGTAAGGACAAGCTGTCCTCTGTGGGAGGCGTAACGTCATCGTCCTGCCTTTCCCCCCAGCCACGCACCAGTGATGGGCCCGAGCTGCGTTGGGTGCCACCCCGCTGTGACCATGCTTCATCCTCATCCACCTCCTCCTCATCCTCATCCTCCTCGTCCTCCAGTAGTGGGCCCTGGCTGGCCACATTTGTACCTGGCCTCTGCTGTTGCAAAAAACTTCCCTCTGAGTCACTTCGAAGAGACTGGCCTGAAAGTGCTAAAAATGACCCCTCTTCCTCCTCCTCCTCCTAGGCCACCTCCTCTTCCATCATCGCCCTGTGTTTTCTCAAGGAGACATAGAAGTGGTATTGTAACGCTGATAACGGCGTCATCGCCACTGGCCATGTTGGTGGAGTACTCGAAACAGCGCAACAGGGCACACAGGTCTCGCATGGAGGCCCAGTCATTGAAGTGGTGCTGTTCCGTAGTGCGACTGACCCGTGCGTGCTGCAGCTGAAACTCCACTATGGCCTGCTGCTGCTCGCACAGTCTGTCCAGCATGTGCAAGGTGGAGTTCCACCTGGTGGGCACGTCGCATATGAGGCGGTGAGCGGGAAGGCCGAAGTTACGCTGTAGCGCAGACAGGCGAGCAGCGGCAGGATGTGAACGCCGGAAGCGCGAACAGACGGCCCGCACTTTATGCAGCAGCTCTGACATGTCGGGGTAGTTGTGAATGAACTTCTGCACCACCAAATTCAGCACATGCGCCAAGCAAGGGATGTGCGTCAAACCGGCTAGTCCCAGAGCTGCAACGAGATTTCGCCCATTATCGCACACCACTAGGCCGGGCTTGAGGCTCACCGGCAGCAACCACTCGTCGGTCTGTTGTTCTATACCCCGCCACAACTCCTGTGCGGTGTGGGGCCTGTCCCCCAGACATATGAGTTTTAGAATGGCCTGCTGACGTTTACCCCGGGCTGTGCTGAAGTTGGTGGTGAAGGTGTGTGGCTGACTGGATGAGCAGGTGGAAGAAGAGGAGGAGGAAGCTGAATAGGAGGAGGTGGCAACAGGAGGCAAAGAATGTTGCCCTGCGATCCTTGGCGGCGGAAGGACGTGCGCCAAACAGCTCTCCGCCTGGGGCCCAGCTGCCACTACATTTATCAAGTGTGCAGTTAGGGAGATATAGCGTCCCTGGCCGTGCTTACTGGTCCACGTATCTGTTGTTAGGTGGACCTTGCCACAGATGGCGTTGCGCAGTGCACACTTGATACTTGGTTGTGCAGGGAAGGCACGGCTCTCTTGGAGAAGTAGTGCTGGCTAGGAACAACATACTGTGGGACAGCAAGTGACATCAGCTGTTTGAAGCTGTCTGTGTCCACCAGCCTAAATGACAGCATTTCATAGGCCAGTAGTTTAGAAATGCTGGCATTCAGGGCTAGGGATCGAGGGTGGCTAGGTGGGAATTTACGCTTTCTCTCAAATGTTTGTGAGATGGAGAGCTAAACGCTGGCGTGTGACATGGTTGTGATGCTTGGTGACGGAGGTGGTGGTGTTGGTGGTACATCCCCTGTTTGCTGGGCGGCAGGTGCCAACGTTCCTCCAGAGGCGGAGGAAGAGGCCGAGGCGGGAGCAGCAGAAGAGGCCGAGGCTGCAGCAGCAGAAGAGGCCAAGGCGGCAGCAGCAGAAGAGGTAGCAGGGGGAGCCTGAGTGACTTCCTTGTTTTTAAGGTGTTTACTCCACTGCAGTTCATGCTTTGCATGCAGGTGCCTGGTCATGCAGGTTGTGCTAAGGTTCAGAACGTTAATGCCTCGCTTCAGGCTCTGATGGCACAGCGTGCAAACCACTCGGGTCTTGTCGTCAGCACATTGTTTGAAGAAGTGCCATGCCAGGGAACTCCTTGAAGCTGCCTTTGGGGTGCTCGGTCCCAGATGGCGGCGGTCAGTAGCAGGCGGAGTCTCTTGGCGGCGGGTGTTCTGCTTTTGCCCACTGCTCCCTCTTTTGCTACGCTGTTGGCTCGGTCTCACCACTGCCTCTTCCTCCGAACTGTGAAAGTCAGTGGCACGACCTTCATTCCATGTGGGGTCTAGGACCTCATCGTCCCCTGCATCGTCTTCCACCCAGTCTTGATCCCTGACCTCCTGTTCAGTCTGCACACTGCAGAAAGACGCAGCAGTTGGCACCTGTGTTTTGTCATCATCAGAGACATGCTGAGGTGGTATTCCCATGTCCTCATCATCAGGAAACATAAGTGGTTGTGCGTCAGTGCATTCTATGTCTTCCACCGCTGGGGAAGGGCTGGGTGGAAGAAACCCTGCCAGCGGAGTCTTTAAACAGCATAAGAGACTGCTGCATAACTTGCGGCTCAGACAGTTTCCCTGGTATGCATGGGGGTGATGTGACAGACTGATGGGCTTGGTTTTCAGGTGCCATCTGTGCGCTTTCTGCAGAAGACTGGGTGGGAGATAATGTGAAAGTGCTGGATCCACTGTCGGCCACCCAATTGACTAATGCCTGTACCTGCTCAGGCCTTACCATCCTTAGAACGGCATTGGGCCCCACCAAATATCGCTGTAAATTATGGCGGCTACTGGGACCTGAGGTAGTTGGTACACTAGGACGTGTGGCTGTGGCAGAACGGCCACGTCCTCTCCCAGCACCAGAGGGTCCACTAACACCACCACGACCATGTCCGCGTCCGCGTCCTTTACTAGATGTTTTCCTCATTGTTATCTTTCACCATAACAACAAAAATATTATTTGGCCCAATGTATTGAATTCAAATTCAGGCCTTTTTTTAAAGACACCTAACACTATCTGGCTATCTATTTAGGTACCGTATTACACTAATACAAGCACAGCAGTAACCACAGATTTAGCTGACTATAAATTTGAGGCCTATTATTTAGGCGCTGGGTGACAGGTATACGTTTACAGACAGAATTAGACTGGGATATGCACAGTAGCGTGTGTGTGAAGTTATTCAGAATGACCCTATGTGCACCTTGAATCTAATATACCCTTTTAGGGATAAATTTAAAGTAGGCCTGATACAGCAGAAACCACTAATTTAGAAAATTGCTAAATTGGGAATTGTATTTCAACCCAGAACAAAAACTGTGCTTTGACGGACACTAAATAACTTGACCAGCTACAGCAATAACGACAGATTTGGATGACTATAAATTTGAGGCCTATTATTTAGGCGCTGGGTGACAGATATACGTTTACAGACAGAATTAGACTGGGATATGCACAGTAGCGTGTGTGTGAAGTTATTGAGAATGACCCTATCTGCACCTTGAATCTAATATACCCTTTTAGGGATAAATTTAAAATAGGCCTGATACAGCAGAAACCACTAATTTAGAGAATTGCTAAATTGGGAATTGTATTTCAACCCAGAACAAAAACTGTGCTTTGACGGACACTAAATAACTTGACCAGCTACAGCAATAACGACAGATTTGGATGACTATAAATTTGAGGCCTATTATTTAGGCGCTGGGTGACAGGTATACGTTTACAGACAGAATTAGACTGGGATATGCACAGTAGCGTGTGTGTGAAGTTATTGAGAATGACCCTATGTGCACCTTTAATCTTATATACCCTTTTAGGGATAGATTTAAAGGAGGTCTGATACAGCACAAACCACTAATTTAGAGAATTGCTAAATTGGGAATTGTATTTCAACCCAGAACAAAAACTGTGCTTTGACGGACACTAAATAACTCGCCCAGCCACAGCAATAACCACAGATTTAGCTGACTACAAATTTGAGGCCTATTATTTAGGCGCTGGGTGACAGGTATACGTTTATGGACAGAATTAGACTGGGATATGCACAGTAGCGTGTGTGTGAAGTTATTGAGAATGACCCTATTAGCACCTTGAATCTAAGATTCCCTTTTAGGGATAAATATAAAGTAGGCCTGATACAGCAGAAACCACTAATTTAGAGAATTGCTAAATTGGGAATTGTATTTCAACCCAGAACAAAAACTGTGCTTTGACGGACACTAAATAACTCGCCCAGCCACAGCAATAACCACAGATTTAGCAGACTACAAATTTGAGGCCTATTATTTAGGCGCTGGGTGACAGGTAAACGTTTACGGACAGAATTAGACTGGGATATGGCCAAAAAATAACCACACTATTGATGGTTAAATGCACTTGGTGTGACAGCTTCACCAACCACACTATTGAGGGTTAAATGCACTTGGTGACAGGCTCAGCTTGCCCCTGATGCCGTATATGGCCAAAAAATAACCAGACTATTGATGGTTAAATGCACTTGGTGTGACAGCTTGACCCTGATGTAGGATTTAGCCAAAAAACAACCGCACTATTGAGGGTTAAATGCACTTGGTGACAGGCTCAGCTTGCCCCTGATGTCGTATATGGCCAAAAAATAACCAGACTGTTGATGGTTAAATGCACTTGGTGTGACAGCTTGACCCTGATGTAGGATTTAGCCAAAAAACAACCGCACTATTGAGGGTTAAATGCACTTGGTGACAGGCTCAGCTTGCCCCTGATGTAGTATATGGCCAAAAAATAACCAGACTATTGATGGTTAAATGCACTTGGTGTGACAGCTTGACCCTGATGTAGGATTTAGCCAAAAAACAACCGCACTATTGAGGGTTAAATGCACTTGGTGACAGGCTCAGCTTGCCCCTGATGTAGTATATGGCCAAAAAATAACCAGACTATTGATGGTTAAATGCACTTGGTGTGACAGCTTGACCCTGATGTAGGATTTAGCCAAAAAACAACCACACTACTGAGGGTTAAATGCACTTGTTGGCAGCTTGTGCTGGAGCACCACAAGACACAAAATGGCCGCCGATCACCCCAGAAAAAAGTGACTGAAAAACACTCTGGGCAGCCTAAAAACAGTGAGCAATTCAATAGCAGCAGTTCAATCATCCACAGCTGCAGATCGATCTCTGAATGAAGTCTTTTGGAGGAGTTAATCACTGCCTAATCTCGCCCTAACGTCGCAGCTGCAACCTGCACTGGCCAATCACAGCCATCCCAATAGTAGGAATAACTGTGACGGCCTCTTGGGGCAAGTAGTATGACGCTTGTTGATTGGCTGCTTTGCAGCCTTTCAAAAAGCGCCAAGAAAGCGACGAACACCGAACCCGAACCCGGACTTTTACGAAAATGTCCGGGTTCGGGTCCGTGTCACGGACACCCCAAAATTCGGTACGAACCCGAACTATACAGTTCGGGTTCGCTCATCAGGTATGTACTCCTCACCAAGGGCGTCAGTGAGATTACTCCACACACTAATCTCACTATACAAAATGGTACCTATCAGGGTTGTATTTTTTCACCCCTATTGTATGTTTTAAGTATCAAGCTCTTAGCAGCTCAGATCAAAGAGAATCCCAATATAAAATAAATACAATACAAGACAATTTTTTTTTACAGTTTCATTGTTCATAGACCATGTTTAACTGACTTTGTCAGGCTCTTCAACCTTTCTTTCCAACCTTGAGCTAAAAAATAAATATTATCAAAACAGAAGCCCTTCAAATTAATTAATATACTGGTACTTCTTTCCGTGATATCACCCTTGCTGTAATACAGAACACTAGCGACTAACTGTCCGCTGTCTCTAACATCATGTCCTCTCTCTATCTAAAACTGAATCTTTCAAAAACTAAAATACTGGTGTTTTCTCCTTCCACTAACCTAGCTAAACCTGATATCTTCCTTTCAGTGTGTGGCACTATCATAACTCCGTGGAAGCAGGCCTGCTGTTTCAGTGTTAGGTTTGACACAGATCTTTCCCTTACCTCCTGTATTCAATCTCTTGCCCGCTCATGCCACCTTCACCTCAAAAACATCTCTAGAATTCAACTCTTTCTTACTGAGGAAACAACAAAACTCTCATTGTTGCCCTGATCTATTCCCACCTCGATTATTGTAACTCATTACTAATTGGCTTCCCCCTCACCAGACTTTCCCCTCTCCGATCTGTCCTGAATGCAGCAACCAGGCTTCTCTATCTGTCTACCTGCTACTTCAATGTCTCTGCCCTGTGTCAGTCATTGCACTGGTTGCCCATACAGTACAAGATTCAATTTAAACTGCTCATTCTCATCCACAAAGCTATCCACAGTGCTGCACCCCCTTACATCTCCTCACTTATCTCTGTCTACCATCCTAACTGTGCTCTCCATTCAGTTAATGGCTTATGACTGACATCTGAACCTCTCACTTATGTCTCCAAGACTTCTCCCGAGCTGCACCAGTTCTCAGGAATGCCCTACCCCAAGCAATTAGGTTATTCCATAACATCAAAGTAAAGAAATTGACAGGCACTCTATATCTGGTTATTATAAGGAGTTTTTTATTAGTATTTTTATTATACAGAGTCTATTGATTGGTTGTTTTCTTGTTGATTTATATTGGGTAGTGGTACTGTGTTGGGGTTATCACCCGGATAGTGTAGGGAAGAGTGTAGGGGTAGTGAGCAGGGCCGGCTCCAGGTTCATGTGGGCCCTTGGGCGATAAATCCCAGTGGGCCCCCATGAGGCATTTTTTTACATTGACATGTCCCCCTGTGGCTCTCACACGGTATAATGACCCCCAGTGGCCCCTATACAGTATAATGACTACTAGTGGCCCTTCACACAGTATAATGAACCCCCAATTCCCCCCCCATCCCCACTGTATTATGACCACCTGTGGCCCTGCATTCAGAATAATAACCCCCAGTCACCCCCATTCAGAATAATGACCCCCAGTAGCCCCCACACTGGGGGAATACTGTATGGAGGGGGATCTGGGGGTCATTATACTAAATGGGGGGCACTGGGGGGTCATTATACTATGTAAAGGGCCCTCACAGTATAATGACCCCACAGTGACCCTCCATTCAGAATAATGACCCCCAGTCGCCCCCACACTGGGGGTTATACTGTATGGAGGGGGCACGAGGGGTTATTATATTTAATGGGGGCTCTGGTGGTCATTATGCTAAATGGAGGGTCAATGGGGATCATTATACTAAATGGGGGGCACTGGGAGTCATTATACTGTGTAAGAGGCCCTCACAGTGTGATGAATGACCCCCAGTGGCCCACTCACATACCTATCATTGCAGGGGAGCTGGTGGTCCTGTCATTCACTAACCGCAGCTCCCTGCGCTCCTTCTCTCCGGCGGCCCGCTGCAGCAGTGAGCCAGGCCTGGAGGAGAGAAGGAGATGTGCAGTAATGTAGCTGGAACTGACTGGGCCCCACAGCAAATTTTAGTACGCCCCCTCCCCCCTAATGTGTGTTCACATCACGTTTTTCCTATCGGTTTGATGTATACAAATGTGCAGCACTCCACGTTTTTGTATCCTGCAGAGTCAAGTAAAAAATGCATACATTAACGTATATGTTTTTTTACAATGGAACTGTATGGTGAACGGACGCCACTGTACGGCATCAGTCTGAGGCATCTGTTAACGCGTACATTTTTGGTATACATTAAATGGATGGCACAAATGGGATGTGAACCCAGCCCTAGTGTCAGAATAAGCACCAGTACACAGCGGAGCAGCGTGGCGGAGAGGGGAGGCCGCCATGTACTGACAGAGCGCTACCTGGTCCTAGTGGTCAGGGATGAGGACTGTGTTTCCCAAGGATCATTTTCTACAGGGAAATACAGGGCACAGTATAATACACTAGAATCTATATAATATAATGATATTAGCCCTACCCCCGAATAATAATACAATTAGGGGGTCATTTATTATATAGAAATACGTCTATGTTAGGCTACTTTCACACTAGCGTTCGGGGCTCCGCTTGTGAAGTTCCGTTTGAAGGCTCTCACAAGCGGCCCCGAACGGATCCGTCCAGCCCTAATGCATTCTGAGTGGATGCGGATCCGCTCAGAATGCATCAGTCTGGCAGCGTTTGTCCTCCGCTCCACTCAGCAGGCGGACACCTGAACGCTGCGTGCAGCGTTCGGGTGTCCGCCTGGTCGTGCGGAGGCAAACGGATCCGTCCAGACTTACAATGTAAGTCAATGGGGACGGATCCGTTTGAAGTTGACACAGTATGGCTCAATTTTCAAACGGATCCGTCCCCCATTGACTTTCAATGTAAAGTCTAAACGGATCCGTTTGCATTATCATGCAAACATATCCGTTCTGAACGGATGTAAGCGTTTGCATTATAGGTGTGGATCCGTCTGTGCAGATACCAGACGAATCCGCACCTAAACGCAGGTGTGAAAGTAGCCTTAGGCGTATTTCTGACACAGATTGTGGCACAAAGGTCCTTAGCACCGCAATCTGTATCTTTTCCCGCTCATGCCAGGTCTAAAAAAGGATGGTGTGGGCAGGGAAGGGGATACAGTTATGGCCATGCAGTTATTGGATACCACCTCCATATAGTGATAACACTGCCATACAATGATAAAACCACCATACAGTGACCGGATAAAAGGGTATAAGAGGGCACAGTACAGGGAATGACTATGGGCACTGCACAGGGTGTGGTAAGAGGGCACAATGCAGGGTATAAAGGGGCACAGTACTGGGTGGGGGGCACAGTCACATGACCCTGTGACGTTAGAAGGTCCTTATGGTGAATGCTGTTCAGATGCCACCATAATGAGAGGCAGAGGAGTGAGACAAGGGCCTTGGATGGACAGGAGGGGTGGACACAGCAAGTAGGTTGAAGGGGCTCTGAGGGGGATTCATACAAGAAGTAGGGGCAGGAGGTCTGTGCAGGGCAGCAACAGGAGATAGGGGGTGAAACAGGAGCTCTGGATACATGAGGGAGGAAAGGAGACAGCAGGGGCCCCATGAGGATGAGATAGGACAGGATATGGGGGGGCAGATATCATGGAGGCAAACTGCTTAATTAAATAGTAATACAACTAAATAGAATGAAGCAGCAGCAGATCAGAGAGTCCCCCCCCCCCCTTCTGTCCCACAGACAAGAGACAGTCACAGTGCAGACTCACTCACAGACTGTCTTCACACTTCTCTTCTCCAGCCCTGGGTCTCTCTCCTCAGGCAGCATGTCCTGTGTAGAGGGGGCGTGTCCTGTGTAGAGGGGGCGTGTCTGAGTCTCTGCAGCTCAGAGGGCCCACCAAAGGGGTACTGCGTAAGTGAAATGACAGCAGTGACAGCTCCCATCTGTATTGATGGAAGTGCTCATAGCAGCTCAGTGGGCCCCCCCAGGAGCATTGGGCCCCGGCACTTGCCCGGGGATGCCGGGTTATGACGCCGGCCCTGGTAGTGAGGTATAAGTGTGTTGGGGTTGCGAATGTCTAATCGATAATTAAATCTGTGGGTATTCGCTAAATTATCGAAATATATTAATAATATATTAATAATCGATGTGATAAAAAATGTTCAGTGAGAAAGGGTATATATATATTTTAGTCACTAAAATGAAAAAGGATATATAATCGATAACGATAAGCAAATATATTCGATGAGTCTCAAATATTCGATTAAAAAACACATAGGATATAGTAATGGGAAATAATCGATAGTAGTGGTCGATACTATAAGTCTGTAGAGGTATTATGGTATAAAAAATGAAAAAATGAAAAAATATATATATAAAAAAAATGAAAAAAATATATATACATAAAAAATATTTAAAAATATTTAAAAATCGTTTTTTAATGATCCTCAAAACACAAATTGCTGTACTAAGGCTTTAGCCCACTTTGACAGACAGACAAGTGTCCGGCTGTTCTACCAGCACCTCGTCCGTTCCTTGATATGAGCTACCTCACCTATAGCATCCACTTATCACTCAAATATATATATTTTTTTTTCACTAATCAACACTTTAAATTTATTTACCAATCCTCATCCATTAACTGATTCCTCCATCATAATTTCGCTTACCATACCCAATCAACAGTACCTCTCACACTCGGTAGATCTTTACAATAGATCTTTTCAATACTTCCAGACCTAAAACCATTAACTACATGGGAAAACCAATTTCTATTACTCATGAAAAAATACCGGTATCTAGACTTCCCAGATCCTAGAAATCAAATAACAACACCAGATCAAACATAGAGTCAAAACAATACTAATAGACCAAAAAACGCACATACCTCCAAAAAAAACGCATCAAAACCGCACCTGCGTTTTCACAACCATAAAGAAGATAATAACATAAAATTTAATCCCAAAGGTCAAAAACATTAGTTTATAAAGGACAAAAAAATATAACCATAAAAACTTAAAAAAAAAACATCTAAGAAAGCAAAAACATTTAGACCTAAGTAAATAACATAGATACAGACAAAGAAAGGATGAAAAAATACAATAACGAAAAATACAACAACAAAAACAAAAAAATACAGAATAAATACAAGAAACACACCAATTCTTCTTCATGGAAAACAACTTGTGATATTTTGACTCCCCACACCGCAGAAATTTAAATCATTGGGGTCAAACAGGAATCCAAAAATGATACAAACAAACAAAAAACGCACATACCCCCCAAAAAAAACGCATCAAAACCGCAGGTGCGTTTTTATGTCAGAGACGTTATAAGAATAGAAATATCCAAACCACTGACAACAAAAACAAAAATAACAAACTTTAAAAACTAAAGATGGAGAAACACATCCAATAAAACTTTTTCAATAGTAAAAAGGCATCAATAGGATTGGAAAAATCACCAAAACACAACCTTTTTTTTGGTCTAACAAGACAATACAATATACCCAATTCCAATTAGCAACATCCAGGCCGGGTTTTTGGTGGGAGAACAAATAAATGGGTATAAAATAGGGCAGTCTGAATGAATTCAATATGGCCACTGATGAAGAGGTAGGAACACCTCGAAACGCGTATGGCAAATTGGCATCATCCTAGCGACTACCCACCAATACCCACGCTTTTGCTAATAAGACCTCGGATCTCCGCAACAACATACGAACCTACTTACGAAAAACTACACCAAATTCTATACGAATTTGTTATGGAATAAAGGACACAAAGAAAAAGGTACAAGCGGGATAGCAAACAACCACGTGCTAGATCACGTGAGACGCCAACCCGGCCGGAAAGAGCGCGCAACACACAACGTGGACAAGTAAACCACCGGGAAGATTACAACAGCTACTGCTCCATCAATACGGGTACAACTTGGACCGCAGGGTGAGTACAAATATTTGCTGTGTGGGACGCCACCAGCATTTAACATCAAAGTGAACACTGTACAAAATACCCCTTGACGGCAGACAACATCACCTGTATTTATGAACATGTACCGTACCTAAAAACATCTTTTAAATGATACTGGATTAATCCCATAATCCTTCTTGATATATACAGCCTTTATGACATTATTATCTTGGATAAACATTGCTGTATTCCTGTATCTTGGACGATCTTGGACTATTTCTAATCAAATTTTTTAATTTTTTAAATATTTTTTATATATATATTTTTTTTCATTTTTCTATATATATATATATATTTTTTTTTCATTTTTTCATTTTTTATACCATAATACCTCTACAGACTTATATTATCGACCACTACTATTGATTATTTCCCATTACTATATCCTATGTGTTTTTTAATCGAATAGTTGAGACTCATAGAATATTGCTTATCGTTATCGATTATATATCCTTTTTCTTTTTATTGACTAAAATATATATATACCCTTTCTCACTGAACATTTTTTATCACATCGATTATTAATATATTATTAATATATTTCGATCATTTAGCGAATACCCACAGATTTAATTATCGATTAGACATTCGCAACCCCAACACACTTATACCTCACTACCCCTACACTCTTCCCTACACTATCCGGGTGATAACCCCAACACAGTCCCACTACCCAATATAAATCAACAAGAAAACAACCAATCAATATACTCTGTATAATAAAAATACTAATAAAAAACTCCTTATAATAACCAGATATAGAGTGCCTGTCAATTTCTTTACTTTGATTCTCTATACCTACCAGTGGTCAGGTGAACCACTCCAGACAAGAGCACCACCCCAGGGAGTAATCTGGGAGAGCCACTATTATTCTTACATAATCCATAACATCCATAGTTTTAGACACTCCCAAGATACACATCTTTTTAGGTTAGCCTATAGCATCCCCTGATCAAACCCTTCTTCATTCTTTGCTCCCCCCTTCATAATTATTCTTCTGAACCTGATCTATCAGCATCCACCACACACCATGCACTCATAAGCACTATAGATATCGGCTGGCGACTGGCTCATCCAGCCCTATATCTACTCCCCCATTGTGTTAAGATGGCTGGACCATTATATAAAACAAGCACTTTTTAACTATTGTGTCACTCCCATCTCCTCATAGATTATAAGTTCTTTCAAGCAGGGTCCTCATTCCTCTTGTTTTAATTGTTGACCTGTTTACAGCTATGTTATTTATGACTCTATGTTATTTATGATGATGTTTGTACTTGAAACCCCTAATTGCAAAGCACTGCAGAATATGTTGATACTATATACATAAAGATTATTATTATTGTACGTTTAAATTAATGGAAATCACTGCATTTTACCTAGACATTTCTATGTCTTTGAAACATTACCAATATGGATCCCATCCTATAAATTCAGAGCCATACAAGGTGTTTAAAGGTTCGAGGTGCCATAAAAAGGTTTTTAAAAAAATATGATTTACAAAAAAATGCTTTGAGTACAAGTGGTAAAACTAAAAAAAACTACAGTATATTAAATTGGTATCTCTGTAAATGTACTGACCAGCAGAATAAAGACACACTATTTTCCCTGCACGGTGTACGCTGCAATAACAAGACCCAAAAAGCAATGGCAGACTTGGAGCCTTTTCTTTGTCCTGCTTCCCAAAAAGCGAAATAAAAAGCAATAAAAAGTTGTATGTACCCCTAAAATACAACCAATGATAATGACAACTCATTCCGCAAAAAAATAAGCCCCTACGGCCCCTTTTTTAGACCTGGAGTGAGTGGGGAAGAAGTCGCAAATTCTGCCAAACATGGTGTGCGACAGAATCAGAGTCTGAAAATGTTGTATATCTTTTAGTAAATGACCCCCATAGTTCTCAGAAAATGGCAGTACTGGTACATAGAGACTGTTTAAAAGCAACAATTGAGCATTGATTTTTGCTAAACAGCTGTGAGGTCAAAATGCTCAGTACACCCATTGAAAATAGAAAAAACACAATAATTGCAAAAATTATATATAGACCAAACCCTCATTCTGATATGATAAAATCTGATATTCTAAGCCAATATATTTTCATCAAATCACATCTGTGCCAGCCTACGTACATCAAGGTGGTCTCAGTCAGGCAGGAGCCTGCTTTAGAACCTATCTCTTTGCCAGTGGGCATCTACATTCAGGAGACCTGATTTGCCTCTAGGGTAAATGTATCTTTGTTAATGCCCTGTGCTAAGAAGCCTGCCATAACATATAATGTCAGTAGGAATAACTATTCCAATATTAGGGCACAATTTATGGGGAAATAACCCCTATTTCCTTCAAGAAAGTAATCTAAGTCCCTATTAGAGACCCTCGGGATATGATTTGTAATTTAGATGCGGTCTGTGGGACCAAAATCCCTTTAGGGGTCTCTAACTAATAATAAAATCTTATCTTTATTAATCCATTTATAACACACATACACAGCAAGAAAACCTATTTTCTAAAAAAATATCAGAGTTCAGTGAGGTGTAGGATGGATTATACTTTATTAATCCTGGTTGCTGAAGGCAACCTTATATTGGTATATTTGTGCCTATAAGGTGCATTACTATTGCCACTTTCCAGGGCCGCCTTTAACAATTATGGAAATCCTCCTTCAGATTCCTAAACACTGCAGTACGCCCGCCATGTATATCTGCCTGTTCCAGCACACACTGTATCAATTTTATCAGCGTCTGGGAGGCAGTTCTAGGTTTGGCAACTATTCGCTACTCCTCAGGCTTTGTGCTAGTGCCCAACAGGCTGATAAGTAACACAGCGTTGTGCGTCAGTCACCTCCTGGTGGCTGCTGTTGTTATCTCATTCAATTTTAATTTTGAAATACATATGGAATATCACGGGCACTTTGTCCCTCACTTCATGCTATCTGCGGATACCTATATGGCTCGTGCTGCTCCTAAATCTCCTCACTGGCTCTGTCTAAAAAATGCGTTGGTACCAAGGATAAGATGCATTGGTACCTTTGATTGTAATAATCAACAGATAATGAGAATCCTAAAAAACATTAGAGGGTACTTACCAGTGATGAACACAAACTGGTTAAGATCTAACATCATAGGCTCCTTTCCATGTGGCAATTGCACTTTTTGTAAATATGTACCGAGAATTAAGAAATGGAAAAATCCAACGAATGGACGTGAATTTACAAGATAATTTTTCAACTGCCGCAGTAGCGGCATTATTTATGTCGTCATCATGTAATTGCCCAAAATTATATGTGAGTAAAACCACACAGGAATTAAAACTAAGAATATCAGGGCATATCAGCGCCATAAATACTGGTAAAGACACGTCACTCTACAGTCACATTACATAAGAATGTCACAGCAATAGACAAGAGAAAATGAAACTCGACCCATTTTATAAGTGAAGTTAGCTCATCCCATCTAGCTGAGGAAAATAAGAACAATCGTGCAGGAACATAGGCCAAAATATTGTGCACTGTGGGGTGGCAGGAGACACTGTAGTTTATAGAAATGCCCCCCCCCTTCCCCTCCCCTCCCCCCTTAGTGAAAATGGTCCCTATAAATCTATAAATAAAAATATGAATATAATAAATAATTTAAAATAATTTAAAATAATAAATAAATAATAAAAATTTAAAATTCAATAAATAAAAAATAAAAATAAAAAATACAAATAAAAAATAAAAATGTATAATAATAATAAAATAAAAACCAAAAATAGTCAAATAAATAAATAATAATGATCTATAGGTAGGAGGAATAGATGTATGACGAGCGACCTCTGAACAGAATTATCCAATTATAAAATCGAACTGGATAACAATTATACACCTCCCCCCATGGATGGGTCATAGAATGTCATGTATAAGTGTTATTATAGAATTAGAGCTACTATAGAATACCATCAAGGAATTGATATGTGCTAATCCAGAGGAGAACTGTATTCACAGTAATTAGTGCTGCGTTTAATAAATAGCCCTCGGTGGAAGATGGATGTATTATCTATTCTATATACTAACGTAGAAAAGTAAGGAGGCAAATATAAAATCACATATGGAGGACGACATACAAATACTGCATATACTTTTATCAGAATCTCTGAGTGACTGGCAGGAATGAGTAAATGGTTTTGGAGAAAGGAGGAGGTACGTCATTCAAAGGGGAGGATATCATAGTATCGTGTCTACCTGCGCCGATTGCACAGAACAAGGAGCGCATAATACATACGTAAGATGACGCGCCCCGGTCTGATTGAACCTGCGATGACCTTTCAGAGTCAGGAGCATACAGTACATACGCAAGATGATGCGCTCCTCCCTGATTGGTCCTGAAACATGGCAGTCAGAAGCAGCAGCATAATCAGTGGCTATAGCGGTGGGATGGGCGTGACTTCCCGCGATACAAGAAGAGGTCACTATGAGCACATGCACACCTATACCCCACTTCACCTGACGAAGCCACACAAGTGGCGAAACATGGCGGGAGGGGTGTATTAGTGGAGCGCATTTTTTAGACAGAGCCAGTGAGGAGATTTAGGAGCAGCACGAGCCATATAGGTATCCGCAGATAGCATGAAGTGAGGGACGAAGTGCACATGATATTCCATACGTATTTCAAAATTAAAATTGAATGAGATAACAACAGCAGCCACCAGGAGGTGACTGACGCACAACGCTGTGTTACTTATCAGCCTGTTGGGCACTAGCACAAAGCCTGAGGAGTAGCGAATAGTTGCCAAACCTAGAACTGCCTCCCAGACGCTGATAAAATTGATACAGTGTGTGCTGGAACAGGCAGATATACATGGCGGGCGTACTGCAGTGTTTAGGAATCTGAAGGAGGATTTCCATAATTGTTAAAGGCGGCCCTGGAAAGTGGCAATAGTAATGCACCTTATAGGCACAAATATACCAATATAAGGTTGCCTTCAGCAACCAGGATTAACAAAGTATAATCCATCCTACACCTCACTGAACTCTGATATTTTTAAAAATAGGTTTTCTTGTTGTGTATGTGTGTTATAAATGGATTAATAAAGATAAGATTTTATTATTAGTTAGGGACCCCTAAAGGGATTTTGGTCCCACAGACCGCATCTAAATTACAAATTATATCCCGAGGGTCTCTAAAAGGGACTTAGATTACTATATACAGAGGGCACAGAGCATGTGGCACTATATACAGAGGGCACAGACTATGTGGCACTACCATTGGGGGCCCTGTGTGTAGCACTAATGCTGCTGCTATATTTAGGCAACAGCATGTTGCACTAAGATGAGTTTGTGTTAGTATGCAGGCTGCCAACGTGTTGCTAAAATGAGAAGCTAAAGACATCTTCTCGGCAAAATCTGCAGAGCCAAATTGTGGCCAGAAGAAGTCCTCATGGTGGCCTGTACCAGATGGGGAAGAACTCAGGAAGAGACTTCACCTCTAAATCACTAAATGGAAATGATTATTCTGCTACTGAATGTTTATGACGAGTGCTGTAGTGACCTGTATGATCTACAGCTGATCATGGGTGGTAGCATGCTGTTCTGTGAAACAACTCCCAGCATCCCTTTACTGCTGTTCAGGCCATACTGGGAACTGTAGTTTCACACAGTACAAGCTTATATGGAGAGGGCTGACCTGACTACTCAAATGGTATCTGTATTGAACTTTTAAAATCTGGTGATGTGTATATGTACTGCACATGATTCTCGTGCTGTATTTATGCAGTGAACTTGGTTCTGGTGCTGTATTTGACTTATGGGTTTGTTTCTGGTGCTATATTTATGTTGTTAATTCTGTTGCTGTATTTGACTTATAGGCTTGGTTCTGGTGCTGTATGTATGTAGAAATCTTGGCTCTTGCTCTGTATTTGTGTGTTAAACGTGCATCTGATGCTATACTTTACTCTAACACTATCCATTTGCATCTGAGACTGGGCCACTGTCAGAGATTCCGTTAAAAATAATATTATTGTCCACTAAAGGACCAAAGGACCAGCTTCCTGAGCAGACCCAATTATAGTCAATGAAATCTCTTCAGCTCAGGAATTGGAAAATCTTGCCCCTTTAATAACCATGCTGTTGCTCTGGACTCAATAATGTACTGTATCTGGGATTGCACATGTGTGTACGATCCCAACAGTGTGTGTACGAAGCCCATTTACCTATACCACCTTTATATGTTAGGCTAAGTTTAACAGGTTAAGGGTGGGCAGCTACACATGGGCCAATGCTGTGTGCTTGCCCCCAGTCAAAACTTTGCCATCAAGCCCCTGATCATGGGTAAACAATTTTGTTCATCTGCAGCTAATCACGTTGATTGGGTTACGTGACCCCCTTTTTTCTTTTAAAAGCTATGGCCACATATGGAATATTTCTATGAACTGCAGAATAAAAAAAAAAGTTAAATTGTAAGCCCCACAAACTGACTTTCTTACTGAATTGGTCGCCTAAAAAGTAAGTTTTGGTAATTTTCAAACGTCCTAAATTTTTTTATTAAATTTACAAAATAAGGTATCCATATCTGTCTTACAAGGTGAAAACTGGCCCAGGGTAGAAGGGGTTAAACATGTAGAAAATCTCTGAGAAATGATAAGCAATTCTTATCGTTGGAGCTCATTGGCTCCTCTAAATGAATAGATCTTTGTATTGAGCAGGAACAAAAGTATCCTAATATTTTGTGAGATTCAAGATTCAAAAAAACATTGACCTCCACCCCACGAAAACATTGGGGATGAATCGAACACAAATTAAGTCAAACTGTGTTGTCCAACCAACATCTTGATGACCATGGTCTTAGAATAAAAACAAAATAAGGATAATATCATGGAGATGTGTGATTCTGGTGCCCACATAATTATCTTTAATTTAAAAAAAATATTATAACCTAAAACTAATAAAAGTTACTGTCAAACCATAGCAAGCTGACACAAGTTAAAAAAAAAAGCCACCATATAATTGTTTTGTTTGCAGTTTAGACAGAGCATTGAAACAAGAATTTACAAATGAGGTTTATCTGGTAATGAACACAGTGTTCTCTAGAAGCTGCAGGTGGTTGCAATTTCCTGTTTTATTGTTTGATGAAAGGAGGAGTAGAGAGTGAGATTCCATAATTCAAGTTGTTTGTGCACTGGATAGGATGCTACTTCATAAGCTGAGGCAACCATTCTTTTTTAAAGGTCTTGTAAGGGAAAGGTTGCACAATGATCTGAAGAGGACTTTTAACTGACTCTGCAAACAGGAACTGAAGTATTTATAGTGAAGAAGAAAAGCATACTAGTCACATTTTTATTTTCCATTTCTATCTACTAAAATTAATTCTACACATTCCCTAAAAACTGGCATAGCACAAAGCTCCATTTTGCTTTGATGACAGCTTTGCACACTCTTGGCATTCTCTCAATCAGCTTCATGAGGTAATTGCCTGCAATGGTTTTCAATTAAAGGGCTTCTGTCACCCCACTAAAGTTTTTTTTTTTTTTGTTGGGCTAGTTACATTCCTTATAGTGCGATATATGAAAATATAATGGTGTTATTTACTTTCATTCAGCCGTTTCTTATAAAAACGAAGTTTTATAATATGTAAATCAGGTCTCTACCAGCAAGTAGGGCGTCTACTTGCTGGTAGCCGCCACCAAAAAACGCCCCCTCGTCGCGTTGATTGACAGGGCCAGCCGCGATCTCCTCCTCCGGCCGGCCCTGTCAGCATTTTAAAAATCGGGCGCCTGTGTTCATTCGGCGCAGGCGCTCTGAGATGAGGAGGGTCGTCTCCTCAGAACTTCCTCAGTGCGCCTGCGCTGATGACGTCTTCTCTTTCGGTGATGTCATCGGCGCAGGCGCACTGAGGTAGTTCTGAGGAGACGAGCCTCCTCATCTCAGAGCGCCTGCGCCGAATGAAATCAAAACGACGAGGGGGCGGTTTTTTGCGGCGGCTACCAGCAAGTAGATGCCCTACTTGCTGGTAGAGACCTGATTTACATATTATGAAACTTTGTTTTTATAAGAAACGGCTGAATGAAAGTACGTAACACCATTATATTTTCATATATCGCACTATAAGGAATGTAACTAGCCCCCAAAAAAAATATGACTTTAGTGGGGTGACAGAAGCCCTTTAACCACTTTAACCACGCTAGCTAAAACCCCCTTAATGACCAGGCCACTTTTTACACTTCTGCACTACACTACTTTCACCGTATATTGCTCGGTCATGCAACTTACCACCCAAATGAATTTTACCTCCTTTTCTTCTCACTAATAGAGCTTTCATTTGGTGGTATTTTATTGCTGCTGACATTTTTACTTTTTTTGTTATTAATCGAACTTTAACGATTTTTTTGCAAAAAAATGACATTTTTCACTTTCAGCTGTAAAATTTTGCAAAAAAAACTACATCCATATATAAATTTTTGGGGTAATTTATTGTTCTACATGTCTTTGATAAAAAAAAATGTTTGGGCAAAAAAAAATGGTTTGGGTAAAAGTTATAGCGTTTACAAACTATGGTACAAAAATGTGAATTTCCGCTTTTTGAAGCAGCTCTGACTTTCTGAGCACCTGTCATGTTTCCTGAGGTTTTACAATGCCCAGAAAGTAGAAAAACCCCACAAATGACCCCATTTCGGAAAGTAGACACCCTAAGGTAATCGCTGATGGGCCTAGTGAGTTCATATAACTTTTTATTTTTTGTCAAAAGTTTTATTTTTTCTTACAAAGTCTCATATTCCACTAACTTGCGACAAAAAATGAAAAATTCTAGGAACTCGCCATGCCCCTCACGGAATACCTTGGGGTGTCTTCTTTCCAAAATGGGGTCACTTGTGGCGCAGTTATACTGCCCTGGCAATTTAGGGGCCCATATGTGTGAGAAGTACTTTGCAATCAAAATGTGTAAAAAAATGGCCTGCGAAATCCGAAAGGTGCTCTTTGGAATGTGTGCCCCTTTGCCCACCTAGGCTGCAATAAAGTGTCACACATCTGGTATCGCCGTACTCAGGAGAAGTTGGGGAATGTGTTTTGGGGTGTCATTTTACATATGCCCATGCTGGGTGAGAGAAATATCTTGGCAAAAGACAACTTTTCAAATTTTTTTATACAAAGTTGGCATTTGACCAAGATATTTATCTCACCCAGCATGGGTATATGTAAAATGACACCCCAAAACACATTCCCCAACTTCTCCTGAGTACGGCGATACCACATGTGTGACACTATTTTGCAGCCTAGATGCGCAAAGGGGCCCAAATTCCTTTTAGGAGGGCATTTTTAGACATTTGGATCCCAGACTTCTTCTCACGCTTTCGGGCCCCTAACATGCCAGGGCAGTATAAATACCCCACATGTGACCCCATTTTGGAAAGAAAACACCCCAAGGTATTCCGTGAGGGGCATGGCGAGTTCCTCGAATTTTTTTTTTGGCACAAGTTAGCGGAAATTGATTTTTTTTGTATTTTCTCACAAAGTCTCCCTTTCCGCTAACTTGGGACAAAAATGTAAATCTTTGATGGACTCAATATGCCCCTCACAGAATACCTTGGGGTGTCTTCTTTCCAAAATGGGGTCACATGTGGGGTATTTATACTGCCCTGGCATTTTAGGGGCCCTAAAGCGTGAGAAGAAGTCTGGAATATAAATGTCTAAAAAATTTTACGCATTTGGATTCCGTGAGGGGTATGGTGAGTTCATGTGAGATTTTATTTTTTGACACAAGTTAGTGGAATATGAGACTTAGTAAGAAAGAACAAAAACAAACAAAAAATTTCCGCTAACTTGTGCCCAAAAAAATGTCTGAATGGACATTACAGGGCCTTACAGGGGGTGATCAATGACAGGGGGGTGATCAGGGAGTCTATATGGGGTGAGTAAGTAGCACCAAACACCACTACACTACACCCTTCCCCTGTCACTTATTAACCCTTTATGAACCACTGATCACCCCTGATCACCCCATATAGACTCCCTGATCACCCCCCTGTCATTGATCACCCCCCTGTAAGGCTCCATTCAGAGGTCCGTATGATTTTTACGGATCCACGGATACATGGATCGGATCCGCAAAACGCATACGGACGTCTGAATGGAACCTTACAGGGGGTGATCAATGACAGGGGGGTGATCAGGGAGTCTATATGGGGTGATCAGGGAGTCTATATGGGGTGATCACCCCCCTGTCATTGATCACCCCCCTGTAAGGCTCCATTCAGACGTCCGTATGATTTTTTACGGATCCACGGATACATGGATCGGATCCGCAAAACGCATACGGACGTCTGAATGGAGCCTTACAGGGGGGTGATCAATGATAGGGGGTGATCAGGGAGTCTATATGGGTGATCACCCCCCTGTAAGGCTCCATTCAGACGTCCGTATGATTTTTTACGGATCCACGGATACATGGATCGGATCCGCAAAATGCATACGGACGTCTGAATGGAACCTTACAGGGGGTGATCAATGACAGGGGGGTGATCAGGGAGTCTATATGGGGTGATCAGGGAGTCTATATGGGGTGATCACCCCCCTGTCATTGATCACCCCCCTGTAAGGCTCCATTCAGACGTCCGTATGATTTTTTACGGATCCACGGATACATGGATCGGATCCGCAAAACGCATACGGACGTCTGAATGGAGCCTTACAGGGGGGTGATCAATGATAGGGGGTGATCAGGGAGTCTATATGGGTGATCACCCCCCTGTAAGGCTCCATTCAGACGTCCGTATGATTTTTTACGGATCCACGGATACATGGATCGGATCCGCAAAACGCATACGGACGTCTGAATGGAGCCTTACAGGGGGGTGATCAATGACAGGGTGGTGATCAATGACAGGGAAGTGATCAGGAAGTCTATATGCGTGATCACCCCCTTGTCATTGATCACCCCCCTGTAAGGCTCCATTCAAACATCCGCATGTGTTTTGCGGATCCGATCCATGTATCAGTGGATCCGTAAAAATCATACAGACGTCTGAATGGAGCCTTACAGGGGGGTGATCAATGACAAGGGGGTGATCAGGGAGTCTATATGGGTGATCACCCCTCTGTCATTGATCACCCCCCTGTAAGGCTCCATTCAAATATCCGCATGTGTTTTGCGGATCCGATCCATGTATCAGTGGATCCGTAAAAATCATACGGACGTCTGAATGGAGCCTTACAGGGGGGGTGATCAATGACAGGGGGGTGATCAATGACAGGGGGGTGATCAATGACAGGGAAGTGATCAGGAAGTCTATATGCGTGATCACCCCCTTGTCATTGATCACCCCCCTGTAAGGCTCCATTCAGACGTCCGTATGCGTTTTGCGGATCCGATCCATGTATCCGTGGATCCGTAAAAATCATACGGACCTCTGAATGGAGCCTTACAGGGGGGTGATCAATGACAGGGGGGTGATCAGGGAGTCTATATGGGGTGATCAGGGGTGATCAGTGGTTCATAAAGGGTTAATAAGTGACAGGGGAAGGGTGTAGTGTAGTGGTGTTTGGTGCTACTTTACAGAGCTGCCTGTGTCCTCTGGTGGTCGATCCAAACAAAAGGGACAACCAGAGGACCAGGTAGCAGGTATATTAGACGCTGTTATCAAAACAGCGTCTAATATACCTGTTAGGGGTTAAAAAAAATCACATCTCCAGCCTGCCAGCGAGCGATCGCCGCTGGCAGGCTGGAGATCCACTCGCTTACCTTCCGTTCCTGTGAGCGTGCGCGCCTGTGTGTGCGCGTTCACATGAAATCACGGCTCTCGCGAGATGACGCATTTATGCGTGACTCTGCGCAGAGCTGCCACCTCCGGACCGCACATCTGCGTTAGGCGGTCCGGAGGTGGTTAACAGATATGCCTTGACAAGGGTTAATTTGTGGAATTACATGTGTTTGAGACTATAAGTTGTGTTGTGCAGAGGTATCGTAGGATTGGTACACAGTTTCACACAGCATTTAACCCTATTCTACTACTGTTCTAATCCACACATTAGGACTCATTCAGATGACCGCAAAGGTTCCATGCCCATATTGCAGACTACACTGTGAGTTCGCAATATACGGGCACTGGCCATGTGCACTCTGTCCTGTGGACCCATTGACTTAAATGGGTCAGAGATCCACAAAATACGGCAAAAGATAGGACATGTCCTATCTTTTGCAGAGGGGAGGCACAGATTGGAAACCCACGAAAACCCTTTAAAGCGCTTCCATGGGTTTTCAGGTCCATGCTTCCGCACAGCAAAAGACAGGACATGTCCTATCTTTTGCCGTATTTTATATTCGCAAACCCATTTATGTCAATTGCGAACGGGCATGGCGACCATACAGTCGTGTGAATGAGCAATTATGAACCACTCAATTAAGTAAAGAGGAACAACAGTCTAGAAGAAGGTCAGTCAATTCGGTAAATTTCCAGAAGTTTAAAGACGTCCTCAAGTGCAGTCATGAAAACTAAGGTTGGATGAATCGGGTTTGAATTTCTGTGATTGAGGCGAGGCGAAGTAAGACTCACGATATTTGCTGAAACCTTAGAAAGACTTCCACAGAGGCAATACATTTTACAGTAGGGTGGAGACAATATTTTATAATGAAATTGGCTCATGAGGAAGGCACCAGGGAAGAAAGATCAAGAGTTACCTCTGCTGCAGAACACAAGTTCATTAGAGTTTCCAGCTTCAGAAATAGTGCTGGGCGCAAATATTTGAATCGCAAATTTTAATCGCGAATATTGCCACTTCAAGAATTTGTGAAGATTTAGAATATAGTGCTATATATTTGTATTTGCAAATATTCGAGATTTTCTTTTCATTAGTAACCTCCCTTCTTGCTTGTGGGCCAATGAGAAGGCTGCAATGTATTTGTCTGAGCTTAGCAACATACCTAGCAACCAATAGGTTGCCTAGGGTTTACTATATAAGAACCTCCCCAGCAGCCATTTTTCAGTAGTTTTATGGAGTTCTGAGAGAGACAGCAGTGACATTGCTGCGCTCTGTGCTTTACTGTTTAATTACATTAGATAGTAAATTAGTTAGCGTATATATATAATACAGATAGTTAGTGGGAGATTGTTAGTGTAGGTTAGATCATGATATAGTGTAGCTGTTCTAGTGCAAAGTGCTAGGTAGTGTTATAGGTTCTGCTGTCCATACATACATGCTACAGACACAGTGCCATGATGTGACAAGTTCACAACAATACTTAGTGCCTGTTAAAAGAAATATTAATTACAGAAATGTATGCAAATTTCAATAATTAATATTCATAAATAGGTATGAGTCGTCTAGTGATGACTCCGCCTATTTATGCCTAAAATAGATAAATATCTCTGTTAGTCAGCTAATTGCCTCACTAACTAACTAACTACCTCTGTTTGCATATACATTACACTGAACTACACTACTATGTGACTTACTATCACTATACTAGGGCGGCGACTACTAAAAACACTACATGCGGTATTATGAACAATAAAGTATTTATTACACAATACAACTATACAATTCCAATAATACGCTATATCTATATATATATATATTTATAGATCAATGGATATAAACATATATATACATATAGACGCACTCACCACAGCAAAGTACAGTACTACAAACCGGATTCCAAAAAAGTTGGGACACTAAACAAATTGTGAATAAAAACTGAATGCAATGATGTGGAGATGGCAAATGTCAATATTTTATTAGTAATAGAATGTAGATGACAGATCAAACGTTTAATCCGAGTAAATGTATCATTTTAAAGGAAAAATATATTGATTCAAATTTTCACAGTGTCAACAAATCCCCAAAAAGTTGGGACAAGTAGCAATAAGAGGCTGGAAAATGTAAATTTGAGCATAACGAAGAGCTGGAAGACCAATTAACACTAATTAGGTCAATTGGCAACATGATTGGGTATAAAAAGAGCTTCTCAGAGTGGCAGTGTCTCTCAGAAGCCAAGATGGGTAGAGGATCACCAATTCCCACAATGTTGCGCAGAAAGATAGTGGAGCAATATCAGAAAGGTGTTACCCAGCGAAAAATTGCAAAGACTTTGCATCTATCATCATCAACTGTGCATAACATCATCCGAAGATTCAGAGAATCTGGAACAATCCCTGTGCGTAAGGGTCAAGGCCGTAAAACCATACTGGATGCCCGTGATCTCCGGGCCCTTAAACGACACTGCACCACAAACAGGAATGCTACTGTAAAGGAAATCACAGAATGGGCTCAGGAATACTTTCAGAAACCATTGTCAGTGAACACAATCCACCGTGCCATCCGCCGTTGCCAGCTGAAACTCTACAGTGCAAAGAAGAAGCCATTTCTAAGCAAGATCCACAAGCTCAGGCGTTTTCAATGGGCCAGGGATCATTTAAAATGGAGTGTGGCAAAATGGAAGATTGTTCTGTGGTCAGACAAGTCACGATTCAAAGTTCTTTTTGGAAATCTGGGACGCCATGTCATCTGGACCAAAGAGGACAAGGACAACCCAAGTTGTTATCAACGCTCAGTTCAGAAGCCTGCATCTCTGATGGTATGGGGTTGCATGAGTGCGTGTGGCATGGGCAGATTGCATGTCTGGAAAGGCACCATCAATGCAGAAAAATATATTCAGTTTCTAGAACAACATATGCTCCCATCCAGACGTCATCTCTTTCAGGGAAGACCCTGCATTTTTCAACAAGATAATGCCAGACCACATTCTGCCTCAATCACAACATCATGGCTGCGTAGGAGAAGGATCCGGGTACTGAAATGGCCAGTCTGCAGTCCAGATCTTTCACCTATAGAGAACATTTGGCGCATCATAAAGAGGAAGGTGCAACAAAGAAGGCCCAAGACGATTGAACAGTTAGAGGCCTGTATTAGAATAAGAATGGGAGAGCATTCCTATTTCTAAACTTGAGAAACTGGTCTCCTCGGTCCCCAGACGTCTGTTGAGTGTTGTAAGAAGAAGGGGAGATGCCACACAGTGGCCTTGTCCCAACTTTTTGGGGATTTGTTGACACCATGAAATTCTAATTCAACATATTTTTCCCTTAAAATGGTACATTTTCTCAGTTTAAACTTTTGTTCCGTGATTTATGTTCTATTCTGAATAAAATATTAGAAGTTGGCACCTCCACATCATTGCATTCAGTTTTTATTCACGATTTGTATAGTGTCCCAACTTTTTGGGAATCCGGTTTGTACAATAAAAAATATTATTAAACACAATACAAACCTAACTACACTACACAATACAAAATGCCCATTCCACCCCACACACACTATCTATACTTTACACTCAAATACACATTAGCAGCCCACCCAACCTGGCTGTAAGCTATCCCTATGGGATGAACAAAGGGTTAACACACAGCTGCTGCTGGGGTAGGTAAGGCAGCAGTGAAGGGGTAAAGGATTACAGGGCAGCTACAGGGGTAACTGGGGCTGCCTCAAGGATCAATAGGTAGGGGCAGACAGGGCTGAGGTTAAAGGGGTATAATGATTTAACAGTGATCATTTTTCAAAATATATTAAATTAACAAATTCCCACCCCATAGAAGTAAATAAACATATATTTACCTGACTGTTATCTTCAGTCTCCCCTGGTTACGGCCACCGCTCTTCTCAGGAATCGCTCTTCTCCCAGCCTGCCGCGCGCTGTACTGAACGTGCACGCCGAGGCCGCGCATGCGCTATGGTGATTTCTTCCTGGCCAGTATAGTATACTTGCCAGGAAGAAGTCACCAGGGCGCATGCGGGGCCTCGGCGTGCGCGTTCAGTACAGCACGTGGCCCGGCCTAGAGAAGACTAATCAAGATGGAGCCCGCACCCTGCCGAGTGCCGAAACCAGAAAGTGGACAGCGCGCTGGGAGCACATAAGTATGAAATAGAGTCTTGAGAATACCCCTTTAATGCTGCAGGAGATCAGCAGCAGGGGTAAATACTGACTGCAGGAGTTCAACAGCCAGGGTTAGGGGATGGTTGGTGGAGCAGGGGTTAATGCAGGGGTTATCTGTTGTATAGGGAAAAAGGGGTTAAATGCAGCTACAGCAGGGGTAAAAGACCTGCAGGACAGTGCAATAGGGGTTAATGATACTCAGCCAGTGCTCCTCTCTAGGGAGTTACGCTCGTCCCAGGAGAGATCCTCGGTTGCTCATTTTCCTGGGGATGGTTCTCCCTCATCTATGGGGCTGCATGCACGCCACTCCAGTCCCCTCTACCAAGTGTCCCTCTCTTTATCCTCAAATCCCAAGAGCCCTCCCCCTAATCCCAAATGCTGGAGGGGTGGAGTTTGGCCATGGAAACAGGTGTGAAAACAAGTTTATGGAATAGAAAGGAACTGTACAAAAAACTGTACAAGGAACAAGGAACTGTACAAAAAAGATGGTTTGCATCTTTCTCTCAAAGGAACAAATGTACTTAGTGAACAACTCCAAGAATTTGCGAAAGAGTTTTTAAACTAGGAAGGGGGGGCAAAAGAGTGAAAATAAAAGAGTCCAATTGCCCCCCGAAACAATGCCAGAACAGGTCAGAAGCACAGAGGTTAAGAAATGATAAGCTCAGAGTCCTGTCTACAAATGCTCGCAGTTTAGGTAAAAAAAATCAATGAACTTGGGTCAATAATGGCATCTGAGAATGTAGATTTAGTGGCTGTTATGGAGACATGGTTTAATGAAAGAAATAACTGGGACATAACCATACCAGGGTACTCTTTATACAGAAGAGACAGAGAAGGCAAGATAGGAGGAGGAGTGGCCCTGTATGTGAAAGATAGCATTAAATCTAACCTAATACAAGTTGGTGAGGCCAACATAGAGTCAGTTTGGGTTACGTTGCAGTTTGCTAATCATGCAGTAACTCGTGTAGGTGTGATATATAGACCAACTGGTCAAGTTAAAGAACTAGATGATCTACTAGTTGAAGAAATAGCTAAAATGACAATGAAAGGAGAAGTTATCATTATGGGAGATTTCAATCTTCCAGATATAAACTGGAAAACCAAAATAGCAAGTTATACCAGGAGTACAGATATTCTAAAATCCCTACTGGGGTTATCCCTACAACAAATGGTTGAGGAGCCAACCCGGAGGGAGGCCATTTTGGATTTGGTATTCACAAATGGAGATTCGGTATATGATGTCATTGTAGGCGAAACCTTGGGATCTAGTGATCACCAGTCAGTGTGGTTTAATATAAGAACTGTGAAAGAGTCCCACCACACAAAAACAAAAGTTTTAGATTTTAGAAAAATAGACTTTTCAAAAATGAAATTAGTCATAAATGAGTCCTTATCAGACTGGAACGGATTACATGGAGTCCAGGAGAAATGGGACTACTTAAAAGGTGCATTATTGAAGGCAACAGAAAATTGCATTAGACTTGTCAGTAAAAGCAAAAAAAGGAAGAGACCACTGTGGTACTCAGCAGAAGTGGCCCAAATCATTAAAAATAAAAAGCTAGCATTTTGTAATTATAAAAAAAAACAGAGCAATGAAGATAAGGAAATCTACAAGATTAGGCAGAAAGAGGCCAAGCAAGTTATAAGAACTTCTAAAGCTCAGGCAGAAGAAAAACTAGCTCAGTCTATGAAAAAAGGGGATAAGACATTCTTCAGATATATAAATGAAAAAAGGAAATTAAAACAAGGAATAACTAAATTAAAAACAAAGGACGGAAGGTATGTAGAAGAGAATAAAGGGCTAGCCGACTGCCTTAATGAATACTTCAGTTCAGTTTTTACAAAAGAAAAAGAAGGAGAAGGACCTCCACTAGAAAGGATGACTAATAAATCGTTTGATGCATGTGTCTTTACAGAGGAAGATGTTCTAAGTTTGCTGTCTAAAGTGAAGACAAATAAGTCACAGGGGCCTGATGAGATACACCCAAAATTATTAAAAGAGCTTAGTGGTGAGCTGGCAAAACCGTTAACAGATTTATTTAACCAATCATTAGTAACAGGAGTCGTCCTGGAAGATTGGAAATTAGCAAATGTCGTGCCCATTCACAAGAAAGGTAGTAGGGAGGAATCGAGCAACTATAGACCAGTGAGTCTGACATCAATAGTAGGCAAATTAATGGAAACCCTATTAAAGGATAGGATTGTGGAACATCTAAAATCCCATGGATTGCAAGATGAAAAACAACATGGGTTTACTTCAGGGAGATCATGTCAAACAAATCTTATAGATTTTTTTGACTGGGTGACTAAAATAATAGACGGTGGAGGTGCAGTAGACATCGCATATCTAGATTTTAGTAAGGCTTTTGACACTGTCCCACATAGAAGACTCATCAATAAACTGCAGTCATTGAGCATGGACTCCCATATTGTTGAGTGGATTAGGCAGTGGCTGAGTGACAGACAACAGAGGGTTGTAGTCAATGGAGAACATTCAAAACAAGGTCATGTTACCAGTGGGGTTCCACAGGGATCTGTACTGGGACCAATTTTGTTTAATATCTTCATAAGTGATATTGCAAAAGGCCTCGATGGTAAGGTTTGTCTTTTTGCTGATGACACAAAGATATGTAACAGGGTTGATGTTCCTGGAGGGAAACGCCAAATGGAAAAGGATTTAGGAAAACTAGAAGAATGGTCAGAACTCTGGCAACTGAAATTTAATGTAGATAAGTGCAAGATAATGCACATGGGGCATAAAAACCCAAGGGCAGAATATAGAATATTTGACACAGTCCTGACCTCAGTATCTGAGGAAAGGGATTTAGGAGTAATTATTTCAGAAGACTTAAAGGTGGGAAGACAATGTAATAGAGCAGCACGAAATGCCAGCAGAATGCTTGGATGTATAGGGAGAGGTATAAGCAGTAGAAAGAGTGAAGTGCTTATGCCGCTGTACAGAACACTGGTGAGACCTCACTTGGAGTATTGTGCGCAGTACTGGAGGCCATATCTCCAGAAGGATATATATACTCTAGAGAGTTCAGAGAAGAGCTACTAAACTAGTACATGTATTGCAGGATAAAACTTACCAGGAAAGGTTAAAAGACCTTAATATGTATAGCTTGGAAGAAAGAAGAGACAGAGGGGATATGATAGAAACTTTTAAATACATAAAGGGAATCAACTCGGTAAAGGAGGAGAGCATATTTAAAAGAAGAAAAACTACCACAAGAGGACACAGTTTTAAATTAGAGGGGCAAAGGTTTAAAAGTAATATAAGGAAGTATTACTTTACTGAGAGAGTAGTGGATGCATGGAATAGCCTTCCTGCAGAAGTGGTAGCTGCAAATACAGTGAAGGAGTTTAAGCATGCATGGGATAGGCATAAGGCTATCCTTCATATAAGATAGGGCCAGGGACTATTCATAGGATTCAGATATATTGGGCAGACTAGATGGGCCAAATGGTTCTTATCTGCCGACACATTCTATGTTTCTATGTTTCTATGATGTCTCTGGTTAGAAAGCCCCCTGACAAACGGTGCCAGAGAGTCTGCAATCGCTTTGTCCTGAGGTGACCAGCAAAAGGGCCCATCCTATTGTTTAGGGCATCAACAAAAGAGGACTAGATACTGATCAGCGGTTATCCTACAGGCTATCAGCACAAGTTTTTCTCTAAACATGGGGGATGTGTTGATAGGGAATTGAATCAATGAAATATTTAATACACTTTCCTCTACATATATACATATCCCACTTGACCATACAAGGACAATATACATATATATATATATATATATATATATATAGTACAGACCAAAAGTTTGGACACACCTTCTCATTCAAAGAGTTTTCTTTATTTTTATGACTATGAAAATTGGAGATTCACACTGAAGGCATCAAAACTATGAATTAACACATGTGGAATTATATACATAACAAAAAAGTGTGAAACAACTGAAAATTTGTCATATTCTAGGTTCTTCAAAGTAGCCACCTTTTGCTTTGATTACTGCTTTGCACACTCTTGGCATTCTGTTGATGAGCTTCAAGAGGTAGTCACATGAAATGGTTTTCACTTCACAGGTGTGCCCTGTCAGGTTTAATAAGTGGGATTTCTTGCCTTATAAATGGGGTTGGGACCATCAGTTGTGTTGTGGAGAAGTCAGGTGGATACACAGCTGATAGTCCTACTGAATAGACTGTTAGAATTTGTATTATGGCAAGAAAAAAGCAGCTAAGTAAAGAAAAATAAGTGGCCATCATTACTTTAAGAAATGAAGGTCAGTCAGTCCGAAAAATTGGGAAAACGTTGAAAGTGTCCCCAAGTGCAGTCACAAAAACCATGAAGCGCTACAAAGAAACTGGATCACATGCGGACCGCCCCAGGAAAGGAAGACCGAGAGGATAAGTTCATCCGAGTCACCAGCCTCAGAAATCATAGGTTAAAAGCAGCTCAGATTAGAGACCAGGTCAATACCACACAGAGTTCTAGCAGCAGACACATCTCTAGAACAACTGTTAAGAGGAGACTGTGTGAATCAGGCCTTCATGGTAGAATATCTGCTAGGAAACCACTGCTAAGGACAGGCAACAAGCAGAAGAGACTTGTTTGGGCTAAAGAACACAAGGAATGCACATTAGACCAGTGGAAATCTGTGCTTTGGTCTGATAAGTCCAAATTTGAGATCTTTGGTTCCAACCACCGTGTCTTTGTGCGATGCAGAAAAGGTGAACGGATGGACTCTACATGCCTGGTTCCCACCGTGAAGCATGGAGGAGGAGGTGTGATGGTGTGGGGGTGCTTTGCTGGTGACACTGTTGGAGATTTATTCAAAATTGAAGGCATACTGAACCAGCATGGCTACCGCAGCATCTTGCAGCGGCATGCTAGTCCATCTGATTTGCGTTTAGTTGGACCATCATTTATTTTTCAACAGGACAAAACCCCAAACACACCTCCAGGCTGTGTAAGGGCTATTTGACCATGAAGGAGAGTGATGGGGTGCTGCGCCAGATGACCTGGCCTCCACAGTCACCGGACCTGAACCCAGTCGAGATGGTTTGGGGTGAGCTGGACCGCAGAGTGAAGGCAAAAGGGCCAACAAGTGCTAAGCATCTCTGGGAACGCCTTCAAGACTGTTGGAAGACCATTTCAGGTGACTACCTCTTGAAGCTGATCAAGAGAATGCCAAGAGTGTGCAAAGCAGTAATCAAAGCAAAAGGTGCCTACTTTGAAGAACCTAGAATATGACATATTTTCAGTTGTTTCACACTTTTTTGTTATGTATATAATTCCACATGTGTTAATTCATAGTTTTGATGCCTTCAGTGTGAATCTGCAATATTCATAGTCATGAAAATAAAGAAAACTCTTTGAATGAGAAGGTGTGTCCAAACTTTTGGTCTGTACTGTATATATATTAAAATATCACCCTTTTACAGTGCCCCAATCAGTAATATGTAGTTAGACCTGCTCAAATATGAAGTTGCAAATATTGCGCAAAAATATGCGCATCATTAATTGCCAATATTGGAGCACTCTATCTGCATATAAAGCTATTGTAATGTTCTTCCTTGCCAAGCATTTTCTCCAGTCTCAGGAAACTTCTAGAATTCTGAAAAAAAGTATAGGAACCCATGTCTCGTCAAACTCAAAGTGACAGGTTTCCCCCTCCCTTTCCACACATAACCCCTCCCAGAAATGCCCAGAAATGCCCTAACCCCGCCCCCAGATCCACCTTTTTCTCCCCCCTCACCCGTCCCAAACCACGCCTAAATGCCGCCCACTTTGATATGCTTTTCATATCATTTTATACGGCTTAATATAAATTTTATATCAAATGATATGCTTTTCATATTACTTTATAAGTCCTTATCAAATGATAAGCTTTTATTAACACTTTTTATCCCATTTATAACATTTTGATATGATTTTTTGCACTGATATCAAAATGATAGCATTTTGATATGCCTTTTATATACCTTTTATATCATTTTGTGATAACACTTTGATACCATTTTGATATGAATTTTGTATACGCCCATGCTTTTTTCATATCACTTTAAAAGTCCTTATCAAATGATAAGCTTTTATAATCACTGCCTCACAGACAATGACATGTCTGGACAAGCCTTTTTGAATTGGATACGTCAGCGTCATGTAGCGCAGGCATGCCCTGGCATGTCCGAAAGACGTATCCCACACGGCCGGGCGTCTTTTAATTATAATAGCAACGATAAAAATCAAGGATGACAAAACTTAAATCATTTTAAAAAGTTTTATTAATTTTTCTTTATTTACAACACGTCAACTTACATTTTTAACAACTACTTAGGGACCGACAAGTTTGTAATTACAACAGCGTATACATAATCGTTTCACCCGTCTTGCTACAAAGAATCGCACAACACAATATTTTTTTCTAAAATCACTCGTAAACATTTTTAACACACTTTCAAAAGGCACTCCTTTAGCTATACAGTGTAAGATATAGATACAGTAATGACCGCAGACTGAACTAGCGACGTCCTGTATTTGTCTGTTTTGATACCTTATAGTCTTAGAATTTTTATATAAAAATTTCATAAATTCAGCAGGAAATAGCTCACTCGACGGCGATAATCCATAGCTATAAAAAAATATAGAGACGTAGTCAGGTTGTAATATAATTAAAATCCAGTGTCACCCCTGCTAATATGAATTGTCTGTATTTACGATGTAGGCCGCCGGACGATCGATGATTTTATTTTCAGGTAATAAATCGCACAGAAATGCACCTTTAAATATGCGACGGGCGTGAAAGTCGGTTTTAATAACGCAGGTCATTTCAGAATTATTTATTATTATTGAAAATCATACAAAACTTCCCTTCTATTATTTATTTCAATAATGTTTTCATGAACTGAATACACAATCATGCTAATAGTGTTGTGTACAACCGGCTCGGCAAAACTAATTTCAACTCTGAGATTTCTGCTTTTTTACTAGCGAGAAATGACCGCCGGGTTCTTGATCCGCCGATAAATCAAAAGCGAACAATGTGTAACTGTTCAAAAATTTAGACCGGTCCACGGATAAAGCGTTGTCAGCCTTATGCTCTCCCGAAATATGCACGAGCAACATATATTCTCGAGCCGCTGATTCGTCTTGGAAATTAGGTTGCAACAGTTTTGCGGGTATCTGTTGTCCATCCAAATATAAGTCCACATAATTTACATTACAGTGGTTGAAGCACAAAGGATTTCTTTGGTAATGACCTGAAAATTACCCATTGTCCACAAACGCTAGTATTACGGTTCTCGGTAGGTTCCCCAGAAAAAGATGCTAATTTAGTGGTGTAATCGGCGATGGTATTTTCGGGGGAGAGTTTGGTGGAGGCGTTGCAGGGCAGCGTGATAAAAAATGATCAGTCTTCCATAGTTTACACGCTAGTCAACTGTTTTTTAGACACCCAAGAGTTAAACTTTTCGGGGTATCCGATCCACTTTACCAAATATGACATTTCTCCCCTAACTTTCTTATTTTTCACGATTTTTTCTATTCGATAAACGCGGTTGTTATCGAGGGGTACTTTTTGGACCTCTTCAGGGTAGAACGAGCCTTCAATGAGTTTGTCAGCCAGATCTTTCAACTTATAAAGGGGTCTGAGGCCCTAGAGTTTACAGCGTAAATGGTACATATCTCGTCTGTATAGGTTTGATCATACCCCTTTGCGAACGTCCCCTTATAGCGAACAATTCTGACCTGATCGCCAATTTTTACCTCCTCCCGACCGCCTAACGCAGGCGGCCGGATTATTCCTCCTAGACGCATCGGTGCGTCATCTCGCGAGAGGCGAGATTTCGCGTGAACACGCGCGTAACGCTAAGCTGAGAAGTTGATCTACAGCCTGCCAGCAGCGATCATTCGCTGGCAGGCTGTAGATGCGATTTTTTTTTAACCCCCAAAAGATATATTAGACACTGTTTTGTTAACAGCGTCTAATATACCTGCTACCTGGTCCTCTGGTGGTCCCTTTTGCTTGGATCGACCACCAGAGGACACAGGCAGCTCTGTAAGTAGCACCAATCACCACACTACACTACACCCCCCTGTCACTTATTAACCCCTTATGAACCCCTGATCACCCCATATAGACTCCCTGATCACCCCCCTGTCATTGATCACCCCCCTGTAAGGCTCCATTCAGACGTCCGTGTTTTGCGGATCCGTGGATCCGCGGATCCGCAAAACACGGACACTGGCAATGTGCTTTCCACATTTTGCGGATCCGCACATTGCCAGAACTATATAGAAAATGCCTTTTCTTGTCCACAATTGCGGACAAGAATAGGACATGTTCTATAGGCGCTACAAAAAACGCAGTGTTTGCCCGATCAGGCCTGATCTTGTGTGCACACTTGCGTTCAGTCCGCCCCACCGCAGTGACAGAATTTTTTTTTTCTGATCACTGCAAAAACACTGTAAAATCGCTGTGGCGCTATAAAGATCACTTTTGAGGGGCATGGCGAGTTCATAGAAGATTTTTTTATTTATTTTGGCACAGGTTAGCGGAAATAGTTTTGTTTTTTTTGTTTGTTTTTTCTTACAAAGTCTCATATTCCACTAACTTGTGACAAAAAACAAAATCTTACATGAACTCACCATACCTCTTACGGAATCCAAATGCGTAAAAATGCCCTGAGAAATCCTAAAGGTACTCATTGGAATTTGGGCCCCTTTGCGCATCTTGGCTGCAAAAAAGTGTCACACATGTGGTATCGCCATACTCAGGAGAAGTAGGGTAATGTGGTTTGGGGTGTATTTTTACATATACCCATGCTGGGTGAGAGAAATATCTCAGTAAATTGTACAACTTTGTATAAAAAAAATTCAAAAGTTGTCATTTACAGAGATATTTCTCACACACAGTATTGGTATATGTAGAAATACACCGCAAAACACATTGCCCTACTTCTTCTGAGTATGGTGATACCACATGTGTGACACTTTTTTGCAGCCTAGGTGCGCAAAGGGGCCCAAATTCCAGTGAGTACCTTTTAGGAGGGCATTTTTAGACATTTGGATTCCAGACTTCTTCTCAAGCTTTAGGGTCCCTAAAATGCCAGGGCAGTATAAATACCCCACATGTGACCCCATTTTGGAAATAAGACACCCCAAAGCATTCCGTGAGGGGCATGGCGAGTTCATGCAAAAAATTTGTTTTTGTCACAAGTTAGTGGAATATGAGACTTTGTAAGAATAAAAATAAAATTCAATTTCCGCTAACTTGTGGCAAAAAAAATAACTTCTATGAACTCGCCATGCCCCTCACAGAATACCTTGGGGGTGTGTTCTTTCCAAAATGGGGTCACTTGTGGGGTATTTATACTGCCCTGGCATTTTAGGGGCTCTAAAGCGTGAGAAGTAGTTTGGAATCCAAATGCCTAAATATGCCCTCCTAAAAGGTACTCATTGGAATTTGGGCCCCTTTGCGCACCTAGGCTGCAAAAAAGTGTCACACATGTGGTATCGCCGTACTCAGGAGAAGTAGGGCAATGTGGTTTGGGGTGTATTTTTACATATACCCATGCTGGGTGAGAGAAATATCTCTGTAAATTGACAACTTTGAATAAAAAAATGTAAAAAGCTGTCATTTACAGAGATATTTCTCACACGCAGTATGGGTATATGTAAAAATGAAACAATAAATTTAGAGAAAATTTTATATAGAAATGTAATTTTATTAGAAAAATTTTACAACAGAAAGTGAAAATTTTAATTTTTTTAGCAAAAATTTCGGTCAATTTTTATTAATATCAAAAAAAGTTAAAATGTCAGCAGCAATGAAATACCACCAAATGAAAGCTCTATTAGTGAGAAGAAAAGGAGGTAAAATTCATTTTGGTGGTAAGTTGTATGACAGAGCAAAAAACGGTGAAAGTAGTGTAGTGCAGAATTGTAAAAAGTGGTCTGGTCATTAAGGGGGTTTAAGCTAGGGGGGCTGAGGTGGTTAACAACGGTTTATCTTTTTTAATAGCGGCGTAATGTCCGTATATATTTCTCCAAACGGTTAAAGAGTTATCTTTTGTCACATCAACAGGTCGACACCTTATGGATCTGTGATACGTGTGATTATAACTATAAACCAAATCTTGTAACTTGTCGATGTATCTGTATGTGTTTTGTTCTCTAAGATAACGCCACATTCTGGTTTTAAGAGTTCTATTAAAACGCTCAACTAACGACGCCTTAACCGCGTTTGAAGTTAAAAAATGATGTATTTTATAGGTGTCACAAAGCCGTCTCATAGGCTTGTTTATAAACTCACGACCCCGATCAGTCTGTAGTTTCCTGGGGGTCCGACCGCTTAACTTAAATATCTGCTCAAAAGCCGCCGACACTGTCGCCCCGTATTTATTGGAAAGGCCGGATACCCAAGTGTATTTCAAAAGAATATCGACGACCGTCAACAAGTATTTTACACTGTTATTTTCTTTAGAAAAATCTATCATCGACACAAGATTTGCCTGCCATTGATCATCTATATCAGAAACCACTTTCTTTTAAATTATTTTTTAACAGGTTTGTACAGTGGATTGTTGGTGATCTGCAGGTAGGATAGCGTACCAGTGCTAAAACCTAGTGCTAAAACCTAGATGGCATATAAATAACTAAAACCACAAAGTAATTTGCATTGATGAATAAATGAACAAGCTACTGAGGAAGGGGCGATCAAATGCCCCGAAATGCGTCTAGCCTATACAGGATCCCGAACCTCTAAATATGGAGATTGAAAGACATTGCCAAATCCTCACAACATTTTTTCACCACCGAGGAAAGGGAAAAGGAGAAAGAATCTCTGAAAGACCTCAGTCTACAGCAAGGATCGGACTGCACGTGTCAAACACTTACCAACGTGGGAGGTGAATATTACTATCGCTCGAATAACTGGTTACTAACACAAAGAAAGAATCAGCAGAGCGATTTTGTAACGTTTGTGTGAGGATAGACATACGGTAAGAAAAATGTCGAATTTTACCGGCAGAATATTCACTAGAACTTTTATGCTAAATATTCCAGTGGGACGCTGCTGGTTTGAATACACCTTGCCGGGGTGGGACAAAAAATAATCAACGTTGCCCCCAATCACTATTTTACTGGATGTTTCAGGACAGTATGAACATTGTTGGCAGTATTTTATTCTGGGATTAATTTGTGTCAGAAGGGAGAGAGCTAAAGGACAGTTGTAGCTATTATATTCACTGCGAAGATTCAATACGATTTATTCAGATTTGAATATTTATGCGATTATTTATTCAATTATTCATCGATGCAAATTACTTTGTGATTTTAGTTATTTATATGCCATCTAGGTTTTTGCACTGGTACGCTATCCTACCTGCAGATCACCAACCATCCACTTATTGTAGCTTATTTACTGTTGTATATGTATGTTATTTTAACACGTGAGTTACCGTATATCCGTTTTATTGGTGTTTTTAAGGTCATTGTATAGATTAATAAACTTCTGTATGGTTCGAATATCTTGGGAGTGCCCAGTTTCTTTCTAACAATTTCTGGTATTAAGTTGAGTGGATAGGGTGAGTCCACTTTTACTGAGTGCACCTCATTTTGGCCAGCGTGGGATTCTGTGCGCCACATTCACATTGCCTAAGGTTTGTACAGTGTGTAAGTATCCTTGTTGCTCAACCAATTTCTTACAGCTTCTTTTCTTATTACAAATGTTCATACTTTTCTGAATAAGGGTTCTACGCCGCCATAAGAGCCGACAGCTTTCAGCGCGTAGTACTGTTTTCTCAATATATCGTCACTAGCCGTCATTTTAGCAACGTTTTTAAGCAACATCTATCAACCAATGTGACCCAGCTGTTTATGCAATTTTAACTAATCAAGATAGTGGATTTATTGTAAAAAGAAAAAAGCAGACTACATTTTATTTAAAAAGTTTATGTAAAACTAATAAAAACATTACAAGACGTTGCATACAAATACATTTTATATACATTCAAAGTAAACATTTTATGTAAAATAAATAAAAACATTATAAGGCGTTACATACAAATACACTTATATACATTCAAAGTAAAAAATTTACAACGTTAACCAAGCCGCTAGTAAAAAAGGATGCAATCTCTTTTTAGGCTATAACGTCCCATGTGTTAATGGCGATGTCGCTAACAGCGGCTGCCTAAAAGGAGTAAGTGGCTCATCAAAGGGTTCGCCCGACGAAACCCTGTTTAAATTATCGAAAAGTTCTCTCGTTCTTGTATTACTAATAACAGTTGACGGGACGTGAAGAGGGGATTTTTGCTTCTTGGAAAATGGAGATTTATGTATATCTCCGTTTTCCATCCCTTCTATTCTATTCCTAGCAAATTGCCTTTGTTTCCCATACAACCCGAATATCCTGTGTATAATTACACCTCTTCCAGTCCTTCATATACCCCAGGAGCAACACACAACCCTCGCAGATACTTATATATAAAAATAGTTTACTGATAACATAGAGATGACAAAGCAATGGACAATATACATAGAGATACAGATAACACAATACATAGAGGACACCACCACACACAGCCACCTTAGTTTCTGTCCACCCTGAATGCTAAGCAAATGCGGCTAATAATGTGTATGTATATACAGTATATCCAGAGTCCACCAATATACAGTCTACTGGATCTACTCTTCAACCAACTCACCTCCAGTACCGGACCATTAGTACATGTACATATAGAGACTCATGCATAAACAGAATACAATTGCAGACTGCTAATATCTATATGTACACATATAAAGTCTACTGGGATATTATACTTATATACATACCCACATACGCACACATATAACTTAGCTTGCTCCTGCATCCATCGGTGTCCAGGAAGAGAAGCCCCTGCCTCACTCCTAACTTTCACCTATATCTTGCTGTGTCCCAGCCCCCCCCCACCATGGACTCCACCCTATGACCACCCAAATATCTTCCCCCATCTCTTAGTCAAGAGGATGTTGTTCAACTGCCTAGGATATGCTAACAAGGGACACAATGCTACTGGCCATACTGAATGGGTGAATACCACTGGGTCCAATTATTAGGCATATTTGCGTGGTCATCAGGATGAGGTTATGGCTGAAAGCCATATTTCCCTTAACATATCCCCCTGTTGTCGGTATACCGACACACTATGTTGGAAGCCTGGTCTGTGTGTGGAGGTGTTTACAATAAGAACAAACAGAATACATTATAAGCTCATTTATGTTGCATTTTTGGCCAATTGGTTGATTCTTCTTCTTGTGTATGGATAGTTCTGGTGTTCATCTGGGATTTCATCTGGTGGCTTCATGATGGATACAGATGTCTGGTCATCTTCTTAGATCAAGGGCAATCATTGTGTCTCTAGGCATTTCTCCACCTGGAATCATATTCAACAGTCTGCTCCTCAAGGGAGCACACCTCAACAGCTGCAGTTCTGAAAATCCATCAGGAGATATCATGGCCTCCCCCTGTTGACAGTATCTGTAGATAACACTTGGCACTCTTAGTAGATACATTACAAATTGAGGCTATATATCACAACCCAGTGGGAGCTCCCACTTGCAACGGCTGCGCCCAAGTTCCGCGTCCGACTGGACAGTCTCAATTTATACAAAGCGCCTCTGCGGATCACTGTGGGGTCATCCCACTCCCTCGCAGAATCCCCAATAGGGAGAGCTATGCCCCACAACCTACTGGCTGCGCCGCGGACTTTGTGGGCTAGCACCCAAATTACACGCCATGTATCCATGGTAGTTAGTTACTACCGTTAATGGGCCCAGTCAGTTTTGGCCTGACTGAACGCCTACTTATAAGTGCCAGTGACAGACAGGGGGATAGACTGCCATTTCTCCATACTCTTTAGTGACCCAATTCAGAAGCTGACAGTACAGGGTTTACTTGAGTAGGACACACTGGAGATATGCAACGACATGCCCTTATGATGAACATGCCCTTATGATGACACTCTGAGCCAAGTTAAGGGAGCAACAGACCTTGGCACGAATTATATATTTTTTTTAAGGTACCTGCCCAACATGAAAAGAGCACTCCCAGACTGAACTGTCCTATTATGCAAGAAGTTATCCTTTATGAACCAACAGTATTGCCAATTGATGCAAGCAAAAGAGCTCATCTAAAATCCATTGTCTCCTCATGGTTGAGGGACAATACCATCTGTTTGTGAGCTGTATGGCCTTACCCCTACAATAGAGTCATAAATTCCTAACAGCTCCCCCAACAGACACCTGGGTGTAGAGATTACAAGAACTCTATCACATTTGCATTACACACTGAGGACAAACAAACAAAAGGTTCTGCAACAGTAAACCTAATCCCTTCCCCTGTGTTGGTGACCATGTCCCCATGCACTGGGGCTATTATAGGTTTACATTGATTGCATGCTCTGACCAGTATACGGGGGACCCCTGAGTTATTTATTATGGCCAGATCTTTGGGGATCCCCACCACAAATCTATTATAACAGATTCCCAGTAGGGATATCTGTTGTAATGGTGTCTTTTTGCAGCCCTGTTTCATGTGTAGCCTGTTGGCTCACAAATGAAACAGGTCTCTGTCTCTGCAATTGTATGTGTGGTTGAAAGCCACCCCGCCTTACATCTCTGTGCGGACAGAGTCGTTTTATGTGTCCAGATTGCAGACAATTGAAACACTGTATATTCTCCCACTTTCTTCTTTGAAGAGCACTAGAATACACAGATATTTTGTTGGCTGCCATCTTCTTTAACATGCAGCCATCTTGCATTTTTTCATTAAATGCTACCTTCTTCCTGATTTTTATAGATTTGTGACTCTTTAGCAAATCCTGCCTGACCTGCTCTATTACCATTGCTGCTTCAATCAGTGATGTCTCCTTAGCTGCAGTTAAATGAATTGTGGTATCAAGATATGGAAACTTCTCCACAAACATACGTATCATGCCTTGTGGGGCTCCTACACCATGATCCTTTGTCACCTTCCTATACATGGCTTCAAACCTTCCACAAAGCGACAAGGGATCATCGTGGATGGTAGGCCTGAAGTTACTTAGGACCTCTGGGCTGACGTCCGTATGCCCTGTTACCAATTTCACGAGGATGGAAAGCCTGTCTTCCTCATCATGAAATAGGCCATTCCTGGAGGCAATTTTTTCTATGACCTCATATCTTTGAAAAAGATGTGTAGGCAACCATAACTTGAACAGTTCCATGCGATATTCTGGAGGGACAGAAAATTTCTGGCAATGTCCCTCAAAAGTATCACAGGAAGTGAAAGGATCTGCGTCTGGATCATATGTAGGAATCAGTTTACATATCTTTAGCAGAAATTGCATCCTCTCCATGTTATGGAAAGAATGCAATTCTGCTGCATTGCTGTGACACGTCTGTGAGTTGGAAGTGGTCTGTAAATGTCCCATGCCACCTCCTAAACCACAAATGGTGTCACCAGCAGTAATTTGTACAGCTATTGGAGTGGAATCGGTCTGATTGGAGGCAGCCATAGGAGCGCTCTCACTCTCATCTGTCCCCCTGTTTGCACTCAAAACACTAATTTGCTTTGATTGCAAATCTTTGTGATGTGAGAGCTCAGTTATGGTCTTCTGCATGTTGCTAATTTTCTCATCCCTCTCAGTTAACTCGGTCCTCAGGTCAGCCATTATCACCTCTGTAGAGGCTGCCTTTTCCTTATAGCCCGTTATCTCCATATACAGCTGTATAAAAACTTTATCAACATCTGCATAGTATTTTTCTTTCTCAGCTAACTGAGACTGCAGCAGGCTGATCTGACTGACTTTATCTTTGTGTTGTGTTTCTAGACTAGAAACCTGTTTAACCGCTTCTGCACAACAATTACAATGCAAATTTACAGGGGGCGTTGTCTCTTCAAATGATTCCACCTTCTCCAGCTTGCTAATGGCATCATCAAATATGCACATCAGCTTAGCAAGCATGTGAAGCCGCTTGGACGTTTGTTTGAGCACACCACGCTTAGCAATGTGCAATTTGTCATAGGAATAAGCTTGATCTACCAGAGATTCCCATAACATCTGCACAGATTCATTTGATCTAGGCAATACAGGGTTAAACGTACTGTATCTACTTAACTTTTCAAAAGTCCCATGTCCTGCTTTGTCACTCATGGTTATCCCTGCGATCTGTGTGTTACTTCTGAAAGAATCTTTTACCAACCAGCAGATTCTACTGAAGGACTGGAAAAAAAATGAACGAAACAAAAAACAAACCTCACAGGTTATAATAGGAAACAATCAGCAACCCAGGAATGTCACTTAAATTGGTTCTCTGTAATTAATTGAACTCTAGGACTCAATGAAACTGTGTTACCTGTCCGAAATTCACAGTATAACAGCAATTTCAACAGTATATCCCAACAGAGATCAATTAAAACATTTGGGCCTAGCTCGCCATTGAAGAGGGGATTTTTGCTTCTTGGAAAATGGAGATTTATGTATATCTCCGTTTTCCATCCCTTCTATTCTATTCCTAGCAAATTGCCTTTGTTTCCCATACAACCCGAATATCCTGTGTATAATTACACCTCTTCCAGTCCTTCATATACCCCAGGAGCAACACACAACCCTCGCAGATACTTATATATAAAAATAGTTTACTGATAACATAGAGATGACAAAGCAATGGACAATATACATAGAGATACAGATAACACAATACATAGAGGACACCACCACACACAGCCACCTTAGTTTCTGTCCACCCTGAATGCTAAGCAAATGCGGCTAATAATGTGTATGTATATACAGTATATCCAGAGTCCACCAATATACAGTCTACTGGATCTACTCTTCAACCAACTCACCTCCAGTACCGGACCATTAGTACATGTACATATAGAGACTCATGCATAAACAGAATACAATTGCAGACTGCTAATATCTATATGTACACATATAAAGTCTACTGGGATATTATACTTATATACATACCCACATACGCACACATATAACTTAGCTTGCTCCTGCATCCATCGGTGTCCAGGAAGAGAAGCCCCTGCCTCACTCCTAACTTTCACCTATATCTTGCTGTGTCCCAGCCCCCCCCACCATGGACTCCACCCTATGACCACCCAAATATCTTCCCCCATCTCTTAGTCAAGAGGATGTTGTTCAACTGCCTAGGATATGCTAACAAGGGACACAATGCTACTGGCCATACTGAATGGGTGAATACCACTGGGTCCAATTATTAGGCATATTTGCGTGGTCATCAGGATGAGGTTATGGCTGAAAGCCATATTTCCCTTAACAGGACGTTCAGCTCTGCGATAGTTTTCATAAAACTATCCCAACCGCGAGGCGCTTTAGACAAGCCGTGGCTCTGCGTAGCTGTACAAATCAGGTTGATAATAGTGGATAAATGAATTCGCCCCTAGAGTTCCAGTACAACTTGTCACCTGAGCGCCACAGTTTGTTCAACAAAAGTTCAGCATTTTTTCTATAACGTATATTAACAGCCTCCGGACCGCCTAACACAGGATCGCGGTCCGGAGGCGGCCGTCTCAGGCAGAGTCACGCGTCATATCGTGAGACGCGAGACTTCCTGTGAACGCGCGCACACAGGCGCGCGTGTTCAAAGGAATGCAGGTAAGCAAGTGGATCTACAGCCTGCCAGCTAATATGCCCCTAACAGGTATATTAGACGCTGTTTTGATAACAGCGTCTAATATACCTGCTACCTGGTCCTCTGGTGGTCCCTTTTGCTTGGATCGACCACCAGAGGACACAGGCAGCTCTGTAATAAGTAGCACCAAGCACCACACTACACTACACCCCCCCCCCCGTCACTTATTAACCCCTTACTAACACCTGATCACCCCATATAGACTCCCTGATCAGGGGGGTGATCAGGGAGTCTATATGGGATGATCAACCCCCTGTAAAGCTCCATTCAGATGTTCGTATGTGTTTTACGGATCCACGGATCCATGGATCGGATCCGCAAAACACATACAGACGTCTGAATGGAGCCTTACAGGGGGGTGATCAATGACAGGGGGGTGATCAACCCATATAGACTCCCTGATCACCCCCCTGTCATTAATCGCCCCCCCTGTCATTGATCACCCCCCTGTAAGGCTCCATTCAGACGTCCATATGTGTTTTGCGGATCCGCGGATCCACGGATCGGATCCGCAAAACACAGGGAGTCTATATGGGATGATCACCCCCCTGTAAGGCTCCATTCAGACGTCCGTATGTGTTTTACGGATCCACGGATCCATGGATCGGATTCGCAAAACACATACGGACGTCTGAATGGAGCCTTACAGGGGGGTGATCAATGACAGGGGGGTGATCACCCCATATAGACTCCCTGATCACCCCCCTGTCATTGATCACCCCCCTGTAAGGCTCCATTCAGACGTCTGTATGTGTTTTACAGATCCACGGATCCATGGATCGGATCCGCAAAACACATATGGACGTCTGAATGAAGCCTTACAGGGGGGTGATCAATGACAGGGGGGTGATCACCCCATATACACTCCCTGATCACCCCCCTGTCATTAATCCCCCCCCCCCCTCTAAGGCTCCATTCAGACGTCCATATGTGTTTTGCGGATCCGATCCATGGGTCTGTGGATCCGCAAGACACATACGGACCTCTGAATGGAGCCTTACAGGGGGGTGATCAATGACAGGGGGGTGATCAGGGAGTCTATATGGGGTGATCACCCCCTGTCATTGATCACCCCCCTGTAAGGCTCCATTCAGATGTCCGTATGTGTTTTGCGGATCCGCGGATCCACGGATCGGATCCGCAAAACACATACGGACGTCTGAATGGAGCCTTACAGGGGGGTGATCACCCCATATAGACTCCCTGATCACCCCCCTGTCATTGATCACCCCCCTGTAAGGCTTCATTTAGACTTTTTTTTTGGCACAAGTTAGTGGAGTTTTTGTTTTTTTGTTTTTTCTTACAAAGTCTCATATTCCACTAACTTGTGTCAAAAAATAAAATCTCACATGAACTCACCATACTCCTCACGGAATCCAAATGCACTCACTATGCCCATCACGAAATACCTTGGGGTGTCTTCTTTCCAAAACGGGGTCACTTGTGCGGTAGTTATACTGCCATGGAATTTTAGGGGCCCTAATGTGTGAGAAGTAGTTGGAAATCAAAATGTGCAAAAAATGCCCTGTGAAATCCTAAAGGTGCTCTTTGGAATGTGGGCCCCTTTGCACACCTAGGCTGCAAAAAAGTGTCACACACGTGGTATCGCCGTACTCAGGAGAAGTTGGGCAATGTGTTTTGGGGTGTCATTTTACATATACCCATGCTGGGTGAGAGAAATATGTTGGCAAAAGACAACTTTTCCCATTTTTTTTATACAAAGTTGGCATTTGACCAAGATATTTATCTCACCCAGCATAGGCATATGTAAAATGACACCCCAAAACACATTGCCCAACTTCTCCTGAGTACGGCAGTATAACTACCCCACAAGTGACCCCATTTTGGAAAGAAGACACGCCAAGGTATTTAGTGATGGGCATAGTGAGTTCATGGAAGTTTTCATTTTTTGTCACAAGTTAATGGAATATGAGACTTTGTAAGAAAAAAAAGAAAAAAATAAATTCATCATTTTCCACTAATTTGTGACAAAAAATAAAAAGTTCTATGATCTCACTATGCCCATCGTGTGAATACCTTAGGGTGTCTACTTTCCGAAATGGGGTCATTTGTGGGGTTTTTCTACTGTCTGGGCATTGTAGAACCTCAGGAAACATGACAGGTGCTCAGAAAGTCAGAGCTGCTTCAAAAAGCAGAAATTCACATTTTTGTACCATAGTTTGTAAACGCTATAACTTTTACCCAAAACATTTTTTTTTTTTTTATCCAAACATTTTTTTTTTATCAAAGACATGTAGAACAATACATTTAGAGAAAAATGTATATATAGATGTCGTTAAGGTCATTAAGGGTGTTTAAGCTAGGGGAGCTGAGGTGGTTAACATTGTCGAGTATCTCTTTAGTATCAGGCGTGATTGAGGTGTCATTTATCAATCGTTGATTGGGTTGTGGCTGTGTAATCAGAGTTAAGGTTGACATTTCTTTACCGGACTGTTTGTTGAGCATCAAGTATCTCTGTAACACGGTGGTGTAGCTCTTAATTTTTTCATAATCTGAAAGGTCATTTCTGTGTAGTATTTCGCTAATTTCATCATCAAAACGCCGTATGGCGGCTTGCCGTATGTCGCTTGTTTCTACAGATGGTTTTTTAAGTCGGCCCAATTCGCTTTTGGAAACCAGTAACATTTTCTCAGCATACTGCATTATGAACCACCGGCGGCGTTGGCTATCAAGCTAGTGATTAAAGGTTTAGCAAAACCGGGCAGCGCTCCTATAAAACCGCCGCTCTGGTTCACAATGCACTTCTTTCCTTTAATGGGGTACTTTTTATCGCTCAATTTCTTTATAGTCGCACGCCATCTTTTCAGTATATTTTTTTGACGCTCTTTAAGGCTACTTTCACACTAGCATTCAGAGCGGGTCCGTCTGATGTCTGCACAGACGGATCCGCTCCTTTAATGCAGACGTTTGGATCCGTTCAGAACGGATCCGTCTGAATTATAGTTTTAAAAAAATTCTAAGTGTGAAAGTAGCCTGAACGGATCCGTCCAGACTTTACATTGAAAGTCAATGGGGGACGGATCCGTTTGAAGATTGAGCCATATTGTGTCATCTTCAAACGGATCCGTCCCCTTTGACTTACATTGTAAGTCTGGACGGATCCGCTTGTCTCCGCACGGCCCGTTCAGGTGTCCGCTTGCTGAGCGGAGCAGAGGCTGAACGCTGCCAGACTGATGCATTCTGAGCGGATCCGCGTCCACTCAGAATGCATTAGGGCTGGACGGATGCGTTCGGGGCCGCTTGTGAGCCCCTTCAAACGAAGCTCACAAGCGGACACCCGAACGCTAGTGTGAAAGTAGCCTAAGAGGGATCTTTCCTTTAAGGATATTCGCCAATAGCCAATATCAAATCATTACTGGTGTAATGGGTCTTTAGCTTTGTTTTGACTAGCACTTTTAAAAGACCCCAATTAAGTTGGATTCTGTTCGACATCTTTACTGGTGCAGCGACACTACTGTGAATAACCGTAGATATGTGAAATAGCGCATTTTAGAGCTTCTTTTTGCAAACATAAGCCGCAGGAAGATCTGGCGGGAACAAACCCGTTCTAAGTCGTAGTTCCTCAGACGTGTCAGATCTTAAATCTATGAGTAAGTAGCCGTAAGGCTTATGTGTAGCATCTTCAAAAGCTTGTTTTACCGGGGTACATTTGCCGAGCCAACGTTATAATCTGTAATTTATCACGAGGGTTCTTAAAAAGGACCATGTATTCAGTGTTTAAATTTATGGTCCGGCTTTTCTTACCCTGACAAAAAAACATTTTGAACGAGATACATAATACTTAAGTTTCTGTGGTGTACGTATTTGGTGAATACGTTTTGCATTTCAAGATTTTCACAAGCCGCCTCCATTAAATCATCAACAACTGCCAATACCGATTATCCAGTGCCCTAACGCTCGTGAGTTAAAATAACGCGGCGCACTAATATAACTTAATCAGTATGTTTGAAATTCTTAATACCTAAATCTTAATGTTTCTGTTTAAATTTCAGCCAAAAGAAAAGAAAGCGCAAAATTTTGTTCCGTTAAAGACAAACGACGAACAAGCGCAAAGCAGCCAAACAGTTAACGCCAATTCCCGAAAATCTAACGACCCCACAGCTGGTTCCGCAGAGTGGTGAGCCAAAATTGCATAATAAATTATACAGATTTTTGCGACATAACGCCAGTATCCGATACAGAAGGTACAACATCTTTTAAAAGACGCATCACATTTGAGACGCCAGATACGCCCTATGACGTACAACATTCAGACCTAAGACAGACACACGACGACCAACAGGCACGCGAACCTCATGCTTGTTCTTGCATTTGTTGGGACGACAATACGTACACCGCGTTGAGTTCTCTCTCAATATGCAATGACAAAATGTTATGAGTAGCGAGGTACTTAGAGTGTTGTGCTAAAGACTCTTTAATGTTTAACAGACCCGACAAAATGACTGCCTGGAAAATACACACTACGCGTGACAAATACGCTAGACTCATTACTCACCTTGACGCTATCGAAAAAGAGATGTTAGGCAGAGACTGACTAGACATGGTCAACCAGGAGCGTCCATTTTTGTTTTTAACGCTGCAATTTAAAAAAAGCGTAATTGGGTTATAGATAATGCTTAAAATTAGAATACATCGATAATGTGGATAGCGACTTACTCTGATTGGGGCTCTTGCGGCGCTGTTGTAAGTCATCGTCCGTGAGCTCCGTCAGATCGTGAAAAGTATGCATTTTTTCTTTTCAGCCCCTTCGATTTTAAAAATCGTATTAGAAATATAGACAGTGTTTAAAAATAGAATACGTCAACAATGCTGATCGTGTCTTACGCAGGTTGGACATTTTACGCCGCTATTTTACGGCCGGCGGCACTGTTGTAGATAGATCGATAATAGCCGGCGGGTCGTTCTCCTTTAGTTCGTCAGAATTGTTGGTGATACTAGCTGCCACGCTTGAATGCGCTGTATTTTCGCCATCAGTAACACCGTTCAAGGTTCTTAGAATGTTATCAATGTGCTCGTCTATAATAAACATATATGAAATATAACAAGCGCCGCTATAAACTAATAAAAGATTATAACGATCACGCTTACCGGCCCGTTGCAGCGACGTATTCATGTAGTCGTCGTCGATTGAAATGTGTTGCTGCGATAAAGCCGCACTGCATGCGGCGTCGTCTGAAATCATTCGCTGCCAGCCGTCGCTGATGAACGATTCATAATAGTCTTCCACCTCTATAAGCATTTGAGTACCGGGGATGATATCATCGCCCCATAAAATATCTTGGTAAGTAGGCATCTAAAAATAATTTGAATATTGTAAATTATTGTATAAATAACAAAAATAATATACGTTAAAAATAAATGCATGGTATATAGCAGCGCAATAATCGTTGAAAAAAAACAAAATTATACATGTATATAAAAATAGTTGGGCGTTATAAGCAGTTAAGGCTACTTTCACACTAGCGTTCGGGTGTCCGCTTGTGAGCTCCGTTTGAAGGGGCTCACAAGCGGCCCCGAACGCATCCGTCCAGCCCTAATGCATTCTGAGTGGACGCGGATCTGCTCAGAATGCATCAGTCTGGCAGCGTTCAGCCTCCGCTCAGCAGGCGGACAACTGAACACTGCTTGCAGCGTTCGGTTGTCCGCCTGGCCGTGCGGAGGCGTGTGGATCCGTCCAGACTTACAATGTAAGTCAATGGGGACGGATCCGTTTGAAGATGACACAATATGGCTCAATCTTCAAACGGATCCGTCCCCCATTGACTTTCAATGTAAATGTCTGGACGGATCCGTTCAGGCTACTTTCACACTTAGAATTTTTTTTACAATATAATGCAGACGGATCCGTTCTGAACGGAGCCACCATCTGCATTATATGAGCGGATCCGTCTCAGACGGATCCGCTCTGAACGCTAGTGTGAAAGTAGCCTAATACAACCATATAGCTATTAAATATTACAGCCATTTTTCCAGACTGTGTTGATAGATAGATAAAGTGGATGGATAGGTAGATAGATAGATAGATAGATAGATAGATAGATAGATAGATAGAGTAGATAAATGCATGACACGACCAGGCGTAATAATCACTGAGAAATTAGTCAAATGTTGCATGTTATATTGCATCAATAAAGAATTTAAAACAGGCATGTTAAAAATAGTAAAAAGAAGGGTAATATGGCGATAAACCGGGGATGATATAATCGCCCCATAAAGTATCTTGGTAAGCTAAAAACAATTAGAATATTGTAAATTATTGTATAAATAACAAAATAATATACGGTCCAAATAAATGCGTGGTATATAGTGGTGTGATAATCGTTGTGAAATAACAAAATTATACATGTATGTAAAAATAGTCGGGCGTTATAAGCCGTTAATACAACCATATAGCTATTACATATTACGGCCATTTTTCACACTGTGTTAGCTAGATAAAGTGGATGGATAGATAGATACAGTAGATGGAAAGTTCTATATATAGGATAGATAGATACATAGATAGATACAGTAGATGGAAAGTTCTATAGATAGGACAGATAGATACATATATAAATGCATGACACGGCCAGGCGTAATAATCGCAGAGAAATTAGTCAAATAATGCGTGCTATAGTGCATCAATAAACAATTTAAACAGGAATGTTAAAAATAGCAAAAAGAAGGGTAATATGGTGATAAACCAGGGATGATATAATCACCCCATAAAGCATCTTGGTAAGCTGACATCTAAAAACAATTTGAATATTGGAAATTATTGTATAAATAACAAAAATAATATACGGTCCAAATAAATGCGTGGTATATAGTAGTGTGATAAATCCTTTGCGCTTCAACCACTATAATTTGAATTATGCGGCCTTATTTTTGGACGGGCAACAGATACCCGCAAAACCGTTTCAATCTAATTTCCAAGATGAGTCAGCGGCTCGAGAATATATGTCGCTCGTGCATATTTCGGGTAAACATAAGGCTGACAACGCTTTATCCGTGGACCGGTCTGAATTTTTGAACGGTTACACATTGTTTGCTTTTGATTTATCGCCGTAATTTCTCACTAGTAAAAAGCAGAAATCTCAGAGCTGAAATTAGATTTGCCGAGCCGGTTGTAAACACTATTAACATGATTGTGTATTCAGTTCATGAAAACATTATTGAAATAAATAATAGAAGGGAAGTTTTGTATGATTTTCAATAAAAATGAATAATTATGAAATTACCCGCGTTATTAAAACCGACTTTCACTCCCGTCGCATATTTAAAGGTGTATTTCCGTGCGATTTATTACCTGAAAATAAAATCATCGATTGCCCGGTGGCCTACATCGTAAATACAGACAATTCGTATCAGCACACTGGATTTTAATTATATTACAACCTGACGATGTCTCTATATTTTTTGATAGTTATGGATTATCTCCGTCGAGTGAGCTATTTCCTGCTGAATTTATGAAATTTTTATATAAAAATTCTAAGACTATAAGGTATCAAAACAGACAAATACAGGACGTCGCTAGTTCTGTCTGCGGTTATTACTGTAGCTATATCTTACACTGTATAGCTAAAGGAGTGCCTTTTGAAAGTGTGTTAAAAATGTTTACGAGAATGATCATGTTGTGTGATCCTTTGTAGCGAGACAGGTGAAACAATTATGTATACGCTGTTGTTAATACACACAAACTTGTCGGTCCCTAAGTGGTTGTTAAAAATGTAAGTTCACATATTGTAAATAAATAAAAATTAATAAAACTTTTTAAAATGATTTAAATTTTGTCATCCTTGATTTTTATCGTTGCCATTATAATTAAAAGACGCCCGGACGTGTGGGATACGTCTTTCGGACATGCCCGGGCATGCCTTTGCTGCACGACGCATCTGACGTATCCAATTCAAAAAGGCTTGTCCAGACATGTCATTGTCTGTAAAGCATTGATTATAAAAGCTTATCATTTGATAAGGACTTATAAAGTGATTTGAAAAAGCATGGGCGTATATAAAAGTCATATCAAAATGATATCAAAGGGATATCAAAGCACAAAATTATATAAAAGGTAAATAAAAGGCATATCAAAATGATATCATTTTGATATCAATGCACAAAATCGTATCAAAATGTTATATATGGGATAAAAAGTGTTACTAAAAGCTTATTATTTGATAAGGACTTATAAAGTGATATGAAAAGCTTATCATTTGATATAAAATTTATATTAAGTCGTATAAAATGATATGAAAAGCATATCAAAGTGGGCGGCATTTAGGCGTGGTTTGGGATGGGTGAGGGGGGAGAAATGGGCGGATCTTGGTGGGGTTAGGGCGTTTCTGGGCATTTCTGGGAGGGGTTATGGTGTGAAAAATAGGCGAGCACCTGTCACTTTGAGTTTGACGAGACATGGGTCCCTATACTACTAACAGTGACCCACACCTGTATTGTGCATGCAATACGCGCATAATAAATTGCCAATTTTCGCATTCAAGAAAATAATTGGGAATTCTTGAATTCGCGAATATATGACGAATATTGCCGAATATATGATGAATTCGAATATTGCCCCCACCGCTCATCACTACTCAAAAAACAGAAAATAAAAGCACCTCATATTACAAGAAACACAAGTAAGGCCTCATGCACACTACAGTGTTTTTTCACTGTCAGTGATTTGGCTTCAGTGGTCCGTGTCCGATTTGGCTTCAGTTGTGTTTCCTTGAGTCTTCCTTTTTTTTCTCTGACAGGGGAAAAAAAGGAAGGTTAATGAAAAGTGTAATTTTATTGCACCAAGGTCTTGTAGAAAAAAACGGACACCGACACGGATGACATACCAGTTGTGCATCAGTTTTTTTTGACGGACCCATTGACTTGAATGGGTCCGTCCTCCGTTTCCCACTGACAAGAATAGGACAGGTTATATTTTTTTGATGGACTGGATTCACGGATCACGGACGCGGAGAAAAACCGGAGGACTATCAGTTTTTTTTCACAGCTCCATAGAAATGATTGGGACCTCTGCTAAACTGTGAAAAATGATGGAATGGACGCTGATGCACACAACGGTCGTGTGCATGAGGCCTCATGGACATTAGACCAATGGAAAGCTGTACTCTGATCTGATGACTCAAAATATGACATTTTTGGTACATGTGTGATTCCAAATGTGAAGCATTGATGGTGCTCTTCAGGTGATACTGTTTGTGTTTTTTTTCAAAATTCAAGATACACTAAACCAGCATGGCTACCACAGCATTCTGCAGCGACATTCCATCTGGTTTGCGCTTAGTGGAATTTGTCTTTCAACAGGACAATGACCCAAAACAAACCTCCAGGATATATAAGGGTTATTTGAACAAAATGGAAAGTGATGGAATGCTGCATCAGATGACATGGCCTCCACAATCACTTGATTTTAACCCTATTAAGATGGTTTAGAATAGAGATGGCCTTGCGGTTCGCCCAGTGGTCGTTTTGCGGCTAACTTTGCGCGTTCGCGATTAGACGAACATGGGAATATACGGCCGCCGGCGCCATATTCTTTTGCATTGCGCCGACCCATGACACATACATCAGGTGGCACAGGACAGCCAGGACAGCACATGGAAACAACCCCACCCTATAAAAGAACCCGATCTGGCAGCCATTATAAATTTGGTGTTTTGCCAGTGTAGGGGGAGGTTGCTTTGTGGAGCAGGGACAGGCTGTTAGGGACACCAAACACTAGGTAATAGAGCCACTAAAGTCCTTTTAAGGACTGAGATAGGTGTGTTATCGATAGGTGTGATATACTGAGGGGTGTGATATACTTATAATATACTTTCTAACATAGATAGTATATCATAGTGCAAGATCATAGTGCATTTGTATTGTGCAGCAGTTGTGTGCGGTTCTGCTGCAATACCAAAGCTATATAGAGGGACAAATGCTATTGGAACAACTAATTGCAATGGGTGTGATATACCTGTTGCCCCCCAAAAAAACTGATTGAGGGGTGTTTTACCTTCTTCCACAAAATACTGATTGAGTGCTGCAAGATACCTGTTGCTCCAAATAAACAGGGTGGTGTGATATAACTGCTGTGGCAAAAATAATAATTGAGGGGTGTGATATACCTGCTTCCACAAAATACCGACTATGGGGTTTGATATACCTGCTTCCATCAAATATTGATTGAGGGGTGCGATATACCTGTTTTCACAAAATACAAATTAAGGGGTTCGATATACCTGCTTCCATCAAATATTGATTGAGGGGTGCGATATACCTGTTTTCACAAAATACAAATTAAGGGGTTCGATATAACTGTTTCCACCAAATATTGATTGAGGGCTGCAATATACCTGCTTCCACAAAATACTAATTAAGGGGTTTGCTATACCTGTCTCCACCAAATATTGATAAGGTCTTCAATATACCTGCTTCCACAAAATACAGATTAAAAGGTTTGATATACCTGTTTCGACCAAATATTAATTAAGGCCTGTGATATACTTACTTCCACAAATACTGATCAAGGGGATTGATATACCTGCATACACAAAATGCTGATTGAAGGCTGTGATATACCTGCTTCCACAAAATACTGATTAAGGGGTTTGATATACCTGTTCCCACCAAATGTTGATTGAGGCCTGCAATATACCTGCTTCCACAAAATACCAATTAAGGAGTTTGATATACCTGTTTCCACCAAATATTGATTGAGGGGCGTGATATACCTGCTTCCACAAAATACTGATGAAGGGATTTGATCTACTTGCTTCCACAAAAAATTGATTGAGGGGTGTGATATACCTGCTTCCACAAAATACTGATAAAGGGATTTGATCTACTTGCTTCCCAAAAATATTGATTGAGGCCTGCGATATACCTGCTTCCACAAAATACTGATGAAGGGATTTGATCTACTTGCTTCCACAAAATAATGATTGAGGCCTGCGATATACCTGCTTCCACAAAATAATGATTAAGGGGTTCGATATACTTGTTTCCACCAAATATTGATTGAGGGCTGCGATATACCTGCTTCCACAAAATACTGATTAAGGGGTTTGATATACCTGCATCCACAAAATACTGATTGAGGGCTGCGATATACCTGCTTCCACAAAATACTAATTAAAGGGTTTGATATACCTGCTTCCACCAAATATTGATTGAGGGGTGTGATATACAATACAGACCAAAAGTTTGGACACACCTTCTCATTCAAAGAGTTTTCTTTATTTTCATGGCTATGAAAATTGTAGATTCACACTGAAGGCATCAAAACTATGAATTAACATATGTGCAATTATATACATAACAAAAAAGTGTGAAACAACTGAAAATATGTAATATTCTAGGTTCTTCAAAGTAGCCACCTTTTGCTTTGATTACTGCTTTGCACACTCTTGGCATTCTCTTGATGAGCTTCAAGAGGTAGTCACCTGAAATGGTCTTCCAACAGTCTTGAAGGAGTTCCCAGAGATGCCTAGCACTTGTTGGCCCTTTTGCCTTCACTCTGCGGTCCAGCTCACCCCAAACCATCTCGATTGGGTTCAGGTCCGGTGACCGCAGAGGCCAGGTCATCTGGCGCAGCACCCCATCACTCTCCTTCATGGTCAAATAGCCCTTACACAGCCTGGAGGTGTGTTTGGGGTCATTGTCCTGTTGAAAAATAAATGATGGTCCAACTAAACGCAAACCGGATGGAATAGCATGCCGCTGCAAGATGCTGTGATAGCCATGCTGGTTCAGTATGCCTTCAATTTCGAATAAATCCCCTACAGTGTCACCAGCAAAGCATCCCCACACCACCACACCTCCTCCTCCATGCTTCATGGTGGGAACCAGGCATGTAGAGTCCATCCGTTCACCTTTTCTGCGTCGCACAAAGACACGGTGGTTGGAACCAAAGATCTCAAATTTGGACTCATCAGACCAAAGCACAGATTTCCACTGTTCTAATGTCCATTCCTTGTGTTCTTTAGCACAAACAAGTCTCTTCTGCTTGTTGCCTGTCCTTAGCAGTGGTTTCCTAGCAGATATTCTACCATGAAGGCCTGATTCACACAGTCTCCTCTTAACAGTTGTTCTAGAGATGTGTCTGCTGCTAGAACTCTGTGTGGCATTGACCTGGTCTCTAATCTGAGCTGCTGTTAACCTGCGATTTCTGAGGCTGGTGACTCGGATGAACTTATCCTCCGCAGCAGAGGTGACTCTTGGTCTTCCTTTCCTGGGGCGGTCCGCATGTAAGCCAGTTTCTTTGTAGCGCTTGATGGTTTTTGTGACTGCACTTGGGGACACTTTCAACGTTTTCCCAATTTTTCGGACTGACTGACCTTCATTTCTTAAAGTAATGATGGCCACTTGTTTTTCTTTACTTAGCTGCTTTTTTCTTGCCATAATACAAATTCTAACAGTCTATTCAGTAGGACTATCAGCTGTGTATCCACCTGACTTCTCCACAACGCAACTGATGGTCCCAACCCCATTTATAAGGCAAGAAATCCCACTTATTAAACCTGACAGGGCACACCTGTGAAGTGAAAACCATTTCAGGTGACTACCTCTTGAAGCTCATCAAGAGAATGCCAAGAGTGTGCAAAGCAGTAATCAAAGCAAAAGGTGGCTACTTTGAAAAACCTAGAATATTACATATTTTCAGTTGTTTCACACTTTTTTATGTATATAATTCCACATGTGTTAATTCATAGTTTTGATGCCTTCAGTGTGAATCTACAATTTTCATAGTCATGAAAATAAAGAAAACTCTTTGAATGAGAAGGTGTGTCCAAACTTTTGGTCTGTACTGTACCTGCTTCCACAAAATACTGATTAAGGGGTTTGATATACCTGTTTCTACAAAATATTGATTGAGGCCTGCGATATACCTGCTTCCACAAAATACCGATTAAGGGGTTTGATATACCTGTTTCCACCAAATATTGATTGAGGGGTGTGATATACCTGCTTCCACAAAATACTGATTATGGGGTTTGATATACCTGTTCACCAAATATTGATTGAGGCCTGCAATATACCTGCTTTCACAAAATACTGATTAAGGGGTTCGATATACTTGTTTCCACCAAATATTGATTGGATGGTGCGATATACCTGCTTCCACAAAATACTGAATGAGGGCTGCGATATACCTGTTTCCACAAAATACTGATTACGTGGTTTGATATACCTGTTTCCACCAAATATTGATTGAGGCCTGCGATATACCTGCTTCCACAAAATACCGATTAAGGGGTTTGATATACCTGTTTCCACCAAATATTGATTGAGGCCTGCGATATACCTGCTTCCACAAAATACTGGTTAAGGGGTTCGATATACCTGTTTCTACCTAATATTAATTGAGGCCTGCGATATACCTGCTTCCAAAAAATACAGATTAAGGGGTTCGATATACCTGTTTCCACCAAATATTGTTTGAGGGGTGCCATATACCTGCTTTCATAAAATACTGATTAAGGGGTTCGATATACCTGTTTCCACCAAATATTGTTTGAGGGGTGCAATATACTTGCTTTCATAAAATACTGATTAGGGGGTTCGATATACCGGTTTCCATAAAATATTGATTGAGGCCTGAAAGATGCCTGCTTCCACAAAATACTGATTAAGGGGTTTTATATACCTGTTTACACCAAATATTGATTCAGGCCTACGATATACCTGCTTCCACAAAATACTGATTAAGGGGTTCGATATACCTCTTTCCACCAAATATTGATTGAGGCCTGCGAAATACCTGCTTCCACAAAATACCGATTAAGGGGTTTGATATGCCTGCTTCCTCCAAATATTGATTGAGGCCTGCCATATACCTGCATCCACAAATACTGCTCTTCTCTCAGGACATAGGCAAAGGGTCATTTTGAAAATGACAGGCAGAGCAAGAGGCAGGCTGCTCCGCAGGGGTGGTAGGGGTCGGGCAGGTGCACCAGGCCAGAGCCTAAGTGGGAAGTTGGAAAAGGTGAATGCGATTACTTCAAAGGGCGCACCAGAGTTGGTTGAGTGGCTCACTCACCCTTCTACTTCTGCACTCTCCTCATCCTCTGTATCTCTGCTGTGTGCACCCCCAAAGACACCACCATCACCATAAACCCTCCACTCCAGTCAGAGGAATTATTTTCTCATCCATTCCCAGACCTTACCGATGCGCAGCCATTCTTGACATTGGATGATGAAAAGGAGGTAACAACGGCCGCCACCCAGTGGTCTTACGACAGTACCCAGATCAGCCCAAGGAGGGAGGTCCCCGCTGTTGCTGCCTACTCCGAGATCTCAAATGTCAGTGGTGGTGAAGGTGACAATGATGACGTGTCGATGGACGTCACATGCGTGCCCACAAAGGAGGAAGAGTAGGGAAGTTCAGAGGGAGAGATGGACCAGCAGAGAGGGAGGCGATAGATGAGAAGCAGGCAGAGCTCGCAGGGCACAGTAGGCAAAAAGCAGACTGCAAATGTATCTGGAGCGAGCCATCCACCATGTACGGTCACTTCTGGCTCTCCCAAGACGCTGGCACATGGCTCTGCAGTGTGGGCTTTTTTTAACGTGTCAGCTGCTGACAATAGTGTTGCCACCTGCAGCCAAGATACATCTGACCACAGACACGTGGTCTAGCAAACATGGGCAGGTAAGGTACATAACTTTTACTGCCCACAGGGTGAACCTTCTGATGGCCATCAAGCATGTAACCCGTGGCTCCCGTGTGGATTTGGTGTTACTGCCAAGGATTGCATGCAGGCCTGCCTCTTTTTCTCCTCCTCCTATTCCATCCTCTGTCTCCTCCTCGGCTGACTCCTCCTTTTCCACTGCTACCGTCTCTTCCACCGCACCCCCAAGCTCTCTAGAACCTATTTGACGTGCCAGGTGAGATGTTGCCATACTGTGCTGTGGCCTTTGTGCCTGGAAGCCAAGAGCCACACCGGTCTTGCACTGCTTTCAGCTCTGCATTTACAGGTCGATCAGTGGCTAACCCCACTCAATTTGACAGTTAGTAAAGTGGTGTGCGACAACAGTGCCAATCTGCTGAGCATGCTGAAACAGGGCAAAATGACACACATGCCGTGCATGGAACACATCCTGAACTTAGATGTGCAGTGATTTGTTGCCAAATACCCCAGAGTTCAGGACGTCAGGCCAGGAAAATCTCTGGCCATTTTAGAAGATCTTACAAACACAGCCATGGCTTGCCTTGCTGACATTCAGCGGCGACACCACCTGCCCGTCAGATTTGTGGCGACTCAACACGCTGGAACTCCACCTTGTATATGCTTGATAGGCTTCTCCAGCAGCAACATGCCGTTAATGACTACCTGTGTGAACTCTGCAGCAGGACAGGTTCAGGGGAGCTTGGCTTCTTTTCACAGCGCCAGTGGCTGCTCATGCGCGATGCATGCAGACTTCTGCGTCCATTTGATTAGATCACCAAACTGGTCAGTCGCAGCCAGGGCGCCATCAGTGACATCATACCTTACGCCTTATTTCTGGAGAGTGCATTGCGTCGTGTCATAGATTAAGCCGTCGAGGAGCAGGAGCTGGAAGATGAAGAAGTCGCAATACTGAATGAATTCCCAGGGGGAGCTACTCCATCGACGAGTCAGCAGGAGTTTAAAGAGGAGTCAGAGGAGGATGGTAGCAGGGAGGAGGAGTAGCAAGAAGAGCAGGGTTTGAGGGGAACTTTAAACTTATCGGGGATCCCTGGTGTTGTTCGTGGCTTGGGGGAGGAGACTAAGGACAACATTCTCCTGGGCGATGAGAAGGAGCCAGTGCACTCCACTGCTTCCAATTTAGTGCAAATGGGGGCGTTCATGCTCCTGTTTGAAGAGGGACCCATGAATAAAAAGCATAAAGGGCAAGGACCGGTACTGGGTGGCAACGTACTTAGATCCCTGGTACAAACACAAAATGGCGGACATGTTACCAGCATCACAGAGGGGTGGCAGAATGCAGCATTTTCAGGTCTTGCTGCGAGAGATGCTGCATTTTGCTGTTGCGAGGAATTTCCGCCCACAGCGAAACAGTTGCTGGTACCAATCCTACCGTGCTTGCAAGAATAGGGCGGTGTGAAGATGTGTTGGTCACTTCGGATATGAGATCATTCTTGCAGCCAACCCATAGAAAGCGCCCTGCAGATCTAGCCTGAGTGAATGCCTAGACCAACAAGTGTCCGACTATCGGGTAAATGGCCGATGTGGACGCTTTTAGAAGCGAGGAACCCCTGGACTACTGGGTGTGCAGGCTTGACCTGTGGCCAGAGCAGGCACAATTTGCCATGGAACTCTTGGCTTGCCCATCATCGAGTATCCTGTCCGAAAGGACGTTTAGCGCAGCAGGGGGGATCATGACCGATAAGCGCAATTTGCCTAGCTCACGACAATGTGGACTACCTCACATTTAAAAAAATGAATGAGGCATGGATCTCGGAGGAATTCAACACCTATAACGACCACGTGTAATTGAATTTAGTCATGCCATCCTACGCATATCTGCCACCACCCAGAACAAAGAATGGTCCTTTTCTTATGTATATACAATGGAATAAAATGTATTTTCTGTCAGGTGAATGCCTAATTTTTTGGGCCTGTACTTCAGTGGCTTACTGAAAAATTTTTATCCAGTGACCGCCTAATGTACCTCCAGCCACATAATCACAAATTCTTTTCTGTCAGGTGAATGCCTAATTTTTAGGGTCTGTACTGGCCTACGGTAAAAATTTTAGCCACTGACTGCCTAATGTACCTCCAGCAGAATAATCACAAGTTATTTTCTGTCAGATGAATGCCTAATTTTTGGGGCATGTACTCCAGTGGCCTACAGAAAAATTTGTATCCAGTGACCGACTAATGTACTTCCAGCCACATCAACACAAGTTATTTTCTGCCAGGTGAATGCCTAGTACAGGCCTACAGTAAAAATGTTATCCAGTGACCATCTAATGTACCTCCAGCCACATCATCATAAGTTCTTTTCTGCCTGGCGAATGCCTCATTTTTGGGGCCTGTACTGGTCTACAGTAACATTTTCATCCAGTGACCAACTAATGTACTTCCAGCCACATAATCATGTTATTTTCTGTCAGGTGAATGCCTAATTTTTGGGGACCATACTGGCCTACAGTAAATTTTTTAGCCACTGACTGCCTAATGTACCTCCAGCAAAATAATCACAAGTTATTTTCTATTGGGTGAATGCCTAATTTTTGGGGCCTGTACTCCAGTGGCCTACAGTAAAATTTGTATCCAGTTACCGACTCATGTACTTCCAGCCACATCATCACAAGTTATTATCTGTCAGGTGAATGCCTTGTACAGGCCTACAGTAAAATTTTTATCCAGTGACCACCTAATGTACCTCCAGCCACATAATCTCAAGTTATTTTCTGTCAGGTGAATGCCTAATTTTTCGGGACCATACTGGCCTACAGTAAAATTTTACAGCCACTGACTGCCTAATGTACCTCCAGCAAAATAATCACAAGTTCTTTTCTGTCAGGTGAATGCCACATTTTTGGGGCCTGTACTCCAGGGGCCTACAGTAAAATTTGTATCCAGTGACCGACTAATGTACCTCTAGCCACATAATCACAAGTTATTTTAGGTCAGGTGAATGCCTAGTACAGGCGTACAGTAACATTTTTATCTAGTGACCACCTAATGTACCTCCAGACACATAATCTCAAGTTCTTTTCTGTCAGGTGAATGCCTAATTTTTGGGCCCTTTACTCCAGTGGCCTACAGTAAAATTTTTACCCAGTGAACGCCAAAGTACCTCCAGCCACATAATCAAAAGTTCTTTTCTGTCAGGTGAATGCCTCAGTTTTGGGGCCTGTACTGGCCTACAGTAAAGTTTTTATCCAGTGACCAACTAATGTACTTCCAGCCACATAACCATGTTATTTTCTGACAGGTGAATGCCTAATTTTTGGGGACCATACTGGCCTACAGTAAAATTTTTAGCCACTGACTGCCTAATGTACCTCCAGCAAAATAATCACAAGCAATTTTCTGTCAGGTGAATGCCTAATTTTTGGGGACCATACTGGCCTACAGTAAAATTTTTATCCAGTAACCACCTAATGTACCTCCAGCCACATAATCACAGGTTCTTTTCTGTCAGGTGAATGCCCAATTTTTGGGGCCTGTACTCCAGTGGCCTACAGTAAAAATTGTATCCAGTGACCGACTAATGTACCTCCAGCCACATCATCACAAGTTCTTTTCTGTCAGGTGAATGCCTAATTTTTGGGAACTATACTCCAGTGGCCTACAGTAAAATTTTTATACAGTGACCGCTTAATGTACCTCCAGCCACATAATCATAAGTTCTTTTCTGTCAGGTGAATGGCAAATTTTTGGGGCCCATACTCGCCTACAGTAAAATTTTTAGGCAGTGACTGCCTAATGTACCTCTAGCAATATAATCACAAGTTCTTTTCTGTCAGGTCAATGCCAAATTTTTGGGGCCTGTACAGGCCTACAGTATAATTTTTATCCAGTGACCACCTAATGTACCTCCAGCCATATAATCTCAAGTTCTCTTCTGTTAGGTGAATGCCTAATTTTTGGGACTCATACTGGCCTACAGTAAAAATTTTAGCCACTGACTGCCTAATATACCTCCAGCCACATAATCATAAGTTATTTTCTGTCAGGTGAATGCCCATTTTTTGGGGCCTGTACTCCAGTGGCCTACAGTAAAAATGTTATCCAGTGAACCACTAATGTACCTCCAGCCACATCATCACAAGTTATTTTCTGTCAGGGGAATGCCTAATTTTTGGGACCTATACTCCAATGGCCTACACTAAAATTTTTATACAGTGACTGCCTAATGTACCTCCAGCCACATCATCACAAGTTCTTTTCTGTCATGTGAATGCCTAATTTTTGGGGCCTATACTCCAGTGGCCTACAGTTAAATTTGTATCCAGTGACTGCCAAATGTACCTCCAGCCACGTAATCACAAGTTCTTATCTGTCAAGTGTATGGCTAATTTTTGGGTCCTGTACTCCAGTGGCCTACAGTATAATAACATTTTTATCCAGTGACCGTCTAATGTACCTCCAGCCACATCATCACAAGTTCTTTTCTGTCAGGTTAATGCCTAATTTCTTCTGGCCTGTACTGGCCTACAGTAAATTTTTTATCAAGTGACCGCCTAATATACCTTCAGCTACATAATCACAAGTTCTTATCTGTCAGGTATATGCCTAATTTTTTGGGCCTTTACTCCAGTGGCCTACAGTAAATTTTTTATCCAGTGACTGCCTAATGTACCTCTAGCCACATGATCACAGGTTCTTTTCTGTCATGTAAATGCCTAATTTTAAGGGCCTGTACTCCCGTGGCTTAAGATAAAAAGTTTCTAGGCCCCAGCAGGGAAATTTTTTTAGAGTTTTCCTTTAAGACGCAAAAAAATGGCCCCTGATTAAAATACATATTTTTTGTGGGAATTTTTGAAGATGATCCCCCTCTTGTATGTCACTGTCCATGTTGTGGAACTATTTGTGCACTTCTAGTATTTGGTGGCTGCAAATATGACCTGAAGGTTTTTCAGGGTCGCCTGCTATTAAAGTCAATGGTGCTTGTCGCGAATGCGCGGTTCGCAAACATTTGATCGCGAATGCGCATTCGCTAACCGTCCTGGCCGTTGTTCGTCCATCACTAGTTTAGAATAAGATAGACCGCAGATTGACGGAAAAGCTGCCAAAAAGAGCTCAACACTTTCTTCAAGACAGTTGGAAAGTAATTCCAAGTGACTACGTTATGAAGCTAACGAGAGAGTGCCAAGAGTGTGCAATGCTGCCATTAAATCAAAAGGGGGCTACTTTGAAGAATGGAACATATAAATTATATTCTGGCTTGTTTAACTTTTTTTTCTGTACTACATAATTATGTGTTCCGTCATAGTTTTCATGTCTTCAATACATATGCATTGTAGAAGAATATATATATATATATATATAGTGAGACAGTGACAGGTCTCACGCAGGTTAGAGGCAAGGAAGGGGTGGATAGTTCGGTCCACACCCCTGTTCCACCACAGGCGAGTATCCTTGGCTCCCAGGACTGCTAAACCTGTGACATCGCTGGGTAAGATTGTTCCTGTTATTGATTATGTGGCAGACCCAGAGACAGTGAGCCGGCGGCAGTTGATACCTGTCAGGCCGGTAGGTGATAAGTCGCGGAGGCAAGAAACTATTGCGAAAATGTGTGATAACATGGAAAAACCAGTGTCTGAACAGGCGGGTAAGCTTGTTGTGATTGCTCCCTCGCAGGAGTCTGCAGGGGAGAATGTTCTTGTGTTACCCAAAATGCCCGGAATCAAGGCTAGACATGGGATGACAAGGATCCGGGATCCCATGCCGAGACTGGTAAAATAATAAAGGTGCTGGACAGTCATGCGGATAAGGACTATCCGCTGATTTTCACTGAGCGTGAGACTCCAATGAAAACAGGGACTTATGAATTTGATGTTACAGATACGCTCATGCATGAGGGAGTATTGGGCCGTGATATCGGTTTGTTGCTGTGGGGTAACGTAGACACTTCTGCAGATAGTGACGAAACTCCTGCAGAACCTGTACCTGTCCCTTTAAGTGATGATCTAAGGGAGCTGCACTTTGACCTGCATGGGGAAAGAATATTAACCATTGGAAACAATGGTGCTGGTCAAGTGCAAAGTGATGGTGACAAAAGTGCGGAAATGCATAAGGAAAATGTGATGTCATATGAAATATGTGGTGACAGTGATATATCTTTTCCGTTGCAGGTTGTGGTCAGGGGAGAAGCGCCCCCTGGTGGTAAAAATGTAAATGATGATGAAACTTTAGTTTCTACATCTGCTATGTTTCATGAAGCGCGATATGACTTAATCAAAAGGTTTGAAGACATGCATATAAGTAGTGTGGAGCAAAGCCCAGCTCCAGCTCAGTGTTTGAAGGTGCAGGAAAATATGATCGGGTTAGAGGGTGTACCGCATGTATCAGAGGTGGAAATGCAGTCTCCACAATGTTGGTTGGTTACTAAGGAAGTATCCCAGGTGGGGATTAGCTCATTGGCGCCCCGGTGTGCTCATCCTGCGGGAGAATAAATTATACGCGAAACTGGAAAAATGTGTGTTTGCGGTTCCAGATATTCAATTTCTGGGGTTTCTTCTCTCCGCTTCTGGTTTTCGCATGGACCCCGAGAAGGTCCGCGCTGTGCTTGAGTGGGAGCTTCCTGAGAATCAGAAGGTGCTGATGCGTTTTTTGGGCTTTGCCAATTATTACAGGAAGTTTATTTTGAATTATTCCTCTATTGTTAAACCACTCACTGATATGACCAGAAAGGGGGTCGATTTTTCTTCCTGGTCGGTAGAGGCGCGTAAGGCCTTTTCTAATATCAAGGAGAGTTTTGCTTCTGCTCCCATCTTGGTACAACCTGATATTTCTCTACCCTTCATAGTTGAGGTTGATGCTTCTGAGGTGGGTGTGGGTGCGGTCTTGTCTCAGGGTTCCTCTCCTGCCAAATGGCGACCGTGTGCCTTTTTCTCGAAGAAACTCTACTCCGCAGAGAGAAATTACGATGTGGGAGATAGGGAATTGTTGGCCATCAAGTTGGCTTTTGAGGAATGGCGCCATTGGCTAGAAGGAGCCAGACACCCTATTACCGTGTTTACTGACCATAAAAATCTGGCCTACTTGGAGTCAGCCAAGCGTCTGAACCCGAGACAGGCCAGATGGTCTTTGTTCTTTTCAAGGTTTAATTTTGTTGTCATGTTCCGCCCTGGGGTTAAGAATGTGAAGGCAGATGCCCTGTCACATTGTTTTCCGGGAGGGGGGAATTTTGAAGACCCGGGTCCCATTTTGGCTGAAGGTGTGGTGGTCTCTGCTCTTTTTCCTGAATTGGAGGCAGAGGTGCAGGTAGCCCAGTCAGAGGCTCCTGATCTTTGTCCTCCTGGGAGGTTGTTTGTGCCTCTCGCTTTAAGACACAAGATTTTTAAGGAACACCACGATACGGTCCTTGCTGGGCACCCGGGGGCAAGAGCCACAGTGGATCTCATCGCTCGGAGATTCTGGTGGCCTGCGCTTCGTAAGTCAGTTGAGGGTTTTGTGGCAGCCTGCGAGACTTGCGCTCGTGCCAAAGTCCCTCATTCACGGCCATCAGGTCCTCTCCTTCCCTTACCCATTCCTTCCCGTCCTTGGACACATCTGTCCATGGACTTCATAACGGACCTGCCTCGTTCCTCGGGGAAGACTGTGATTCTGGTGGTGGTGGACCGTTTTAGCAAAATGGTGCATTTCATCCCTTTTCCTGGTTTGCCCAATGTTAAGACGCTGGCGCAGGCATTTATTGATCACATTGTCAAATTGCCAGGTCTTATGCAGGGGTCTCCCTTTTGTTCCTTAGTTTTGGATCCAGTGAGTCATATATTCATTTTGCATTGTCTTGTTTCCTGTACACCTTCCGTGACAAAGCCAGAGGGGTGATCAGTGACAGGGGAGTGATCACCCCATATACACTCCCTGATCACCCCCCTGTCATTGATCACCCCCTGTAAGGCTCCATTCAGACATTTTTTTGGCCCAAGTTAGCAGAAATATTTTTGTTTGTTTGTTTTTTCTTACAAAGTCTCATATTCCACTAACTTGTGTCCAAAAAATAAAATCTCACATGAACTCACCATACCCCTCACGGAATCCAAATGCGTAACATTTTTTAGACATTTATATTCCAGACTTCTTCTCACGCTTTAGGGCCCCTAAAAAGCCAGGGCAGTATAAATACCGGGGGTTTTGATCTCACCAACTTGTATATTGACTATGAATATTATCCAACTTAGAGAACCTGAAATAAAGGAAAAGTATATACATGTCAACAGGGCCGCCATCAGGGGGGTACAGCCAATACCCCAGTAAGGGGCCCAGACCCTGGGGGGGCCCAGCCAGTTCCCAAAAAAATAAAAAATAAATTTTTATTTTTTTTTATTATTTTTTTTTGTATTTTTTCCCCCCTCCCATTTGTCAGTGACTTGAGTTGAACTTTATTGCATCGCTAGAGGGGGGCAATTGATTATTCCTTGCTAGTGATGTCCGGTTCATGAACGAATCATTCATTTGAATGGATTCAGTTCACTGAACCGGAGGAGTCGATTCACCTGACTGAACCGATCCGAGTGAAACAGATCAGTTTTGCCCCAATGCATTCAGAATGGATAAGGATCCGTTCAGAATGCATCCGTTTGGCTCCGTTCCGCCTCCATTCCGCTCTGGAGGCGGACACCAAAACGCTGCTTGCAGTCGGATCTTTAAAATATTTTAACCTGCGACTCATTCCATTCTCAGACTCCCTGCACTTGTGTCAGTGACTCAGACTCAGAGCTGCTAGTGCTTGCCTTTCCTCAGCTCTGATTGGTTGGTGGGCGGGGAGGGGAGGGGCTGGCAGGAGGGGCTCTAGGATCAGATTACACTCCTCCCGAGCCCCTCCCCTCCCTGCTCCCAGCGGCACTGATATTGTGTGCTGGGTCAGACTGATCTGTTTGGGGCCGCTTGTGAGATCCCTGAAACAGATCTCACAGGCGGACCCAGAAACGTCAGTGTGAAAGTAGCCTGTGCCGCATACTGAGCTGAGCGATTTCAAAGGCTCCAAATTATTTATTTTCATATTGATCCTTATGTTGTCTACTTGGCTAGGCAGCTCTATGTTGTGGGGTCTTTGCTCGGGGGTAAAATGCAAAGCTGTTTTCTGGATTATCCCACAGGGCCAGGATCCTCCATCATTTATTGTTATTAACCCCTCCCTTGCCAGCCCACCCAGCTCTATTTAGCTTTGTGTTCTGCTTCGAAAAAAAATGTTTAGGCCATGAAGGGGTTAATTAAGTGTTGGAGGGGGTGGGGTGTGTTATTGTGCATATTGTGTTTGGGATCCATTTAACAAGTTTGACCAGTTGGGTTTGAGAGTAGTTGAGTGTCATCCACAGATCCCCCATAAAAGCATCATCCACAGATCCCCCATAACAGTGTTCGTCATCCACAGATCCCCCATAACAGTGTTCGTCATCCACAGATCCCCCATAACAGTGTTCGTCATCCACAGATCCCCATAACAGTGTGTCATCCACAGATCCTCCATAACAGTGCGTCATCCACAGATCCCCCATAACAGTGCGTCATCCACAGATCCCCCATAACAGTGCGTCATCCACAGATCCCCCATAACAGTGTGTCACCCACAGATCCCCCATAACAGTGTGTCATCCACAGATCCCCCATAATAGTGTGTCATCCACAGATCCCCCATAACAGTGTTCGTCATCCACAGATCCCCATAAGTGTTCGTCATCCACAGATCCCCCATAACAGTGTTCGTCATCCACAGATCCCCCATAACAGTGTTCGTCATCCACAGATCCCCCATAAGTGTGTCATCCACAGATCCCCCATAAGTGTGTCATCCACAGATCCCCCATAACAGTGTGTCATCCACAGATCCCCCATAACAGTGTCATCCACAGATCCCCATAACAGTGTTCGTCATCCACAGATCCCCCATAACAGTGTTCGTCATCCACAGATCCCCATAACAGTGTGTCATCCACAGATCCCCCATAACAGTGTTCGTCATCCACAGATCCCCCATAACAGTGTTCGTCATCCACAGATCCCCCATAACAGTGTGTCATCCACAGATCCCCCATAACAGTGTTCGTCATCCACAGATCCCCATAACAGTGTTCGTCATCCACAGATCCCCATAACAGTGTTCGTCATCCACAGATCCCCCATAACAGTGTTCGTCATCCACAGATCCCCCATAACAGTGTTCGTCATCCACAGATCCCCCATAACAGTGTGTCATCCACAGATCCCCCATAACAGTGTCATCCACAGATCCCCATAACAGTGTCATCCACAGATCCCCATAACAGTGTTCGTCATCCACAGATCCCCCATAACAGTGTGTCATCCACAGTACCCCATAACAGTGTGTCATCCACAGATCCCCCATAACAGTGTGTCATCCACAGATCCCCATAACAGTGTCATCCACAGATCCCCATAACAGTGTTCGTTATCCACAGATTCACCCCATAACAGTGTTCGTTATCCACAGATCCCTCATAACAGTGTCATCCACAGATTCCCCCCATAACAGTGTGTCATCCACAGATTCCCCCATAACAGTGTGTCATCCACAGATTCCCCCCATAACAGTGTGTCATCCACAGATTCCCCCCATAACAGTGTGTCATCCACAGATTCCCCCATAACAGTGTGTCATCCACAGATTCCCCCCATAACAGTGTGTCATCCACAGATTCCCCCCATAACAGTGTGTCATCCACAGATTCCCCCATAACAGTGTGTCATCCACAGATTCCCCCCATAACAGTGTGTCATCCACAGATTCCCCCCATAACAGTGTGTCATCCACAGATTCCCCCCATAACAGTGTGTCATCCACAGATTCCCCCATAACAGTGCCATCTACAGATTCCCCCCATAACAGTAAGTCATCCACAGATTCCCCCCATAACAGTAAGTCATCCACAGATTCCCCCCATAACAGTAAGTCATCCACAGATTCCCCCCATAACAGTAAGTCCTCCACAGATTCCCCCCATAACACTGTAACAGTAAACCTTGTGCTTTTAAGGTGTTTTTTCTTAAATGTGCCAGGGGAAGATTGCTAGGGCAGATTAGAACAGGTAGTGTAGTTAGTGTTAGTGTAGGGTCCTGCTTAAAAGAGTCTACCTTTTCGTGGTAGCAGGCTTCATATTATTTGGTCAAAAATTAATTCCTTACTGAAATCGCTGATTATCACTTTTTACTGTCTTTGTAGTTGTAAAAAAATAATGAAATTGGAGGTAGGTCCTTGGGGGTGGAGGGGAGGTGGAGTCAGGACAAATTCTGAAGGGTAGGAGGGGGGGCCCAGGCCTTGAGCTGTGTAAGGGGCCCCAAAATTTCTGATGGCAGCCCTGCATGTCAATATCGGTAAACTAACATAACAACATGTCAATCCACAGTGCTGAAAAAAGAATGAATATTTAAAGATCACAATAAAAGTCACATTCACGGTTGAGGCCTCTCGGAGATAAAGTATCCAATCGGTGTATCCAGAAACTTTCTCTCTGATTCAGTATTTTAATCCTATTACCCCCTCTCCGTGGGGTGGATACTTGTTCCAAAACCTGATAGCGTAGAGATGAAATCTGGTGGTTGTGTTCCTTAAAATGTGCTGGGATTGGTAGCAAAAGTTGTTCAGTCCTAATGGTGGATTTGTGCTTGGAAATACGGTTCCTTATTTGTTGCGTGGTTTCGCCCACATAACAAAGTCCACATGGGCATTTAATTAAATATATCACGAATGAGGAGTCACAGGTATAATATCCTTTGATAGGAAATCTTTTGCCAGTATGTGGGTGTGTGATAAAGGTACCCTGAACATTGAGCACAATGTAAGCATGGGAAGGTACCGTATTTAGGATTTTGTAGAAATCTCTGTTTGGGTATTTTATTTAAAGGTCCGATGTCGGCACGGATGAGGTGATCCCTAATGTTTTGCAATCTTTTATAACAAATGAGAGGAGGAGACTGGAACGCCTGTATCTCGGGGTATGCTTGGAACATTGGACCATTGTTTTCTGATTGTTTGTTTAATTTTTGGAGCTAAGGGGTGATATGTTAGAATGCACGGCATCCGTTGTGAGGGAGTGGTGTTTTGTGGGGTTGTCTTCTTGGATATTGGTGATTTATTGGTAATCAATTGTTCAGGGTAGCCTCTTTGTCTAAATTTTGATTTCATTTCTTGTTGTCTCTGATGTAATTTTAATGGATCTGATACTATTCTCTCTAACAGAGTTAGTTGAGATTTGGGAAGTGACGCTTTGGTAGCTCTTGAATGGTTGCTAGTGTAATATAATAGGCTGTTCCTATCTGTTGGTTTGTTGTAAAGGTCAAATTGAATATGTCCTGATGGATCTTTGAGGACTAAGGTATCTAAGAAGCTAATTCTCTCGGTATTGGTTATGATTGTGAAGCCAAGTTTATGGGTAAATGTTATTAAGATAGTGATGAAAATGTAAAGCACTTGATGTGGGACCTTTCCACAGGCAGAAAATGTCAATTGATGAATCGAAGCCATATTTTTGCATGTTGCTGAAAAAGGTAATGTGTATAAACAAACTGTTCCTCAAAGTGGATCATGAAAGCGTTTGCGCAGGTACAACTGGGGAATGATTTTTTACAAATTCCCTCACAGGAATGGAAAACCAGAGAAACCATTGCAGCACACTCACCGAGTATCACAAGAGTGGTCGCATACCGAGGGGACTACGGTCCCATTTGCGTCCTACATTTAAATATTCATTCTTTTTTCAGCACTGTGGATTGACATGTTGTTTTAATGTTAGTTTACCGATATTGACATGTATATACTTTTCCTTTATGTCAGGTTCTCTAAGTTGGATAATAATCATAGTCAAAATACAAGTTGGCGAGATCAAAACCCCCGTTCCCTTTCCTCCCCTCCCCCCACCTCCCCTCCATCCCCTATCTTTCCCTCCCTTCCCGCCCCCCCCTCACCTTATCCTCCCCACCCCCCTCCATTACCTCCTTCCCTTTTCCCCCCATTCTCATCATTGATTAGAATATAGTATACGTATATACATATATATGTATATATTTATATAATACACAACTTTATAATTTTTATAATATAGCATGATATACATGTATAAACTTGTTTCTTTGTTTTCTACTTTAATCTATCCTCATATTATTCCTTGTATATTTGTATTTATATGTGACCCTTTCTTGCCTTATATAATTCTCTTTATTTTCTTTTGACCAACTCACTAGTATATCATTCTGTATACTCTATAGTTATCTACCTCACTATTATAATATCTTTAACATGATCTTACTTCTCCTTCCTAAATCGACCAGCATACTGATCTTCAGTAAGTTAACTCCTTCCTAAGCGTTTAACCCCAGATGGCAATCTACAGTACATCGCATTACTTATCCCCAGTCCTAGAATCTAGTGCGCAAGCGCACCTCATACCTTGCGATCACATGGTTCGCATGACGTCACTTGCGATCATGTGATTCGCTTAACCCGAGTAGAGGTCAGACAGCTAACATGACTTCCGGCCCCACGCTTTAAATCCCAAACAGGGAGACACATGTACAGCGCCTCCATTACGCCCTTTTGCAGCTGGGCCATGGTAAGATCATGTTCAATATACTGACACTCATTCTGCTGATCGACTCACTCTGGCTTACTCTTATACTAAGTATATAATTATTTTCATTTACTGCATTTATTTCTGATCTAACCTTATGATTTTTTGGTGAATTACAGAAATTGTTTATGTTATAGCTCTATTCTGATTGTTATGTTCTACTTCTTTATGACTTTGTGCCTTTTAAACCAGTCTTACATCCCCCTTACTTTACCTGAAGTCCTCCGCGAGCACCCATCATCATATATAAGGTGTGCGGACTCCACAATTTCCTCTAAATGCCAGCAGGTGGCATCGTTGGTAGGCATAGTTATGTTATGGCCATTCAGAATGTAACATTCCAGTTCTGTTCTGTCCCCCCCTGCTTAAGGGAAGTGGAGTTTACCACGGCCTGCGGCAATTGAGGGAAAAAAACTGTTAGATCCGGTGTGTTCCAGCTCTCCCTGCAAGGGGAAGGCTGTGCAAGTAGGAGCTCCCAGAAATAGGGATCCCAAACCAGGATCTCATCTCGGTTGAGACCAAAGATCACCATTCCCAGTCTGAGCCCTTCAGCCTCAACTGGGGACCAGCAAGCAGCACTTCCAGATCTCCCGGACGAACCATTCCCTGTGAGCATAACTGTGAGTAACATCCAGAAAACAGGAGAAGCCAAATTCCTCCTCAGCTAGTCAGTCCCAGACACAGCAGAAGATAGACAGAGGAGAAGATACAGGTCCTTCTAAAAAAATTAGCATATTGTGATAAAGTTCATTATTTTCTGTAATGTACTGATAAACATTAGACTTTCATATATTTTAGATTCATTACACACAACTGAAGTAGTTCAAGCCTTTTATTGTTTTAATATTGATGATTTTGGCATACAGCTCATGAAAACCCCAAATTCCTATAAAAAAAATTAGCATATCATGAAAAGGTTCTCTAAACGAGCTATTAACCTAATCATCTGAATCAACTAATTAACTCTAAACACCTGCAAAAGATTCCTGAGGCTTTTAAAAACTCCCAGCCTGGTTCATTACTCAAAACCGCAATCATGGGTAAGACTGCCGACCTGACTGCTGTCCAGAAGGCCATCATTGACACCCTCAAGCAAGAGGGTAAGACACAGAAAGAAATTTCTGAACGAATAGGCTGTTCCCAGAGTGCTGTATCAAGGCACCTCAGTGGGAAGTCTGTGGGAAGAAAAAAGTGTGGCAGAAAACGCTGCACAACGAAAAGAGGTGACCGGACCCTGAGGAAGATTGTGGAGAAGGACCGATTCCAGACCTTGGGGGACCTGCGAAAGCAGTGGACTGAGTCTGGAATAGAAACATCCAGAGCCACCGTGTACAGGCGTGTGCAGGAAATGGGCTACTGGTGCCGCATTCCCCAGGTCAAGCCACTTTTGAACCAGAAACAGCGGCAGAAGCGCCTGACCTGGGCTACAGAGAAGCAGCACTGGACTGTTGCTCAGTGGTCCAAAGTACTTTTTTCGGATGAAAGCAAATTTTGCATGTCATTTGGAAATCAAGGTGCCAGAGTCTGGAGGAAGACTGGGGAGAGGGAAATGCCAAAATGCCTGAAGTCCAGTGTCAAGTACCCACAGTCAGTGATGGTCTGGGGTGCCATGTCAGCTGCTGGTGTTGGTCCACTGTGTTTTATCAAGGGCAGGGTCAATGCAGCTAGCTATCAGGAGATTTTGGAGCACTTCATGCTTCCATCTGCTGAAAAGCTTTATGGAGATGAAGATTTTATTTTTCAGCACGACCTGGCACCTGCTCACAGTGCCAAAACCACTGGTAAATGGTTTACTGACCATGGTATTACTGTGCTCAATTGGCCTGCCAACTCTCCTGACCTGAACCCCATAGAGAATCTGTGGGATATTGGGAAGAGAAAGTTGAGAGACGCAAGACCCAACACTCTGGATGAGCTTAAGGCCGCTATCGAAGCATCCTGGGCCTCCATAACACCTCAGCAGTGCCACAGGCTGATTGCCTCCATGCCACGCCGCATTGAAGCAGTCATTTCTGCAAAAGGATTCCCGAACAAGTATTGAGTGCATAACTGAAGATAATTATTTGAAGGTTGACTTTTTTGTATTCAAAACACTTTTCTTTTATTGGTCGGATGAAATATGCTAATTTTTTTAGATAGGAATTTGGGGTTTTCATGAGCTGTATGACAAAATCATCAATATTAAAACAATAAAAGGCTTGAACTACTTCAGTTGTGTGTAATGAATCTAAAATATATGAAAGTCTAATGTTTATCAGTACATTACAGAAAATAATGAACTTTATCACAATATGCTAATTTTTTCCGAAGGACCTGTATAGATTCCTGACATATTCTCCAGGCATATGATAGAAGCAGAAGAGATATTGATCCCTGCCACATATTGCCAATACCTGCTGGGACCCAAGACTATTGCTGTAACTCATGTGGATTAATGCTGCCTCCAGTAAAGACAAGTTTAATTATATCTCAAGTCTGGATCTCATTCATTGCTACCAAAACCCTCAATTACTCCTACTAGCAACATTCATTTATTGCAAGTGAGCCAGGATCCAGGAGTCCAGCCGTACCCAGGTAGAAGATACCATTGACACTATACCTACTACCATACAGAGACATTATACCACTCTGGCATTCCTCACCTGGTACGTGAGTTGCAACACCTTAAAGGACCCTGTGTTAGTACCCTGCGCACGCTGCAATTGACGTCACAAACAAAAAACATAGACTATTATACCCATATCCGGACCCATTGCATATTTTGGCGCCCGTGTAACCGTACCACGCCCCGGCTCATTGCACTTTCTCCTACCTGGCTGATGTACCCGGTAGTTAACTTCGCCCACCCTCTCAGTTATCTCATAGGGCCCTTGCCACTTGGCCAGGAACTTGCTCTCCACTGTGGGGACTAAGACTAAAACACGGTCCCCAGGACTGAACTGTCTAAGACAGGCCGTCCTGTTGTATATGTTCGCTTGCGTACATATGCTCTTTCACAATAGGTGTCATTTGAGCTATTCGCTCCTCCAATGTAGTCACATGTTCAATGACACTTTTGTAAGGCGTGACCTCACTCTCCCAGGTCTCCTTAGCGACATCTAACAGGCCTCGTGGATGCCTGCCATACAACAACTCAAAAGGCGAGAAACCTGTTGACACATGGGGTACCTCTCTGATTGAGAACAGTAGATAAGGCAACAGGTAATCCCAATCTCTGCCATCTTTCTCAACCACTTTTTTCAACATGGCCTTCAAAGTTTTATTGAAGCGTTCCACCAGGCCATCTGTCTGTGGGTGGTACACTGAGGTACGCAACTGGTAAATTTTTAATACTTTACAGAGATCCTGCATGACCCTCGACATGAAGGGGGTCCCCTGGTCAGTCAGGATCTCCTCGGGCAGCCCTGTTCTGGAGAAAATCTGAAACAGTTCTCTGGCTATAACTTTAGAGGTAGCTTTCCTCAAGGGCACCGCCTCAGGGAATCGGGTAGCATAATCCATCACCACTAATATACATTGGTGCCCCCTTGCGGATTTTACCAAAGGCCCGACTAAATCCATCGCAATTCTCTCGAATGGTATCTCGATAATTGATAATGGTATTAGAGGGCTGCGGAAGTTTGCGAATGGAGAGGTTACTTTGCACGTAGGGCAGGATTGGCAGTAATCCTTAAGTTCTCTGTAGCACCTGGGCCAATAAAACCTCTGCAAAACCCTTTCAAGAGTTTTATCAGCCCCTAAGTATCCCCCTATTACATGGCTATGTGCCAGGTCCATTACCATGAGTCGGTATGCTTTAGGAACCACGAGCTGTTCAACTAATTCTTCCCGGATTTTAGTCACCCCCCGGTACAATAAGTTTTCATTCATTGCAAAGTGAGGGTACCTTTCGTCTGCCCCTGGCTCTTGAGGTGCCCCATTGACTACCCCCACATTGTTCAGGCCCCTTTTAGAGTCTCATCTCGTAACTGAGCAGTCCCAAAGTTTCCCCGAGACACCTCTAAGTCAGGGACCGTCTCCTCAAGGGCAGACTCTTCCTCATTCTCACCTACCATGGCCGAGAACGGAAAGTCAGGGACCATCTCAGGGTCAAGGAGCACGGGGCTGTCTGCAGCACCAGGGCGTTGCTGCGGTACTGCCTTGTCCCACAGGTCCCAGAACACAGGACAGTCTCGGCCAATGATCATATCATGCATCAACCCCTGCCCTACCCCTACCTGGTGGCATACCGTGCACTCTTCTGTTATTAAGGTCACCTGGGCTATTGGGTAGACATTGGTATCACCATGAATGCAGTTGACTCCCAAGGTCTTCCCAGGAACCAACTTATGAGGAATACGGACCGTTAGGAGCGTGACCAGGCTCCCCGAGTCCAGAAGTCCCTTTGTGGAGTTGCCATTCACATTAAATGTACAAAAAGGGAGTCCTCCCTCAACATTAGGAACCGCACTACACGCAAACAGTGAGGTTTGTCTCCCCACAGAACAGTCCATTTGTTCTGGGCTGATGGGACATTAGGCTGCCATATGTCCCAGGCCACGGCACCTCCAGCAGATGACCTCTCTTAAGGACGGCCGTGGCGTTGG